>NW_026638213.1:0-366225 GCF_028554395.1 Pezoporus wallicus
GAGAGCTGCAGAAAAAGACTTTGGAGGAAATGGCCTTCCCAGCACTAAGCTTGTACTTCAGCCGAGATCAAGCTTCTGTAATGCGGGGTCTTTTACCTACAGCCATCCTGTTGTGCTAAGGGGGTTAAGAAATACCCTCTGAGGCTCTTACTCAGCATCTCCTTTGCAGATTTATAAATGGCATGTTAGCGCTAATAGCCAGTGACAAGCTAAATTCCGACACGATTATCTCTAGTGCTTCATCAAGCCTGCATGAAGAAGTGGTCGCTTGAAAGACAAGCAGGGAAGGGTTTGTACACCCAAGGAATCTCCCCAGTCTGGCCATGCATGTAGAGATCTCCACACGGAGGCCACGTCCACGTGCCAAATACAGGAATTACGCCCCTAACCTTTCCGAGGCAAAATTTAAACACGTAGATTACATTGGGGGCAAGAGAAAGCATTTTAAATCGGATAAAGTGGTTCATGAATCTCCGTTTCACTGTCCCTCAGCAAAACTCGGCCTCGACAACGGCAGCGCCTTCCAAAGTGTTACTAAAGACATTTCACCCATCCTTGCACAGCCAACAGCCCACAGACTGCTGCAGCAGTGAGCTTCCAAGAGGAAGCCTCTGACTAAGGACCTAGTCCCGAAGGGAGAAGGGGTCCTGCCTGCCGAGGTAGAGCTGGGGATGCTGGGACCTGCTCACTCCCTTGGTGGGACAGGAGGTCTGCTGGGGCATAGGACCTGCTCAGGGAGCTAAGGGAGGACACTGATGGGTCCTGCAGTGCAAAGGGTCCCACGGGACTCTGCTCGAGGAGGAAAACAAGTGAAATAAAAATAAATAGGAATAATAGTATGAACGAGTATTGTTGAACCCCACAGGTGTAGTTGAACAGTGGGAGCAAGTACCCACAAGCAGAATGTGCAGTGAAGTAGCACCATGTGCTCTGGCCCAGGAATCAAACTTGGGCAAGCAGGTGTGAACATCGTCTGTTTATTTTAAATGGGGGACATAAAAAGCATGGGGAAAAAAAATTGCACATTCACAGTAAAACAAGAGCAAAGCAAAACAATAGTAGTACAATAGCAGAACATTTCTAGAATAATAGAACAGTAAAAAATCCTCAACAGAAATGTCAGAACCGACACTTTGGTCCTGGTGGCCCAGAAAGCCCCTCACCATCAGAATGCTCTTCATCCTTGGAGAAGAACAAAAATAAACAAAACCTCTTTAGTCACATCCATGTACATACCAGTTTAGAAGGAAGGAGATGCTGTAACAGGCTGGGGAGTGCAGCAGAGTCCACGGTATGAAGCTGCCTTTCCCCGGCACAGCCAAGTCCCTTGGGCCGTGCTGGGCAGGGGCCAGCACATCTGAACACTACCAACAGTGCTCCGGGGTCTGCGCCCTCACTGAACCAAGCTTGAAGGAACTCAAAGGCAGTTGAGCTTAAATATAAAAATAAAGTTTTATTTCATTAAAAAACATTTAAATATTTGTATTTTTTCTGTAATTTAGTCTCCACCTGACACACACACTCACACGTCTCGGAGAATAAAGACCTGGCAGCAAAGCCCTCCTGGAGGTGGTGGGGACACCACAGGCAGGGGCTGCAGCTCTCGGGTGACCCCTGGCTCTGGCAGCCTCTGCCCCTCTCCCACTGAACGGCCCCGAGGTAGACAGCACCGCAGCTCCTGAGAGCTGGTAAACCCCAAAGGGGTGGGGATGAGCCACAGACGGAAAACAATTTGGATCTGGGGAGGATCCCCATCCGCTCTGGACTCCCCAGCTGGCTCCAGAGCACCCAAACACGGAGAGGGGAGAGACTGCCAGGGCTGGAGCACCCAGCCCTGGCTGCTTTCAGTCACCACAGCATGGGGACAAGCCCTTGCGCGAACAGCCACACAGTGATGCTGCTGCTAACACCCAATTAGCCAGGACATGTCCTCCAAAAAGGGATGGGTGCTCCCTGAAAGAATAAAACTCCCTACAGCAAATCCGGCATAACCAACATGCCGCCACGCACACGGATCAGTTCTTCCTCCAAACTTGATTCAATGAGCGCATGGGGACAGGAGCACAAATAAGCTAAACAAGAAAAGGGCTTTACATGAGTGGGACAGTGGGAGCAGTGAGGGCTGAGGGGGAAAAGATCCCCATCCCTGGCTGAGGTACCAGGGTGCGGTGCATCCTCAGCTGCAAGGGGCTGTCACCCCACTGTGGAGACTGGGCTGGTCACCCACGGCACCTGGGGGCCCAGGCCAGGATGGCACTAACCCCAGCTCCACTGCCGTGGGGAGGGCAACAAAGCAGAGCCCTGCGGAAGGAGTGTGTTCACCAGGCCCCCGTGGGGGGGGAAGATTTCAGACCTGGTGAAGACAGCATCCCTCAGGAGCCCAGAAAGCAGCCCCTCTGCAGCCATGGGGCTCTGCTGCCTGCCATGCCACATGGTGGGGGCTGGCTGGGGGTGCTCAGTGAGGAGAAGCACATGGGGAAAAGCTTACACCTAATGAAACATGGCAAAGCCAGGAAGGAAACATTGCAGATATGTACAGAGGTTCACCCAGCCTTGGCTGTGGAACTGTTCAAGTAAGAAGTTTTTGGCTCACCACCTCAGGCGCTGCCACCCAGCACGGTTTCTTGCTGGCAGCAGAGATGGAGCCTGGCCCCATCACTCCGCTCCCACCTTGGTGCTGCTCTGGACTGGAGCCCCCACGGGTGGGGGACCAGCAGCACTGGCCATTATTTTTTGCGGGTATGCTGTCTCCGTGCCTGTAGCCGCTGGCGAGCACCGGCCTTGGATCCTGCCCCGATGGAAAAGGCGGGGGCGGACGAACCTGAAAGCACAAAGGTTGCTCAGGTCTCTGCAGCCACCTTCCAAGCTGGCACAATCCCTATCCCAGTGGGAATGGAAGGTTTTGCATCCCCAGAGCCCAGCAGCCACCACCCAAGCTGGCTCCTATAGCACAGCTTGGCCCTTCCACCATCCCCCAGCCCAAGGGGACTACACGACCCATCAGCTCCTAAAGCCTGAAGCACTAACTCCCTCCCTACCAAAGGAAGTGCCAACTCCTCCAAAGCCTGAGGCAGGAGTGCTGGGAGTCCTGAAGGAAAGGCTGCTGCTTCCACTCCCCACTGCTCCTGGGACAGGTGTGCTTTGCCCAAAAGTAGGTGCAGGAGTTCCTGGAAAGCAAGATGCCACCATCAGCTGGGGTCAGCAAAGGAGGAAGAGCCTGGCTTTAGGAAGCTGGCAGCACCTGCAGGAGGCACAGCTCTGCCCCCAGGGGCTGGAGCACCGCAGTCCCCAAGATCAGCCTTTTCACCTAAGAAGCCCTTTTAATGCAAGAAGTGGCGCTCTTGTGGTAATCCCTGAGCTCTCCTGCCAGCAGGGCAGCACAGGAGGATTTGCAGACCAGGCAGGAACAAAGGTCTCTGTCTTTCTAGATCAAGGAATTACTCAGCATGGGGGTTTCAGCTCTCTGGGAGCTGAGCTGGCCCAGGGTGCATGCAAAGTGGTAGGGAAAGCCTCAGAGAGTGAGCAGGAATCGACTGCAACTCCTGTCTGGCAGCATTTGTACCTGCCAAGATGTTCCAAGTAGCTTTTATGCACTGGCAAGACCTTGGCTCCTGCACAGCACCTGCCTTGGCTTAGCACCCACAGGGGCCGAGGCATCCAGTGCATCCAGAGGGGGCAAGGAGTGACATTTCGGATTCCCCTCCACCCCCTGGGGCTGGGGCAACGAGTGAGGGAAGCACCTTCCCTTCACATGGCAAGGCTCTGCACAGCCCCAGCACCAGCCCTCAGGGCTGCTGAGCCTGGGCCGCTCAGCCAGGTCTGGCAGGAGAGCTGCTGCCTAAATCTAACCCTGCCCTTCACCCGTGCAGAAGCCCCGTCCGCCCCGACTCACCTCCAAACACAGGCTTGCTGTTGGGTGTGCTGGGCATGGTGAAGGCGAAGGGTGTGCTCTGACTCTGTGCACCCAGCGTGCTCTGCGCCAGGGAGGAGCCGAATGGTGTTGCTGCCAGGGCTGCCCCGCTCTGCCCAGCCCCAAAGCTGAAAGCTACAGCAGGGGAGCCGCTGCTCAGGGCTGGCGTGCCGACCCCAAAGGCACTGGTGGAGGGTCCTGGCTGGGTGGTCACTCCAAAGCTGAAAGCAGAAGGGGTGGTGCCAAAGATGGTGGCACCAGTGCTGCTGCTGCTCGTGGTCTGGGTGGTGGAACCAAAGCTGGCGGTGGTGGAGGTGGCTGTCCCAAAGGAGAAGACCGATGTGGTGGTCCCAAATGCCGCCTGGGTGCTGCTGGTACCGAAGGAGCCCTGGGTGCTGGCTGTGCCGAAGGCTGGCTGAGCACTGCTGCCGAATGTCGGCTGAGCAGCCAACTGGGCTGCAGGGGCTCCAAAGCTGAATGTGGGGGCAAAGCTGCTGGGGCCAGCAGCAGGCTGGCTGGTGGGCGGCTGGCTCGCAGCTGCGCCAGCGCAACTGCCAAAAGCTGAAGCAGGGGAGCCAAATGTCAGTGTCACCTGGCTTGTGGTGGCTGGGGTAGAAGAGGTCAGTGTGGTCCCACCAAATATGCTAAAGCCCGCAGTAGTGGCAGGAGCCATCAAGTTTGAAGGCACTTGGCCAAAGGCAGGGCCTCCTGGGATAGTGGTGGTGGCAGTGACTGTGGCTGGAGTCGGCTTTCCAAACTGGAGCGTGGACCCTGGGGTGGCGAAGCTGATTTCTGTGCTGGGAGCTGAGGTGGCAGGACCCCCAAACAGGAAGGGCTGTGACATGCTGGTGGCTGTGGCAGTGGCGATGGTCAGGCTGGTGGTGGGGCCAGTGGAGGTGGGTGCATTAACGCCAAAGCTGAAGACGGGTTTGATGGTGGCGTCTGTGAAGGAACTCTCTGTGGTGGCTGTCATAGCTGCCGTGGTGAAGATGACGTTAGGGAGACCTGTGAATCCTGCCAGGGTCGTTGTGGAGGCCGCAGGCACACCTGCACCCGAGGCCGGCTGCAGTGACGGTTGGAAGGCAAAAGGAGAGGTGCTTACTGAAGATGAAGCTGTGATGACACTGCCAAAGATGGGCTTGAACATGGTGGTGGTAGAGGGTGTTGAGGAAGGGCCTGAGCTCACAGGCATGGTGACGGTGGTGGAGACAACAGCGGCACAGGGGGCTGAGCTCTCACCAAAGATGGGTTTGAAGACAGCGGTTGTGGTAGGCACAGCAGTGCCTGCATTCATTGCCAGCTGGTTGGAGGGAGTGGTGTCTGGCGTCCCAAAAAGGATGCTTGGCTTTGGGAAGGAGGGAGGCTTGCTGGGAGTCTGGCCCAGCTCTGTGAATGCAGGAGGTGCTGTGCTGCTGGGGGCAACAGGAACAGTCAGGGCAGATGTGCTCAGCACAGGCACAGGCTTGGTGTCAGCAGAGGTGGCAGGCAGAGAACTCAACTCCAGCGACAGAGCCGGAGCAGGCAGCTGGGCAGCTGATGAAAGTGGCTGGGACACTACTGCAGCTCCAGTGGAGTCTGCAAACAAGGAGAGAACTTATTTAGGGACAGGGGTCATCTACAGAGAGATGGCTCTTCTGCCAAGCGCCCACACCTATGCCGCAAAGGCTCTGGAGAAAATCCACCCATGCCACAGACCTACCCTTGTACTGCAGCTCCCAACAGGACCGTGAGCTTGGTGTCCCCAAACATGCCCCCTCAAGACCCACCTGCCAGCTCTGCTGCCAACAGAGCATTTGAACAGGGAGTTTTGCCAACCACCTCCCACAGAGGCAGCGCACAGCTCCCACTGCGCCTCTCTTGCTCTGCCAAAGGCCCGCTCTGCTGACCCTCCTCCTCCTCCTTACCCGCAAGCATGGAAGCAGATGCAGAGCAGTGCGGCTGATTCACGCTGTCTGGGAGTGAGCTGGTGCTAGCTGGGGAAGGAGCAGGCCATGGTGAGGTCACGGTGCAAGCCAGTGGCCCAGACATGAGCATACCCTCTGCAGTGGTGCTGGGGACCTCATCTGCTGGGAGGGAGCACAAAATCAAGACCCACAACTTGCTGTATGGGACTACCCCTTAGCAGAGCCTCCCAGCAGGAACAGCTCACAGCTCCGGCCCTCGGGACCCTTGCCCATCACCCTGGGGACTGCACCACACACGAGGACCAGGCAGCACTGGCCCAGGAGGTTCCTCAGCCTGCGCTGCACGGACACCCCACTGCCCTGCCAGCCCGTGCCATGGCCGTCTCCTCCTTGCCGTGCCCTTCACATTCCCACTCTGCCCTTACCTGCCTTATGCCCCGGGAGTCGATGCAACCGCTGCTGCGCTGCCTTCCTCTCCTCCTCTATGATCTCTGCCATGATGGGGTAGCCGGGATCAGGCCCAGGGGGCTGCCAAGAGAGCAGTAGCTTAGTTCCTTCTCAGGGAAGCCGGCAGAGCCGCTCTAAAGGAGGTGTCGAAGCAGGCTGGCGCCAGAGCCGGGATGCCGTGGTTCTGCCACAGCCACCGCAGAGCTCTGGTCACCATTCGTTTTGGTCCCCAGCTTGGCACTGAGGGCACAGCACCCTCGCCCAGCCAGTACCTGCTCTGGCAGCGGGCAGCACAGTCACACACAGCCCACCACACACTGGGCCAGGGGAGAGCGTCACTTCCCACTCAGCTGAGGATGAGACCTCCTGCCCCAAGGCAGGCAGGTCAGCCTGCCCCCAGCCCTGCACAAATTGCACTGGGCACATTCTGTCCCCAGACGAGGCCAAAGAGGCTGCGAGACGGCGACGTACCAGCACCAGTGGTTCATTATCCCAGGGCACCAGCAGGCAGATGCTCCTCCTGCGCGGTCTTCCGTTTCCCGGCGATGGTGGTGGGCTCGGGGACTGCCGCTGCTTCTCTTCAGCCCTCTCGACAGCTACAGGAGGAGACAAGTCAGGAGCAGCTCCCAGCAGGGGCGTTTGGCCTATACCGAGGGGTTGTCCCTTCTCACTCCTCTCCGGATGCCCGTCTTGGAGGGCAGAGCCAGGGACACGGCCTTAAGCCGCGGACAAGGTTGCGATACCCTGGGGCAGCAGCTGGCCACAAGAGATCCACGGGGAAGCTGTCACAAGAGCCCGCTGGGGCTCCACGGGCCAGCGGCCCCATCCCACCTCCACAGACGTTCCTTGCCCGCTGCCCACCCGAACCACAAACCACACAAACTGCCAGACGTGGCCACATCTCGCACTGTGCCACAGGACCCTAGCCACAATGGGCACACGAAATTTCCGTTCTCTTTTAGCTGAGGAAGTGTTGGAACGAGTTCAGCCTGGAATTTCAGCAGGGTGCTACTCGTACTGCAGCAGATCTTGCTCTTGAGGCTGACACCTGGACCATACTGGCATGGAGGCTGGTGTTCCCCTTTGCAGACCAGCCCCCAAGTTATCTGTCAGTGTCCCCCAATTAACATCAGGAAAACCCTTTAGGGCAGTCGCTGAGGCCAGCAGAAACGCCACTGCCTCAGCACCAGCACGTTCCTCCTTTCCAGGGGACACTTCAAGCTCGTCCCACCTGCAGACCTGAGCTACCTCGTGTCCCGCTGCTGGCCCGCACCAGTGGCCCACCCAACTGTGGCACAGAGCTGGGCCCCACCTACACTCACCTTCCTCCATCTGCACAGCCTTGTCCAATTTTACTGGAGTGCAACTCTTGGAATGCCGCATCTCCCGTTCCCTGCGCAAGTGGGAGACTCAGTTAGGGTCAGCCCCATGATTGGCCCCCTCCCCTGGGAGCAGGACGAGACCCAACACGCCAAGGACTCCCACAGGCATCCCTGCTGTGTTTCTTTGCTGTCTTTGCCAAACAGCAGAGCTCACGGCAACAGCCTTGAGTCACCACAGAAGCCTGAGAGTGGCTCCAGGCAGAGGAGCTGCTCCTCTCCCCTACCCAGGGGGCCGGCTCGGGCATCCTCAGGGCAGCAGCCAGGGATCCCGGGTGGGAGCCACTGCCAGTTGCAGGGCCTTGGCTTGGAGCCATCCTGTCAGCAGGGCAGCTGCTATGTCGCTTTTAGTGAGGACAAGGTCAGGTCCTTCTCTGAGCCAGGAGAGAGGAGAACAAGGGCCTGCATGCCCAGGTGGGCACTACATTACAGCCCTCCTGGAGCTCCCATGAATTGCTTTTGAGGAGATGGCAAAAATCGGGGGCTGCCTCTTTGCAGCATTTTGGCAACCAGCCAGACCCAGGACATGCCAACACCACACAGCAATGTCACTGCTGCAGCAATCTGGGCCCTTCAAGCTCTAATCCAGCCTGGGAGCAGGGCAGGGATGGTGCAGGTCAGCGCCGCCGCCAGGACCACAGTGGAACAAGGCTGCAGGAATGCTGATGGACACAATAGGGCTTCCCCACAGCTGGGTGACCCAGCAGCTGTGTCTCAAGGCCTGGAGTGTCATGGCTTCACTGGAGAGCAGGACTTAGGTACTAGGATAGCTGGAAAGGTAACTGCTTTCTTCCCAGCTGGCATCAACAAGCAGGAGCTCGCCAGATGAGCAGTACATTACCTTCCCTTCTTAAGAGGCCACTCTGGCATCTCGCAGCAGGAGGATGCTGTGCTGGACTGTGGGGACACACTCAGACACCTTCTCTTCACCTGTAACAGAGAGACCAATAGTAACTGATTTGGTTCAGGGGAGCACAGACTCCTATTCTCCTGTTCACCACAGATAAATCCCATCTAGCAGGTGCTAGCTGCCAAGCCCAGAGCCTCTCTTGCTTCAATGCTGTTCAACTCCCCTCCAGAACGGCCATGGAGGCCAAAGTCTGAGCACCCCAAACTGAATCCACTCTGGGAGCAAGTGGCCTCCAGGCTCTTTATGGCTGAGGTGACGGAGACGAAAGATGCTGCTGGCCCAGCCAGAGCAAACCCTACTGATCCACCCTGGAGAAAACCTTTCCCTGCACAGCTGCAGAGCCCTAATAGCCATGACTAAGCCATCATGTAATGGCACAATCAGCCATTACAGCTCAGCAGGTGCTGAAGAGACCCACGTCAAAGTGGGAACACAGGGATCCCACACGTGCTGCTGCCTCCAGCTGAAAAGGTGTCCGCACAGCAAAGAGATTTTGTCTTTCCTTTTCCTCTGGATGTATCCCCCAGCAGACTGGCCGGGGCACAGCGCGGAGGGGAAAAGAGCTGCACGCTGGGCTCCAGGGCTGCCTTAGGCAGGACATTTCCTACCTGTGGGAGTCCCCGGCTTGAGCTGTAAGAGCTGGCGATTGCATTGCGCTCAGAACCTGGGATGCCTGCCGTGTATGTTTTGCTGGGAGAAGAGATGTTCGATTTTGAGCACTCCTCTGGGTGGTGCGAGTCAAGGTCCCTCTTCATAGCCTCAGGCCTAGAGGAGGTTAAAGATTTCATGAGTTCCCCACAGGTCCTTTCAATGTAGGGTGAGTGGAGGAAAGCAACCCCACTCCTCCTTACATTGCAGGACTCAGAAACAAGCCTCAGCAGCAGCACAGCCTTTAGAGCCACCACCTGTGCTCAGGGTGACAGACCAAAGGCACGGCCACAGGCTCTCATGATCTCCCCAAAGCTGGGCTCCCCAAGACAAAGGCAAGCACCCTTCCCAGAACCTACAGGATTTTGGACTCCCCACTCCCAGTTCACAGAGTTGCTTTTGCCCTGAAGTACTTACTTTGGTACAAGAGAGGCAGGGGCACCGTTTGCTTCTGGTGTCTTTATAGCCAACTGCCCACTTTCACTGCTGCCACAGCGCCTGCAGGAGAGAGGGCATAAGTCAGTGGTAACATGGAGGGCTCCCAGCCCAGGGCGAGGACCCTTTTCCAGGCAGGCTCAGCACCGGAAAGCACAAAACTTGCTTTTTTCCTGCCACCCAATACCCAGGACAGAGTTTTCCCTCATCTGCATCCTTCTGCAGGTTCTTTCTCCACCTGGTCCTGTCCTCACTGCCTCCTTCTAAGCACCAGCACCTGCACCAGCTGCCTGCTGGTCAAATCCATTATTTGAAATCAAAATATTTCAGAGAGACTCAGCAGCCTGTTTCTGGAAGAGACCTGACCTCTGAAACTCATATCTCTGACTTCTTCCTAAATAGTGCCCCAGAATGTTGGGAGTAAGAAATGGATCCCCTTCCTACCATGACTCAGTCAAGAGCTGAAGTCTGAAAGTCCTACAGCAAACCTCCTGTGAAGCTGGGCTGGAGGTTCATGATCCGCCTTGTCACTTAGCCCATGTGCTTCCCTGGAGCTCTGAGCATGCTGGTCCAGCGCATGGGCGATCCTGAGCTCACCAGGTGACCTTGTCTTCTTTCTGCCCTCAAAGGTTGCAGGATTTGCTGCCTAAAATCATTTGGCATGCTTGCCAGACATTAATGCCTTCAAACTGGATTTTGTGGCACAGCTGTGCACTGGCACATTGAAAGAAATCAAATAAAAAAAACCCAAGCTTATGCTGTCTGTGCACCCATCCTGTTGCTGTCCTGCTCGGCTCCTGCAGGCTGCAGATTCACCAAGCCAAGGGTTCAAGGGCAGAGGGAAGCTCGGCAGTGGCAGACAGAAGGGCAGGCCCTGCCTTGCAGGAGCCCCGTGAACCACCACTCGTCCCACTGCGCTCTCTGGGCCACCTCTAGCAGCAGCCCCAGTGCAGCATGCAGCACAGTGCACCAGGTACTGCCCAAGCCACTCTTCTGCAGTTTCTCCTGCAGTTCCTCTTCTCCAGCCCAGGCAGGCAGCTGCAGCATACAAGGAGCACAAGGTAAACAGCCTTCATATCCACAAGGATTAAAACCAGGAGGGGAGAATGGTGAGGCAGCAACATGCCTGGGCAGAGAGAAAGGCTCCATACACCTTGGCACCCAGGATTTACACCTCGTTCTTCCCAGAGCACTGGGAAAGACACTGAGCCCTTATTACTTTGAGTTCAGAGCTGAAAGCCACTGATCTGGACTAACAAAAGCAGAAGATAGTCTTTCACTTTTGTGTTTGTACCTCCTTTTGCTAGCTACAGCACACAGAGGAAGTGCATGGCTTGCTTAAAGGGCACTGCTTCCACCTGGGGAGGTAAGGCTCGGGGATCCTGTCACTCCTGGAAGCCTGGGTCTAACTGAAGGATAGAGATGATGAGCCTGCAGGGCATCCCAGCATTTCCCACCACGCTTCCCCAGTCTGTGAATCCTTGTGATGACAGAAGCCACTTCCCCCACCAGCTCAAGTACAGCCAAGCTTACCCAAACCACATCCCAGCCTTTTCCACCCTCAGCAATGAAAGGAAACACACCTGACCCACAAGCATGCCCAGACAAAACCCTAAACCACATTCCGTTAATCTCAAGGGCAAAACAAAGTCCAGGAGAACTTCCCAACACAGCCCAGAGGCCCAGGTGATGGGATGGCTGTGCTTCCCTCCCCAGTTCACTTTCAGCAGCATTTTGCCACCCACTCCTGGTCACATCCCGTTTGCCACCACTGAACCACTAGCCCCATTTAGACCTTCCCAACTCACTGGCAGCGACCTGGACTGTTGGCTCATTACCTCCTCTTGTTCTCATGATCACTTCCCAAAGCCTGGTTGTCCTCCTGCTGCAAGGGCCTCTTCCTGCACTCCTTGATGGCACTGAGCACCGTCTCTTTGGCGCAGGGGTCTGGGCTGCTTTTGTCCTGGAAGTTCCTAGCTAAGATTTGTTGTGTCAAGCTGTGGGTCAAAGCAAGGCAGTGCAGGGCATTAGGCGAGCTACGATCCACAAAGCGAGATCCCCCACCAGGGCCCGGTTTCTCCCCCATAAAGGGGGCCGGGATCCTCTTGCAGCCTCCCCGGGGGGTTGGGGTCTCACACCACGGGCTGCCGCCCCCGGGGAGCTGCTGCAGGACCAAGGGGCCCAAGTCCAGATCCCCCCTGTTCGGTCCCATCAAGGTGAAGTTCTCCCGGCGCTGCCCTCCCCGTACTCACGCAGGAGAGTGAGACAGGCCGGCAACCTTAACAGTCACGGGGCTGCGGAGCGGGGCTGGGCGTCGGGCCCATGGCGAGCCCCTGGGCATCTGACTGTCCCAGCGTACCGGCAGGAAAACGGTCCCAGGGCTCCGGTCCGGTGGCAGCGGGTACCGGCGACGCACGGTCGGCGGCGGGGCCCTGCGGGGACACAACGGTCAGCGCCTCTGTTAGCGGCGGGAGGATCCGGCCCCGTCCTCCCCCCCCCAGCGCTCACTCGAGGTAGTAGCGGCGGGACACGGTGCTCTCAGCACGGACGGTGCCCGCGGCCGGGCAGCCGTTAGCGGCAGATTTGCCGTACGGGCGCCGTGCGGGAGGGTGCTGGGCGGGCAAGCGCGGGGCGTGCGGGCCGGGCCGCAGGGCACACCAGGCTCCCGCCGCGCCCAGCGCCGCGCCCAGCAGCGATCCCTGCAGCACCAGGCAGGCCAAGGCCACGGTCAGCGCCACTGCCAGCGCCGGCAGCCAGCGGCCCGCGCGCGGGCCCGGCACCGCCATCCCTAACGAGCGCCGCGGTAAGGGCCGCCGGCCCGGAATGCACCGCGGGAGCCGCGCGCGGTGGGGCGGGGCCACTGCGGGGTAGGCGGGGCCGGAACCTGCCGCTTCCTGGAGGCCGCGCTCTGTGCCACCCGCGGCCTTGTGCCGTCCGCGGGATGCTGCTGCCCGGTACCTGCAGCTTCCACAGCCCTGCTCTGTGCTGCCGGGCACCATGGCAGGGACGACCACATAGAACACGATTCCCCTGCCAGGAGCAAAAGGGACCTTAAAGCTCATCCAGTTCTAACCCCTGCCACGGGCACGGACACCTTCCACTAGAGCAGCTTGCTCCAAGTCCGTGTGTCCAACCTGGCCTTGAACACTGCCAGGGATGGGGCAGCCACAGCTTCTCTGGGCACCCTGTGCCAGCGCCTCAGCACCCTCACAGGGAAGAGCTTCTGCCTAAGAGCTCATCTCAGTCTCCCCTCTGGCAGGTGAAAGCCATTCCCCTTGGCCTGTCCCTCCATCCCTTGTCCAAAGCCCGTCTCCAGCTTTCCTGCAGCCCCTTCAGGCACTGGAGCTGCTCTCAGGTCTCCCCTTCAGGAGCCTTCTCTTGTCCAGGCTGACCCGACCCAGCCCAGCTCTCTCAGCCTGGCTCCAGAGCAGAGCTGCTCCAGCCCTCACAGCAGCTCCGTGGCCTCCTCTGGGCTCCCCCGAGCTCCCCGTCCCTCTCTCTCCGCGCTCAGTTTCTCTCCCGGCGGCGCGAAGACCCCGGAAGTCCCCGCCCGCCTCCTGCCCGTCCTTGCCCGCTGCCGGGCGGGACGCGGCACCGCCGGAAGTGGCCTGTGCGCAGGCGGGCGGCGGGAGCCATGGCGCTGTACAGCGCGGCCGCCGCCGTCCTGGAGGGGCTGGAGCGCGGCGCCGGCGGCGTCAAGGCGCTGGTGTACCACAGCCGGTTCCCGGTGCGCGGGGCGAGGGGCGAGGGGCGGGGGGCGAGGGGCGAGGGGCGGGCCCGGGCCGTGACCCCTGACCCCTGACCGCCCCGCAGCACGTCCGGCAGCTGTACGCGCTGGTGTCCGAGACGCTCCGCTACTCGCCGGTGCTGGAGGAGCTGCTGGCCGGCGCCGCGCTGCTGCAGGCCGAGAAGAAGTTGTCCCCGCAGCTGGCGAAGGTGAGCGGGGCCGGGGGTGGCGGCGGCGGCGGCGGCGGGTCACGGGGCGGCGGGTCCCGGCTCAGCCTCGTCCCCGCAGGTGCTGGTGTACGACCTGCTCTTCGGCAAGGGCTTGAAGTGCGGGGGCCGCTGGAAGGCGCTGGCCCGGCGGCACCGGGCCCGGCTGGAGGCCGAGCTGGCCCGCCTGAAGGTGCGGCGGAAGGTGAGCCGCAACGAGGACCTCCTGGCCCCGGCGCAGGCAGCCGGCCGCGGCGGTGAGTGTGCCTCTGGGCGCGGTGGTGTCCCTGTGGTGGCGGCGGTGGGTGGCCGTGTGCGACCCGGGCGACTCCCCCAGCTTCCCAGATACCGCGCTACGTCCGGGTCAACACCCTGAAGACACGCGTGGACGACGTGGTTGACTTCTTCAAGCGTGAGGGCTACTCCTACCTGGGCAAGGCAGCCAGGTAAGCGTTGCTTCCTGCTGCCCCACCTTATCTGGGGCGTCAGCGAGCAACAGGGGCTTGGGATGAGGTCCTGTGGGTCAAGGGGTCGTCGGTCTCGGTGCTCAGGGTGCCTGGGTTGGGGTGTCCCCACTCCTGCGTTCTGCCCTTCCGTGCGCTGCCTGGCACTGAAGGAGAGAGGAGAAGTGGGACAAAGAGGGTGTCAGCCTGGGCTCTGCAGAGCTCTGGTGTGGGCAGGATGAGGCAGGCCTGCGTGTTCATCATCCCTGTGCCTCGTGGGCAGTGTGGAAGAACTGAGGGCCCTCTCCGGGAAGAAATTCCTGTTGGACCTTCACCTCCCGGAGCTGCTGGTTTTCCCTCCGCAGACAGACTTCCATGAGAACCTGCTGTATACTTCAGGACACATCATTCTGCAGGACAAGGTGGGGAGCTGGTGGCAGGAGGCTGCAGGGCTGGGGAATCCCCTGACATGGGTGGAGGGAAAACTTCTTTCCCCATGCCAAGGGCTATGCTCGTGCTTTACTGCAGCAGAGAGCACGAATGCAGCCAGCAGCTCTGGGGCTGCCCTGTGGCTCTGCTTCCATCACATGTACGGATGGGGGTATTGCTGTGAACCGGGCTGTAACCCCCAGGAGGAGCCGGCACCAGCTCTGGGAGCAGTGGGAGGTTGCGGCCAGGCAGAGGCTCCTGGCAGTGGGTGCTGGTGGACTTGTCCCCTGCTGCTGTGGCTGCCTGTGGCCCTGCAGCGTCAGCCATGGCTGAGGAGGGGCAGGGGCTGCTTCTTGCCCGCTCTGCTCACAGGGCTTTGTCCTCCTGCAGGCCAGCTGCCTCCCCGCCTTCCTTCTCAGCCCCGCTGCTGGCTCCCACGTCATCGATGCCTGCGCTGCGCCTGGGAACAAGACCAGCCACCTGGCAGCCATCCTGAAGAACAAGGGGTGAGGGCAGGGCTGCGTGGTGCTGGCTTTTCCCTGGGTAGGCTGGTGGCTTGGGAAGGGTGCAGGAGGATGTGGGATCACACAGGGGTTCACTTTGCAGCCCCTGCTCCCTCTCCCTGCCCAAGACCTGTCCCGGCTGGGGGAGCAGCTCCCAAGCACAGCCTGCCTGGCCGATGGCCGGTGTGTGATGCTGTGAGGGCAGCGTGTTCCTGAGGCCGTGCGGGATGTTTACACATCTCTTGGGCGCCGGGCTCTGCCTTCAGCCGGATCTTTGCCTTTGACGTGGACACCAAGCGCCTGGCCACCATGAACACCATGCTGATGCGTGCTGGCGTCACCGGTTTCCAGCTGGCGCAGCAGGACTTCCTGACGGTGGATCCCGGAGACCCCAAGTACAGCAAGGTGGCCTACATCCTGCTCGACCCGTCCTGCAGCGGCTCAGGTAACACGGGGGGCTTTGGCCGCCCACCCCTGGGTGGGCTGTGGGCGTGCAGGCCCCAGGTGATGGCTGCTCTCCCCGCAGGGATGGTGAACCGGGTGCCGATGGCAGAGGCTGCCCCAAGTGCCGAGCGGCTGCAGGCGCTGGCCGGCTTCCAGCGCAAGGTGCTGAGCCATGCCCTGAGTTTCCCAGCTCTGCAGCGCTTGGTCTACTCCACCTGCTCGCTGCACCAAGAGGAGAACGAGGACGTGGTTGGGGCTGTGCTGCAAGAGTGGGGCTCGGCCTTCAGGTGTGTCTGGTGTTGGGGGGATGCAGAGCAGGTGCTGTGGGGCCTGGCCCTGACCCTCGTCCCACACTGCAGGCTGGTGGACGCCTTCCCTTGCTGGCCCTGCCGAGGACTCGCTGCCTTCCCGGGGGCAGAGAGCTGCCTCCGTGCCTCTGCTGCCGACACCCTCACCCACGGCTTCTTTGTGGCTGTCCTGGAGCGGCGCGGGGACGGGGCCGCTGCCTCGAGGTGAGAGCGGGCCTGGGGGCTCTGTGGCCTCCAGCAGCTCCTGGGGGTCTGGGGACAGGCTCGGGCTGGTGGCACACATAGGCTGAGGGTGCTGCTGCGTTCCTGGCATGGGGAGGAAGAGGGAAGATGGAGGGGTCTGACTGCAGCATGAGGAGAGGGCAGGAGCCACAGTGCTGTGTTGAGTGGGTCTCAGGCCCTTTGCTCTTGTCCACAGCTCCCTGCCTGCGGCTGCTGATGACAGCCCGCAGCATGGCAAGGGAACAGAGCCAGGAGCAGCTCCCAGGAAGAGGAAGAGGAAAAAGCAGCGGGTAAAGGAGGGAAACGACCCTTTTTAGGACTGTGCAGTGCCCAGCTGGGGCTGGTGGGGATTGTCACCTTGCTGCCTGCCTGAGCTGTGGCACAGCCTCCCATCATTGGTAAAGTCAGCTGGGTTAAGGGTGTCTTTTACCATATTTTGTCCCAGAAACACTTACCCTGATGTGGGCTATCGTAGAAGCTTGTGACTGACTGTAGGGATGACCCAGAGCCGAGTTTCTCTCTCTCCCTGGTCTTCTCCAGCACATTTGTGCAGCCATGCATGGAAACTGCCACTGCTGTAAGCAGAGGCGAACTGGAGGAAAACAAGCGAAATAAAAATAAATAGTAATAATAGTGTGAACAAATATTGTTCAACCCCTCAGGTGTAGTTCAACAGAGCAAGCAAGTACCCGTAAGTGTAGTGCTGGGAAGCAGCCCTGAGCCCTGCCCTGAGCGTTCCGGCTCTGCTTCGCTTGGTCTCCTTCAGCTGCGCCCTGCACTGGAAGAACGAGGACATGGTGGGCACCGTGCTGCAGGAGCAGGGTTCAGCCTTCAGGTGTGTCTGGCACGGGGGGAATGCTGGGCAGCATCCCAGCTGCCAGGGCTGCGCTGGCACCCGCGGCCCCTCAGGCACCTTGGTGGTCCCTGCCTGTGCCCTGTCCTGACAGTGTGCTGGTGCCTGGCAACATGCCCCCTTCCCACAGCAACCGGCTGTCCCCTCACCTCAATAGTCTCTACCACCTGCAATTGGTGGCAGAACTCCTTCAGGCATTGTGAGAAGCCCCTGTCTCTGCCAGCTTCACACAGGGTGAAGGTGCTCTGCAGGAATTTCATCTTGGCATCCTGCTGGGCAGCCTCCTTGACACCCTGGGTATGAACAATTGTATTGCTCATCACTTTTGTTTTCTGTCCCCCTCCCCTTCCTCTGGGCTCCTCTCGGATCTCCCTGAGCCATTCCTCATGGATGCCAATGACTGCCCCACTGTGGTGGGGACAGTGTGCCCAGCTGGGGTCCAGACCCACTGCTCCTCAGTCCCTCAGCCCCGGGGAGCGGCGGTCCTCTCGCACAGGCCTCCTGCTGCCTCACCACCCCAGGGCTTCCTCCCATTCTGCTGCTGCCAATGCCCACATTCCACCCTAGCTTTTCCTTGGTTCCCTTCCATGTGGAGGGATGGAGTTTTGGGTGGCTGAGAAAGGGCAGGTTGGCGTGTCGGTGGGGCCTATCTGGTGCTCACCATGTGTAGGTGATGCCCAGCAAGAGCTTTTTGTCCTGGCACAGTTGTGGGAGGAGGCATAGGGTGTTTTAATTTTGGCTCTTCTATGCAGGCTATCCATGATGTAGTTCCTAGAAGTTCAGCTCACCCCCTGGCTGTGGTAAGCACATGAGAACAGGACAGGGGCAGGAGATGGATGGGTGACAGTAAAGCACAGTGGCATTGCAGAAGAACGTGCCTGTTGGGCTCTTGGTTCTGGGAAGCTCCATTCCACGTGGTCACTGGCACATCATGCTCCTTCTGGAGCTTCCTTTCAAAACCACAGCTTGTGCTACGTTTTGGCAATAGAATCCCCACACCTGCAGTCACACAAAGCCCACCAAGCGCATCCGATGGAATGAAAAACATCTCCTCTATTAACAGGAGGCAAAAGTGCACAACGGGTGCTCTGGGGCATCCCCAGGTCTCGGGGAGCAACCGCTACTTCCTCTTGCTTTTCTTCTTGCTTTCGATCAAGTCCAGCCCTTGCTTCTTGATGGCTTCTCTGGTGAGGACAAGGCCACTGTGGTTGTCAGGGATATCAACATCGTCTGGAGGAGAGAGCGGAGAGGAGCGGGCTGGGGAGGGTCTGTGGGGCTGCCTCTGCTGTGCCTGTGTCCCCAGGAGGAGCCGGCAGCTCCCATAGGAGGAGGCCACTGGCAGAGCCAAGCCCTGGCTGTGAAGAAGATTCACAGCCAAGTGGTTCTGAAGACGAGGCTCTCCCCGCTTGCACCACAGCATCCCCCTTGCTCCTGTGGTGCTTCTACGCTCCCCAAGCCACCATCTG
Source organism: Pezoporus wallicus (assembly GCF_028554395.1). Taxonomy (NCBI): domain Eukaryota; kingdom Metazoa; phylum Chordata; class Aves; order Psittaciformes; family Psittacidae; genus Pezoporus; species Pezoporus wallicus. Next base: position 18,235 of record NW_026638213.1, read on the forward strand.
CCTCCAGTCTCCCACATGCACACAGAAAACCAGCACTATGCTCAAAGGCCTGGAGCCAAGCGCGGTCAGCCCCAACGCCTGCAGCAACTCCTGGGTTGGGCTCTGCTGGGACAGTGGGAGATGGGCAAGGACAGCCAGAAATGCCAGGAGGCAGGGGCTGGCTGGGGCAGTTGCCGTGGGATGTGTCCCCTTTCCTACCTTGGAGCCCCACGCCCGTGTCCTCCAAGGAAACCTTCCGGTTCCGTGGATCGGCCATGAGGGTTTCCTCCAGCAGCTGCCTGACCTTCACAAAAGTCTGTGAAAGAGAGGCTGTGTTCATAGCTGAAGGGGAGGCGGGTGTTACAAGCAAAGGGGTGCCCAAGCTCCATGTGCCCCTGGTAGGGAACACCCCACAGAGCCCGGGGCCACCTGGGCCTGAGCTGCTCCGTGCCTCTTCCCTCGAGCACCTCCATCCTCCAGCTGGGAGGATGGCTTGGCACGGGCCACCCGGGAAAGCCTGTGCGGGTCCCCAAAGAGCGCAGCAGGGATGGAGCCGCCGTGCACCTCATCATCCTCGCTGTGGCTGGAGGGGGCAGGTCAGCCACCCGCTGCACCAGGTACTGCAGCTTCTGCTCACACTGCCGGAGCTTCTCGTCCACTGCCATGGCCTTGACAGGATGCTCCTGGAGTCAGAGAGGGAACAGCCTTGGTGGGGAGAACGAGCCCCTTGGGGTGATGGTCGCTGCACCAAGTGTCACCACACGGTGCCGTTGCAGCACCAAGCAGAGCCTGGGCTCTGCTCAGCCCAGCGTTGGGCGGGTACCTGGCCAGGCACGGTGATGCCCCGCAGCCGGACGAAGAGGTTGTCAAGTGCGTTTTCAAAGTCCAGCAGCGTCTCCTGGCTCCTCAGCAGCTGGGCTCGCCCCTGTTCCAGCCGAGCCTCTTCCCGCTGCAGCCTCGTCCTCAGCTCCTCCACCAGCCCCCTGGAGCCAACCACGGTCACATCCATACAACGGCACAGGGGTGCAGACACCCCAAAGCTGTTGCAAAAGCTGCTGCCCAGCTTCTCCCCTGCCCCCAAGCGCAGAGCAGAGATGCTGCCTGCAACTCAACCCCACGCTGCTGCTGCTCCCACTTCCCATGCCAGGCAAGGAGCAAGGCTCCTCCTGCTGCCAGCGCAGGAGCTTTGCGTGCTCTGCCAGCACCAGAGCTGGGGCAGCACTCTGCTCAGAAAGCCTCCCAGTGCGGGAGGGGTGGGCAGCCGCAGGGTGACAAAGGAAGGGCTGCCCTCTTGGGACACCTGCCATGCACGTGTCCCCCTGCCCCTAAGGGTGCCGGCCCCTTTGGCATGAGTGTCCGGAGGCCAGCAGCACCTGCTTGTGTCTGGGGGCCGGCGAAACTTCAGCTCATCGCGCTGCATCTCCAGCTCCTTCACTGCCTTCTCCAGCTCCTGCTTCTTCTCCTTGCACCTTGTGAGGTACTGCTCCATTTCCAGCAGGGACTTCTGCTGTGCCTGGAGCCTGATGGGGATGTCCTGGCCGGGGGAGAGCACAGGGACTCAGCCCAGGGCACTCCTGCAGGGTACAGGATCTGGGCCGTGCTCCTGGGGAGGTTTCTGCACCAGGAACCACAGGAAGCACTGCAAGTTCATGGCGTGGAGCAAAGCAGTTCCAGCCCTGCCTGTACAAGAGGGGCCCTGGGGGGCTCTGGGGACAGAGGAGAGCAGATAACCCTGCCATGGAACAAGGTGAGCAGACAAGGCTCAGCTCCCTGGGGCTGGAGCAGCCCCAGCTTCTACCAGAGATGGCTTTTCACCTCACCCAGAGGCGGGAGCACTGCACCACATCCTTGGCCTCCTCTATCTTCTCCCTCACGTAGGCCTCCCGCTGCAGCTGGTACTTGGTGGCCTCCAGTTTGGCAGCTGCGGTGGAAAGGTTGTGGCAGGGAAGGATGCCTGCGGCTGCGCCTGCCCCCCCCCTGCACCCTGACAGGCACTCACCCACCACTGGGTCCTCTGCGGGCAGGCTCAGGAAGTCCCTGCTGAGGTCATGCTTGGCTTGCTGCAAGGATGTTCATCGTCACCCCCGAGCTGCTGGCAGCCTGGGGGAGCTGGCCCTGCAGCCCCTCACCCATGGCAGGCTGGGCACTGATGCCCGCCCTATGCCGGCAACCCTGAATGTGCCGGGGCCCCCCAGCTCACCGTTTTCAGAGCCCTTTCTTTTGCTTCCTTGAGCCAGCCTCCGTCTCTGGGCTCTTTCTGAGCAGCCTGGGTGCGGAGCCTGAGCTCCCTCTCTGCAAGGACCTGGGTTTTCGTCCTGACCATGCGCTCCTGGAGCAGAGCAGAAGAGAAGTGGCTCCCAAAGCTCCAGTGGACCTCTGTGAGCTTCTAAGCCTGGCATGGCCAGCATCAAAAATGCCACCCCCTACCCCCTGTAAACAGCCTGGGAAGGAAAGTGAGCAAGGCCAGCTAGAGAATGGAGAACGCCACCTTCCCCGTGGCCAGGGCTTCAGGCAGCTGTCCCCAGCTCAGGGCAGCCCGGCCCAAGAGCCAGACACAGGAGGAGCTATGGAGGCATCTGGGTGCTGCGGGGAAGCCAAGCTCAGTCTTGCTTTTTCTTGAAGGAAGGAAGACTCAGCAGCACGGCCGTCTGGTGCCATGTGTGGGCTCTGGAGGGCAGGAAAGCACCCTGAGGTGCCCTGGACGATGGTCTCACCTCGGCTCCACGAGCAGCTCTGAGCCCACGCGAGGCCATGAGCTCCATGTCCTCCACCTCCCTATGCTGCAGCTCGGCCGTCTCACTCAGGAGGTCCAGGTGCAGAGGCAGGTGGGCCAGCTCCTGGGACACGGGGAGCCAGAGCCCACTGAGTCCCAGGGGTGCCCTGTGCTGGGACAGAAGGTGGAGGGGAGCAGGAGGACCTCCTGCAGGAGGGTGTCCCACCAGCACAGCCCCTTGGGCCCTTCAGTGCCTTTGCAGGGGGAGCGGGTGAGACAACGGCACGGTGAGGATGAGCTCACCTTCCTCAGGGCATCCCGCACCGCCACGTACAGGGCAGTCACCTTCTGCCCAGCGCGGACTTTTGTTTGCATCTTCTCTATGTTGCCCTCCAGGGTACGAACCACCTGGGGCAGAGAAGGTTGGAGACAAGGGGTGAGCCCATCTACTGAGACCAGTGCCCACCCAGGGGGGCAGGGTTGACTGAAACCCCCCACGGGTGCTGCCACCCCAGGGAGGGGCCCTGGCACCTGTGCCTGCTGCTGCTTTTCGGCCCTCTGGACATCCTGCAGCTGCTGCAGCCGCCTCTGCAGCCGCTCCTTGGCCCGGCTCCGCTGCTCCACCTGGTACAGCAGCATGTTGCATGTGTTCACCTGGCGATAGACTTCAGCCCGGAGCTTCTCCGTCTTGTTAGCTGGTGCAGCATTGTGTTTTGATTTTCAGCCTGGGAACAGTGCTGATAATACCGATGTTTTCAGTTGTTGACCAAGGACTTAGTGAGTCTCATGCTCTGCCAGGGAGGAGGAGAAACCAGGAGGAAGCAGAGACAGGACACCTGACCCAAGCTAGCCAAAGAGGTATTCCATACCACAGCGCGTCATGCCCGGGGGGGTAACTGGGAGTTACCCGGAAGGACACAGGGTCTTCTGTGTTGGACTCATTCTTCAGCAGGTGGCATCATAGTCTCTTCCCTTGTTATTTTCTCTTATCGTTGTTGTTGGTGGTAGCGATGGTGATTTGTGCTGTACTGTACTTGGTTGCTGGACTGTTCTTGTCTCAACCTGCGGGATTTGCATCCTTTCAATTCTCCTCCCCGACCCTCCAGGAGTGGGGAAGGGGAGAGCCCCTGGGGGGGGGGGGGGGGGGGGGGGAGCAGGCCTCGATTGCTTCCAGACTGGCACCACTCACTTGGAGTGAGTGAACAAGCTGTCTGACTAGGTTTAAACCATGACAGTTCTCTTGGATGCCCAACATGGGGTACTTAAGGGTTGAGATAACGACAGATCTGTCCCTATTAATAGTCACTCATCACAATGCTGATTTATTGGCTCTCAAGGTTGTTCCTCTTGTTCTCACAGTTTCAGTATATTGTACCTTACTTTGAGCCGGTATTTGCTTTATTAGTGTTTTATCAAGTGTGGGGCTTGGGCTAAGGTTTTTGTCTCATTGTACTTTATTGTAATGACTTGTAATACAATAGAATCATTGACCATGAAACTGATCTGGCTTATGTTCCCAGGGTGGTCACCACCTTTATGCTTTGGGAGGTATATAATGAAAGTGCTTAGCAATTACACATCTTTTTTCTCTCCTTCTCGGGTGGTCAACCTGTGAAGGAGACATTCTTTTACCCTCCCCGTTCTCCCCCCAGACCTTTTACAGCATCATTTGAGAGTTTTGAAGTTTTTGAATGGCCTTTTAATGCCGTTGAAACTTGTTTGCTGATCGTGATTGGGATCACCATCAGTGTATTTTGCCCGTGACTGATTTCAAGAGTTAAGCAGAGTCAGGTTTGGGGCTTGTCTGGGGTCAAACAATGATATAGGAGGACTAAGAGGTTTTTCCTGAGGCTGGACAGCCATGAGTGGCAGGGTGTGTGCGATAGTATGGGCCAGTATCTAGGTCAGTGGGCCCCTCCAGTACTTGGGAATTTCACCACCAAACAACTGCAAAATCCAGAAGAATTAGTAAAACACTTAAATGAGGTGTGTGGTCATTCTGGCCATACCAGAGACGGACAAATCATGGCAATGTGCTGGGGCTTGGCCCATGCTTCTAGGGCCCTGTTCAACACTATCCAGCACCTTCAGAAGGAAAAAAAATGTTGGTGGATCTGAGGGCAAAGCAACAGTCAGCACAGCTACTCCAGCTCCAAGCACAGCAGCTACACCACCCCCAGGGACAAGTACAGTCGCTACTTAAACTTTGGCTGCAATGAACAGCACAGCTACCCCAGTGGCAAGTACAGCAGCTGCTCAAACTTCAACTGCAACAGACAGCACAGTTACCCCAGCTCCAAGCACAGCAGCTGCACCACCCCCAGCAACAAGTACAGTTGCTACTCAAACCACAGTGATAATCACTGCAGCCAAACCAGAGGACCAATGCGTACCAGTATCAGTTGCCCCTGTATGCAAGAGAAAAAGCAAAAAAGAGGCAAGAAGGGTGAAGCAAGATGAAGAAACAATGTATTCACCACCTGGTCTAGCATCTGACCAGGAGTCATTATCACATGACGAAGAAGAAGAAGAAGAAGAGGTAACTTCTCAACCTCAGACCTCAACTGAGCTACGGAATATGCGAAAAGATTTTACCAGTCAACCAGGGGAGCACATCATCACCTGGTTGCTCCGATGCTGGGACAATGGGGCCAATGGTCACGAACTAGAAGGTACAGAAGCAAAGCAGCTGGGATCACTTGCTAGAGTGAAGGGGGAATTGACAAAGCAATTGCAAGAGAGAAAAAGTCCCTCAGCGTTTGGAGGCGGCTCTCAGCAGCTGTGAAAGAAAGGTTTCCATACAAGGACGATGTTATGAGTCGTTCGGACAAGTGGACTACTATAGACAAAGGCATCCAGTCTCTGAGGGAATCAGCCATCGTAGAGATGATCTATCACATCAAGCCGAATAACAGGGATATACCCATAGATCCAGATGAAGTCGAATGTACACGACCCATGTGGCGAAAACTTACATGGAATGCACTGTCATCATATGCCCATTCATTGGCAACAGTGACCTGGAATGACATAGTACCACTAACAGTGGATGAAATGGTTCATAAACTCCGAGAGTTCGAAGACAACCTCACCCCTTCCATCATCTCAGCTGTGAAAAAACTGTCCCAGGATCTCGAACAATTGAGGGACGTTCTATCTGATTTATCCAGCTCCTCACGTGTACCAACACACGTCTCAGCTATTAACAAAAGGCGTCCTATTGTTCAAGAGAGGAGATACAGGAGGTATACGCCACGGGGTACCCTATGGTTTTACCTGCTGGATCACGGAGAAGACATGACAAAGTGGGATGTAAAACCTACTTCAGCTTTGGAGGAACGGGTGAGTGAACTGAAGAGGGGAGCAAGGGCCAAGACTGATCGTCCCATGAGAGCTACGGCTTCAGTCTCTGGTGAGCAGTTTCCCAGATGGAGTGGAAGAGCTGATTTTACTCCAGCTCCTGTGATAACGAAGAATAATCCCTTTCAACACGATTTAAGTGTCCAAAGCTGTGACGACCATTAGAGGGGCCCTGCCTCCAGCCAGGTGGAGGCAGGGGACAATCAGATTTACTGGACTGTGTGGATCAGATGGCCTGGCATATCAGTCCCACAGAAGTATAAGGCTCTTGTAGATATCAGTGCACAGTGTACCCTGATGCCATCAAGCTGTCAAGGGGTGGAACCCATCTATGTTTCTGGAGTGACAGGCGGATCCCAAGAGTTGACTGTACTGGAGGCACACACAAACAGTTCCTGCTGCAGAATTACAGCCCAACAAGAGCCTGTCAAGCTCACTGGCCAGAGGCCACTACTGCCTGCTCAAGAGGCCTTTGAAAACAGCTCACGAGTGCAGGCTCCCCCTTCAGCCTCCAAAAAGCACTGCTACGGCCAGAAATAACTCCTGCACTAGTAACAAACAGAATTCTTTCTTTCTGTACCTAGAATATATAAATAGACAATAATTTTTATTAATGTAGCTAAATATATTTTGTGAAGAAGCTATTTGCAGAATATTTTTTTATAAGTCAGAAAGTACTGTTCTATCCAGTGAAAGAAATCTTTCAGAAGGGTCCTTTAAAGCATTTAAATTTTCCAGCAGCCCATTAGGGAAGCCTAAGTCAGTTTTCACACTGCCAAGAGATCAGGTTTTAGACACTTTGCATCTCTTTTTCTCAAGAGAATGCAGGTCTCTCTTCTTGAGGTTCCTCTCCTCACATATAAAAGCTACCCCTCAGCGACCAATTCAATCTTCCACTCAACACTGACAACTTCCAAGTAAAAATGATTGGCAGCGTATCAGTCAAGCACTCGTCAATAGCTACCCTTAAAGTAAATCAAAGCTATAGTAACTCTGTATCACATCATAACTCAAATTCTCGTTAGTGCAACTCTGACACAAAATGTGCCTACAGGAAAATACAGCTGTAAACCAAGCAAGTGAAAAATGATTAAAAAAAAAACCCAAAACACTGCATGGAAAAATCCCAAAGGATTAGTGTCAGAGAACATTTGGCTGCAAGAAATTGGAATAAACAAGAAGGCCTAACAGAAAAGAGCAGCCAACACCAGTCAGTTCGTAAGATGGTTTTCATCATTCCAGCTTTTCATCTCCTTCCTCTACATCTTTCAGACTGAGCACTTCCAGTGTTCCTTTCCCTTTTGTCTCACTCCGGATCAGCTCATCAATTCCTCTGAAGCAGCCTGGGTCAATAAGGCACACCTGAAACATTTCCCATTTCATCAGTCAGCATTTGATTTTTTACAGCCTCTTTCCAAGGTCAAACATTAATTTTTATAAAATAAAATTGCTCAGTTACTCAGGAGGACTTTGCAGCGTTGATAAGTGATTTCCATTAAGGGATCTTACCACACAAGTTCTGCAGTTCTATCTATCCACACTGGACGCGGCTTTTGACAGTTGGGATTGATAAGATTCTGATCTGTTCTCAGAAAGATTTTGCCAAGACTAAATCTTGCTTTAACATGGACCTTTTTCTATAATGCTAATTAACCACTGTCAAAATACAGGCCTGACCCATCAAATAAAGATGAGTAACATTCTATTAATACAGAAAAACTCATCCTTGTTGTACGATCATCAGTGCTAAGGGATTACACCATACTTCTCAGCTGGAATCAGCAATCTCTATGGAATAAAGGCTACTTTCAAGCTGACATCACTAGGATTGTGTGAAACTAAAACCCACAAACTACACCTCTGCTTAACAACCTCTGGTATACTTACAGTTCATCTGAACAACTTCCATACACTAGTTCACCTTCTAGTAAAATGCACAGTTTGAAGTCAAATCAAGCAGGAAACCCAAGGACTGCTTATTACTTACCATTTCCAGCTGTTCATGGAAGTCTTCGCTCTCAATAACTTTAATCAATGGCTTCAGCTTCTCTTTTAGTTTCTTCCCCTCCTTTGCTGGAATAATAAATCGCAGCCTCATATGAGCACGTTCAATTTGCATCGTCTCCTTTAACTGTCTGATCACTTCCAGTGCCTGTAAAGACATTCAGAAAAAAGAGCATTTACACACCTTTAAAAAGCATCATAGAGAAGTTACATCTCAGGACAACACCTCTAAGCAGAAGCACATTTTGCCAGAGACAAACCTGCTGCTTTGTGCTCTTGTGGGGTTTGACAGAGTAGTGAATATCCTTCATGGCTCTCTCTATAAGGATCACTGTGTATGGCCTCTTTGTGTCTGGATTCACACATTTGTCAGCCACAATAGTCGCGATGTCTCTGAACATCTGCTCCAGCTGTGTGTGTCGTTCTTTGTCTGATACCTGCAGCTCTCCTTTTGATAAAATCTGAGCAGAAGTAAAGAAACCAGCTGATAAACATCACAGATTTGATTAGTGAGAATTCATGTACCTTGGTGTCCTGGTTTCACCTGTAATAGTTTTTTTTTTCCCCTTCCTAGTACCTGGTGCAGTGCTGTGTTTTGGCTTCAGTCTGAGAATAACTCTGCTAACACACTGATGGTTTAGCTGCTGCTCAGTAGCACTTATCCTGATGAAGGCTTTTTCAGTCTCTCATGCTCTGTCAGTGAGGAGGGGCACAAGAAGCCAGGAGGAGCAGAGACAGGACACCTGACTTAAACTATCCAAAGGGGTATTCCATCTCACAGCACGTCATGTCCAGTATAGAAACAGGGGGGTTGTACCCAGAAGGGACTGATCGCTGCTTAGATCAGGCTGGGTATTGGTCAGCAGGAGCTGAGCAATTGTATTGTGCAGCACTGTTGCTTATTGTTTTTCTTTCCCTTTTAGTTTATATTCTCTCCCCTTATTTCTCTTATTATAATTAGTAGTAATATACTGTACTTTAGTTATTAAATTGTTCTTATCTCAACCCATGGGGTTTACATTCTTTCAGTTCTCCTTCCCATCCTGCCTGGAGAGGGGAAGAGGAGTGTGAGTGAACAACTGCATGGTGCTGAGTTACCACCCAGGCTTAAACCATGACACTTGGGTAAATTTAACAATTGTTTGAATTTGGTTAGACATGAAGTGCAGAAAAGGAATACTCATACCAATAATGTAATTATTATGACAGACGACATTTGAAAGACTTCAGACAAAAACCCACCACAGAAACACTGAAATACCAAAAAGAGAAGCGCAGGTTGACTGGAATTCTCATCTCCCAGAACATGTCCACAGCTCATGTCCAACCAAGAAGAAAGGAGTAAGAAATTAAATCTGTTGTTAACACTCAATCAAACTGTCCAAAGTAAGCAAGTGCCCCCATCCTCTCCAAGCTTTTACAAAGCCCAGGGCGTGACACCTACCACCTTACAGATTTCTGTTTGGTCATCTGTCCCAAACGCTTGAATGAGATCTTCCTTCTTCGCCACCTGGCCTTTGGAAACGTTGACAAACACCGTGTGTGTCTGCAGGACCTCGTCAAGGTCTTTCTCCCTGGAGATGAGGCAAGGTTAGAAAACGCGTTAAGCCACAACCTGAGAGCGAGCGCACGAGTTGCCAGCGAGGAGGAACAAGTGCTGCTGCCCAGGGCTGAACCCGTGGAGCCCGGGAGCTCCCGTGACCCAACCGTCACTGCCAGAGAAGGGCATAGCGCAAATCCCATCAGTCGGTGTCATCCTTAAAATGAAGGTGTCCGAGCGACCACACACCGTAAAAACACTATTACAGCTAAAATTAAAGACAGTGTTCCCTGTATGAGCACGCCTGGGTGCTGCTGACGCTGGGGTGTCACGGGGTGGCAGTGGCACAGCCACCATGGGATGGGTATGCATTCATTTGGATGCCAGCATGGAGGATCAGCTCCTCGCTCTGGACCCCGGTGCACGTACAGGCTGATCCTGCAAAGCCATCCCAGCCTTGCAGGGTTAGGGGTGACACCTGAGGTGCTGCAGCATCTCCCTGCATCACCCCCATCGTCTCTCACCCAAGGTGCCCTCCCCACCACCACCATTCACATCTCCTGCTGCTGCAGTGTGTCATGCAGACAGTGGAGATCATCAAGAACATGGTGGACAATGAGGAGAAGGGTGTCAAGCTGCTCTGAGTATCGTGGACGTGCCAGGCTTTGGTGATGCCATCAACAACAGTGGGTTGATGTGGAGGCCCCCTGTGGAGGGTCTCCCCAGGGATGGGCACCACCACTGTGGTGCCCCAAAAGTCCTAAACCACATCCCGCTAATCTCAAGGGCAAAACAAAGTCCAGGAGAACTTCCCAACACAGCCCAGAGGCCCAGGTGATGGGATGGCTGTGCTTCCCTCCGCAATTCACTTCCAGCAGCATTTTGCCACCCACTCCTGGTCACATCCCGTTTGCCACCACTGAAGCACTAGCCCCATTTAGACCTTCCCAACTCACTGGCAGCGACCTGGACTGCTGGCTCATTACCTCCTCTTGTTCTCTTGATCACTTCCCAAAGTCTGGTTGTCCTCCTACTGCAAGGGCCTCTTCCTGCACTCCTTGATGGCACTGAGCACCGTCTCTTTGGCACAGGGGTCTGGGCTGCTTTTGTCCTGGAAATTCCATGTCCCTGTTCCATCAGTACCCCTGTTCCCCCTGGATCCCTGACAGCTGCTGTGCCTGTGCCACCCCTGTCCCTATCCCACCCTTGCCTCTGTGCCCTGCCAGGAGGCACCATGGCAGGGACGATGACATGGACCACACAGAACATGATTCCCCTGAGCACCTCCCTAGCCATGACTCCCATGGGCCACCCAGCAGCAGGACCCTTGTGCCATGGCCCTGCCGAGGGGACCCTGCAGCCCAGCTGAGGAGGGCAGGGCTGTCTGCATGGCCCCTCTGCAGCATTACCTCACCAGAGAGGGAGCAGGCTGGGGGGAGGCCAAAGCCACCCCTGCTCCTCAGGGCTGAGCAGGGACCACATCCTGGTCGCCTGCACAACACACAACAGAGGTGATGTGCGCGGTGGCCCTGAGCACAGAACTAGGAAGGGGACATCATCGCCCGGGTCACCTTGACAGCTTCTCCCCAGGCCATTTTTTCAGAGTTTTCTGAGCACACCCATCGGGTCAGAGCCCCAGGACCCCCATGGGGACACAGGTTCCTGCCACCCACTCCAGAGCCGCAGAGCTGGGCTGAAGGCTTTATTGAAAAATTGAAAACACACAACGTAGTAATTATTATACAATGAAAAAAAAAAGTAATTAATCAACCCAATGTGCAGAGCAGGGGCACCCCCACTGTCCCCAGCACCAGCCACTAGTGCTGGAGGCTGCAGGGGGGACACCCTCCCTCCACCAGCACTCAGCCGAGATACAAAAAGGGAGTTCGGCCAAGAGAATGGTGCCACCATCCCCGAGCCCCCACCACAACCCCCTCATCATCCCCAGCCCCAACCTGGCCTGGAGGCCTGAGGTAGTTGGGGGTACCCTGCACAGGCAAGACACCTCCCCAGAAAGAGGGGGGAGGGTGTTGGGGCTCCTCGTGTCCTGCAGGAATGGGGTGGTTGGTATTTTATCTGGAGGGAGCTGGATAGGGGCATGTCGAGGCAGAGGGGGGGCCGGGGGGAGCCCCGAGTGCCTCCTGGCAGGCAGGAGCATAGGGCAGGTGTGCTAGAGGTGGGGCTGGCTAGAGCACACGGGGGCACTGGGTCCCGGCATGGTGGACGGTTGCGCTATCCTGTGCGTAGGAGGTGACAGCCCTGAGGCTGTGGTGATGGCCTGGCTCAGCAGGGGGATACTAGCGGGTCCCACTGCTCAAGGGCCAGCCAAAGGCAGCACATGGTGACAGACCAGCCACCACTTTCTAAAGGGAGACTAAGGCCAAACGCTGCACCCCCAGCACTCCCAGGGGGCTGGTCTGGCTGTCTCACCCCCAGGAAGGGGCAGCTGCCTGAAGGCAGGGTGCAGGCAGCAGTGCTGCCAGGCTGGGAAGGACACCCTGGCCCTGCAAGGGACATGGGCAAGACCGTGGGGGGGGATGGGGTCATCGCTGCGCAGTCTGATGCCACTGTCCCTGCTGCAGCGAGATGAGCTGGGGGGCCCGAAGCTGGCAGAAGCCCCCTGCCCTCCGAGCCCCCTGCTCCAAGGCACAAAGGTTCCCTAGCTGGTGCCAGCCCCACAGCAACGCCAGCACTGATCCCCCTTGCACCAAAGCAGGTGGTGAGTACACAGAGGCAGCACCAGCCCGGAGGGAGTGGGCACAGGCAGCTGCGTGCTCTGGCTTGGGGTGCTCTGGTTTTGGGCACCCTGTCTGCCCCCCAAACCCTGTATGTTGCTGCCCTATAGCCATGCCCCATCCACAGGAGCTGGTGGCTTGTGCGGTGGCACTATGGTTGTCCAAGCCCCTGCCCAGCACCTTGCGTAAGGGTTTATTGCTGGCATTAACACAGTGATCTATTGGGGCAGGGCAGCCCAGCTCCGGGACAGGACAGGGGGACATGTTCTGCGGACCCAGATACTCTGCAGTAACCCTCCCACTGCCTGCCCTGTTCCCTGCTGCTGCCAGCACCTTGGTTACCCTGTCCCATGGGCATGCTCCCACCCACCCTGCATGAGCCAAAGGCATTCGGTGCCCCGCTGGAGGGGATCACACCTAGCACCAAGCCAGCAGCACCCCAAGAGTGGCACCCCGGGGCCCTTAACAGGCCCCTTCACAGCGGGGGGATGCTTGCGCTGAGCCAGGGACTGGGTTAAGGCTGGAAAAGCAGCGAGAGGCAAAAGAAACCCGAGCGCTCTCGCTCAGCCCGAGCCGGTTCAGAGAGTTCCAAAAATCTGTGCAAAAACAAAATGAAAGGGTTAAAGCCCCCCCAGCGGTCCCCCAACCCCAAGCAGCTCTGATAAATACACATGCGGTTTGCGGCTGGTGGCGGGCTGGCCAGCCCTCGCTCCTGCCCCAGCAGCTCCCGGTGCTCTGGTGCTGGAGGCGGCTCCTGGCAGGGGGATGTGGAGGACATGTGCTTCGGGGTGGCTTTTGCACCGGTTTATTGTGGATCTTCCCAAAAGGCTGCACCGAGCTGCATCCTGGCTGCCCGCAGGGGTGTCCCCTGCAACTGCTTCTGCCACTGGGGCTAATCTGCTGCTGAAGGGGAACAAAGAGGGTAAGGGGGTGAAAAGGAACATGGTGCCCTGCAGCATCCTTCTGCATGAGCCCTCTGGGACTCCTCACTGGTTTGCAGGACAGCAGAGCCCAAGGGTGATGCAGGCTGGACCAGGTTCAAGGCCAGGTTGGACGGGGCTTGGAGCAAGCTGCTCTAGTGGAAGGTGTCCCTGCCTGTCGCACGGGGTTGGAACTGAATGAGCTTTAAGGCCCTCCCAACCTAAACCAGTCTAGGATTCTATGTGGGTCCTCCAGGTTCTTGCACAGTTCAGGGTCTCCATGGCTTTGCCCCCATGTGCCAACTACCCAGACACCAGTTGTGCCAGCTGGAGTGAAATCCCTGCCTGGACTGTGGGCAGAGCTTCCCCATCCTCCCCTGCTCCTTCCCAGAGCAGCTTCCTGGCTGGACCAGGCCTGGGATGCACTCACCGTCCTCCCAGCCCTCTGCCACTCCTGCCAGCTCGTAGTGCTTCTTGCGCAGCTCTCCCAACTTCTGCCGCTCCTTCTGCAGCTGGTTTTCCAGCTCCAGCACCCGCACCTGAAGGTTGTCACACTCGCCATGGCCACCCTGTGCCTTGGCACAGCAGCCGGTGCTCTGGCTGGCATGAAGCCATGCTGGGCGGGGCACCCCTTTCACACCCGGTATCTCCCCGTAATGAGCACAAAGACCACTGTGGTACACGCCACGAGTGTTCCAATGGCAAGTGGTCAGTCCTGGGGATGGGATTCACTGCAGGTGAAGTGGTCAGTCCTGGGGATGGGTGGACACTGCCTGCAGGCACATTGGGAAAGGAACCTCCCCAGGGCTGCCCCATGGAACGCAGAGGTAGGTGCTGTGGGGCAGCCCAGTGGGCACACAAGGGCAGGGGGAGGCCACAGGCTGTTGTGCCACGATGGGGACAATACTGGGTAAGGCTCAAGGACCAACTGCATGTGACTCCTGGGCAAACCCATCTGTTGCCTTCATACCATGGAGTTTCCCTGCGAGTTGGGCCTAGGCATCTGGGCAGGGTGACACCCCCAACCCTCCAGCCCTTGCAGCCTTTCATTAGCCCGAGTGAGGCACCAGTGGTTACATTTCCCAAAACACGGAGGAACCTCTTACCTGTGAATCCATCTCCTGACGCTTGATCTGGGTGAGTGTCATGCTGGAGAAGTCCATGCTCTCTGTGGATAAAGACACCATCAGCCCCCCTCGAGTGCTCCTCCCCAGCTCAGAACCCCCAGCAGCTCCCATGCTGCTGTCAGGGTCTGCCACCATGGCATGTGCAGGCAGTGACCAAGGGACAGCCACACGCAGAGACCACCAGAACACAGCCAACTGAAGATGGCGAGCGCAAAGAGCCGAGGTTTCAGGGCAGGTCTACGCTCCTGCGGCCCCACGCTCACCTTTCTCCTCCACCTGTGACTTCCCGGCCTTGGTGGAGGCCACCACGCTGGCTGTGGCCTGGTTGACGCCCCGTGAGGCTTGCTGGAGCTTGCAAAGGTTGGCGCTGTCTTTGTCTGCCTTCACCTGCACGGGCAGTGAGAAGGGCTGTGCTTGCACACTGCCAGGGATGGGGCAGCCACAGTTCTCTGGGCACCCTGTGCCAGCGCCTCAGCACCCTCACAGGGAAGAGCTTCTGCCTAAGAGCTCATCTCAGTCTCCCCTCTGGCAGGTTAAAGCCATTCCCCCTCCCTTGACCCTGGGACATGCAGGCCCCCAGGACACAGTTGGTTTCTGGGCTCCAGAGTGCAGGCAACAGCAGGAGAGCTCCTTGACGTCCCTACCTTGGAGGCTGCCACGAGCTGGGCAGTGCTGGCTGCAATCTCTCGTGAGCAGACCATCAGCTCCTCAAAGGTGCCCTTGCCTTGCACCACCAGGTCAGCAGCATCGCTGCAGGAGGGCAGAGGGGCTGGAGCATCCTCCTGCTACCCCGTCCCCTCCCTGTAGGGACAGCAGGACCCTGCCACCCCTCCCCACTCTGGCAGCAGCAGCACTTACACCATGACAGTGGCACCCCAGCCCACAGCCTTGGAGGCGGAGATGAGACCCTCTGTCCAGCGGGAATTCTTGGCATAGAACTCCTTGGGGGATGCCGCACCCTATCATCAGGAAAGGCATGGTCACAGGTGGGGGACAGGGAGGTGGCAAGGCCTGGAACTCCTAAACCCCTGCTCATGGGGAATGGAGTAAGTAAGGGCTTCATTTAGGATGTGCATGGGAACTGGGAACCCTGAATCCAGGGAGTGATAGGGTCCCCTACATGGAAAGGGAGATCGGGGACCTCTGTGACAACCTGGGGACCATGGCCAGGGCAAGACCCTGGGCTGGGGCTGGAGCTCCTGGCAGCCAGTGTGGCCTAACCAGTGGATCAAGGCTGGGAGCAGCACACTCCAGCAAGAGATGGTGGCTCCAACTGGCCCTGTGCCTCACCCACATCCCTGCCCGCACTCCTGCCCACATCCCCAGCTCACCCGTCCACTCTCCACAATCTCTCTCTGGAGGTCCTTGGAGGCCAGGACCAGGACGCGGATGGCCTGCATGAGGCCCGTGCAGGAGCCCAGGATCCTGTGAGACAAACACCACTGAGCCCCACTTGTGGGGCAGGGAGACCCCTAAGCTATGGGGCAGCTGCTCTGCGTGTGGCACTGGGCCACATCCTGCTCACCTCTCATTCACTTCCAGTTTTACTCCAGTGTCACCAGCCCGTGCCTTGCTCAGCATCTCCTGGTAAAGGGGAGAGAGGTTGTGCAGAGCCCTCTGCCATCCTGGCCTCATGCTAGTAGTTCTGGCAGACACAGCACCCACGGGTGCCTCATGGCATGCGGCAACCCTTACCTCGATGCGGGCAGCTGCTGTTTCGATGGCTGCTGCTGTTGCTGCCATCTCCTTGTCCACCAAGTCACCCAGCTCCTCCTGCTTGACATCCAGCCCTCTGGGCCGCAGCTCCTGGGGATGGGAGAGGACAAAAAGGACCGTCCAAGGCCGGCATAGCCCCTCTGGCAGTGCCCGCCACAGCCTGACGCCATCCCACCAACCCTCCTGGGCACCCACCTCCCCGATGGCACTGATACGTCCCAGGCAGATCGTCAGCAGGCTGCAGTCAGCACCTTTCACCTTGCCCGGGTCCTGCAGGGCACTGAGGTAGCTCACGGCCTCGCTGCTGCACTGCTTGCACGCCTCCAGCAGACCTGCAAGGGCAGCACGACAGGCTGAGGGTACCGCAGGCAGTGACAGAGACAACCAGCCCCTGCCCCCCCCGCCTGCCCCAGCTCCTGCTCACCACAGCCCCTGACTGTCCCAGCCCCTGTCCCCCCTGCCTGGTCAGCAGCACTTACGGTCAGCGGGCTCCATGGGGGCCAGGTGGGAGGTCGCACTGCCCTGCAGGAGGGTGTCACTGACGAGGTGGGCAAACAGGGCCAGGGTGGGCAGCAGGGAGCCAATGGCTGCAGTGGGACAGGGGCACATGCCTCAGCCCCGGTGGGTGCTGCCCACCCAGCCCAAAAGTGCTGCAGCTGCCCCTTTCCCCCAGCCCAGCCCCTGCTGGCTCCCACCTGTGTGGTCAGAAACGTATTTGCTGTGGGCATCCTGCAGCCTCTCTAGGCACTCGGAGGCTGCCAGTGTCCTGGACAGGAGGCAATCTGCAGGCAGACAGCAGGCAGGACTCAAACGCAGGGATTGCTGCTGGCATGGCCCAGAGGACAGCAGAGAGTGGGGCTTGGCGTGGCAGCAGGTTGGGATAACGCCAGGTTTGGCGAGCCCCCAGGGAACTCACCTGCTGAGCCGGTGCAGGCCATGTGGGCAGGATCCTCCAGATGGCTGAGGGCATCCTGCACCATCCGCTTGGCCTCCTGCGCGGTGCCCTGCAGCAGGGCAAACTGCTCCTCAGCCACGTGCTGCTGCAGCGCCTGCTCCTTGCTCTCCTGCAGAACCACAGTGGGGGTCATGGACTGGAAATCCAGTTCGTGCTGGCTGGTAGTCACCCCCATGCCCTGCGCTGCCTCCAGCTCTGCTGGACCCCATAGTATGGCAGGGAGGGAGATGCTGGGATGCCCCTGGAGTACCTTGTCTCTCAGCTGGGCCTGCAATATCTCCAGCTCCATCTTGCTGCTCTCCTGCTCACGGCCAAGCCTGTCCCGCATCTGCTGCAGCTCAGCATGCAGGGCAGCCACCTCCTCCCCATGCCGCTCCGCTGCCCGGCTCAGGCTGTCCCTCTCCTGCTCCAGGCCAGCGATTCGGGTGCTCTGCTCCGCTCCCACCTGCGTTGGCACAAAGCAGTAGGGGCTGAGCCAAGGGTGAACCCTCCAGGCTGGGGACTTGGTCATGGTCCAGGCTTGGGTCACCCCAACTGTCCTTGCTTGGTGCATCGCAGCCCATGCAGGTTGCAGCTTTGTATCACCCACTCCCTGGCAGCACCCCTGCAGCACCGATGGCCTTGTCTGGGGCCAGCCAAGGCTCCTTGGAGAGCCCTTTCACTTTCATCAGTGAAACCACTGCTATGATGACTGTCAACATCCTGATGGAGGACTGGATGAAAGGTGGTGGCTGCGAGCTCCAGCTCTGCCCCATCCCTGTCCCACTGCATTCTCCTGCCATCTTCTGCCTTCTGTAAGGAGCACGGAAGCCCCTGCTGCCCTCCAGAGCTTCATGAGCATGAAACACCCTCTGGCACAGCAGTGAGCCTGCCAGTTTTGCAGTGGGCAGAGCTGCCTCCCCTGATCCTGCTCTGGCAGGGGTCTGTTTAACAATCCCTGCTGCTGGAGGCCGTTGCATAGCATGCTCTTGCTTCCAGGAATCTTTAACTCCCTGCATTTCTCAGCCCCAAAGCATTAAACTCACCTAGGTGCGAGGAAGGAGAAGACAGGGAGTTGGTTATCTCCCTGCTGGGAGTAGGCCAACCGTGGGTAACACCTCTGGGATGGGGACACCTCACGCAAGCAGTGACAGCAGGCAGACCATGCAGGGCCACCCTTGGACTCTCACCTGTGTGCTGGACTCCAGTGTGCCCTGGAGGACCTGCAGCTCCTGTCTGCTGGCTGCCAGCTCCCTCTTCAGAGTGTCCAGCACTTCTGCCTGCTCCTGAGACTGCCAGCAAGAGGAGAGGCTGGCACCAGAGCCCTGATGGGGAGCTCCCCCAGCCATTCCTGGCATGTCCCCTGCTCAGTTCCCACTCACCTTCCTCTGAGCCTGCTCGCTCACCCGCTGGAAGGAGTCCTCCAGCTCCTTCTTCTCCCGCTCCACATCTCCCTGGGCCTGCCTGGCTGCTGTCACCTGCTTGGTCACCTCTGCGTTCTGGTGAGGGCAGAGGAGCTCAGCAACCCCTGGTGTCACGGGGCACGGCTGAGAAAAGGGGACACCAGGGTGTGTCTGGGTAACCCACCTTCCGCAGGAGGTCAGCATGGTTCTGCACCAGCTCGCTATACTTCTCCTTCAGCTTGCTGTAGCGCTGTTCATTGGCCTGTGCCCGCCCTGCCCCACACACAGGGACACTGGGGTGAGCACCAGGACTCCTGCCCTGTAGCTCACCTTGACCCCGAGCCGAGCACTGGCTCTCCCTCCTCACTTTCAATCTCCGTCAGGCTCCTCTGTGCCTTCTCCGTGTCCTCCCGCTGCTTCTTCAGCTCCTCCAGCTCCGTGCGCAGAAACTCGCTCTCATCCTGCGCCTGCTGCTTCAGGTGCTGCTGCTCGGCCAGCTCAGCTTCCAGCTCGCTGGCGCGACCGCGCAGCTGCATCATGCCCCGTGCGCTCTGCAGAATGGCAGCCGGCAGCTCCCAGAGCCTTTCCATGGCTGCCAGTGCTGCCCCACGCCCTGCCAGTACTGTCCGGCAGACACCCCATGGGTAGCACCCCACAGTGCCCCAAGTGCACTGGGGTGAAGCAAGGAGGATTCTGGGCAATGGGGGTGAGCCTGGCCCCTCCCAGCAGGGACACAGATCCTCTGGCACACCTAGGGACCCCCTGTAATGGCAGGGATGGCAGCACCAGCGATGCAGAAACAGGGACAGGGCAGGACAGACAGCAGTGGCAGGAGAAGAGGAATGGCTTTAACCTGCCAAAGGGGAGACTGAGATGAGCTCTTAGGCAGAAGCTCTTCCCTGTGAGGGTGCTGAGGCACTGGCACAGGGTGCCCAGAGAAGCTGTGGCTGCCCCATCCCTGGCAGTGCTCAAGGCCAGGTTAGACACAGGGGCTTGGAGCAAGCTGCTCTAGTGGAAGGGGTCCCTGGAGGTGGCAGGGGTTAGAACTGGATGAGCTTTAAGGTCCCTTCCAACCTAAACCAGGCTCTGATTCTATGACAGTGTCACTCCTTGCCCATCTGGGGACACAGCCATTACCCCATCAGCCTCATTCCCAACATGAGCTGCTGGGTCTCATCTTGCCCCTGGACCTCCCACCTCTCTGCATCACAGGATGGTTGTTACCCACCTCAGCCTTGAAGCTCTCCAGCTCCTCCTTCAGGGCTGCGATCTCCCCATAAAGCTGCTCGATTAAGCGGTCCCTGGGAAGGAGGCACCAGGTACATGCTCCACCCACGCTGCCTGGGATGGAGGTGTCCCCTCGGCCACCATGGTGCCATGCTGGGAGCTCCTAATCCAATCCTGGCTGCCTCCACGGCATAAGACCAACTGCTTACTTGTCATCCTTGTTCATCCCATTCTGGCTGTTGAAGTTGAAGGGGTCACTGCCCAAAGAGCTGCCGAAGATGTCGTCAAACTTACTGTCAAACAGGCTCTGAAGGGAGAGCAACAGGGACCTGGAGTGAACCCAGCACTGCCCCGGAGCCCTCGTCCCCTCCATATCCCTGGCAGCACCACCAAGCCCAAGTGCCAGCAGGGCTGCTGCCTGCTGGTGCTGCTGTGACACTGGGGCTGGATCCTCCCCGCTGCTACCAGGGTACTGAACATGTCGAACATATTGAACATGAATCATCTCTGATGTGTCCCCACTCCTGGGGTGGGGATGGGCCCCATAAACCATGTCACTGTACGCCTCTTCCCCTCCCAGAAATGCTCAGTGCCAGGGGACAGCTCTTGGTGGAGAGGGGAGTGAGGACCTAATGCAAGCATGCAGCACAGAGGGGCAATGCTAGGAAGCCAAACATCTCCAGCCAGCCATCACTGTATGGCACCAAACCACGAAGAGAAGCACTCCCAGATGACTAGAGCCTGGCTTAGACTGTGCAGCACCCACATGTGGCACCCAGTGCCAACAGGTCCCGCTGCAGCGATGCTCTGCAGTGCCCAAGGCCATCCCCACTGTCCCAGCTGTGACCATGGTGTGGTTCTGGAGAAACAACCCTGGTCTGGGAGCCAAAGGGCACCCGCCATCCCCTCTGCAGCCTGGGGTGCACGGGCAGTGCTGTGACAGCTCACCTGTGAGGCTGTGTCCATCTCCACCAGGTCCGTGATGGGCTCACTGTCAGGTGAGGATGCCTCAGCGGGGATGACCACCACAGGGCTGATGTGCTCTGACAGTGCGGAGGCACGCAGGAAGTTGGGGGGGTTCTGGGGAGAAAGGGGAGTGTAGCTGCTGCGGAGAGCACTGGCACTGCCGCAGGGCTTCAGGCAAGGCTGGTTGAAATCCTGCCCCAGTGCTGAGCTGGCTGTGCCCTGACCCATGAGAACAGCGGCAGCACCTGCAGGGATGGAGCCAGGACGCACAGGACAGATCCCGGCAAGGGCTGAAGGCCACTGTGAGAGGGGGTCCCAGCCCTCGGCTGGAGAGGCAGCTCCATCCCTCAGGATCCCACCCAGAGGGATGCAGGATGAGCCTCAGACCCCAGAAGCCACACATTGCCACTGGCCTCAGGAAACAAGGGAAGGCAGCAGCTGACACCCTTTGGGCACTGTCCCAGGGCCACCAGCCCCATTGCTGCTCCTGGCCATGGGGGCAGCAAGTGTGGGAAGTGCTGACCCTGAGGTCTCACCTCCGGCAGCTGTGGGATCTGAATGAGCCGCTTGAAGTACTGCAGGTTGCTGGAGCGGTAGAAAAGGTCCTTCAGCCTGCAAGGGGCAAGGAATGGTCAGGGATAGATCCTGCCCAACCCAGACACCCTACCCCAAATGTGGGCAGCTCCAGCGCCTCGCCTGGCTCCAGGAGGATGTTACTGGGCCGCCATGCTGTTCTGGAGTGTATGAGGTACTGTCACCTAACCCAGGACATGATGAGCAGAGAGAAGGACCTGAAACCGGAGCAACCTCATCTTGTGGAAGATATCCCTGCCCATGGCAGAGCGGCTGGACAGGATGATCTTCAAAGGTCCCTTCCAACCCTCACCACTCTCTGAGTCTATGAAACCATGAACCACAGCACAACGGCCGCACCGGGGCACACTGAGGTGCAGCCACCTCTCTGTGCTGTCCTCACCACGGCCAAAGCTGGAAGGGACAGCTCAGAAACACCCCCGTTGCCGAGGAACAGCCCCAGCGGGTTGGGGGCTTCCTGCCTGGAGGCCACACCTGCACCTTCCCCTTCAGCTCTGGCAGCAGCACAGGGCCCTCCGTCAGCATCTCCAGTTCTGGGGTGATGAGCACTGCCCGGCCCTGCCGTCACGGCTGCCCTCCCTTCCAGCCACCCCCCATCCTGGTGGTTATCTGATGATACCCACAGCTGATACTGCCCCAAGTGCTGTGCCCAGGGTGTCAGAGCCCACAGACCATCCTGCCATCTGCTAATAGCCATGCCCAGTGGTTTTGCCATGGACACTGGTTTGCAGTTTGTGACCTTGAATCGAGCATCACCCTGCAGCAGCTCATGGCCTCTCACAAACACAACACCCACCTCCACCAAACAGCAGCACCCACCCATCCCATGCTGCAACTGGGTGACCGCAACTTGGTTCCAGCTCTCCTCCCACAACCTTTAGCTGCAGTTTTAAAAATCTCTCTTATTGGCACCTTAATCTGGGACAGACGCAGGTGCCAAAAGCTTTTCCTTTTCTATGTCCCCGCAGGGATAGCTTTTCCCATGCAAAAACCACCTCTGCTCCACTCCACCCCATGGCATGCAGGCTCTTGGCAAGACTCTTCATGGACCGCTCCTCAGCTGTGCAACACCCCAAGGTTTCATCCTTTAGCCACCCCTTTTAATAAATTCCCTTGTGTTTGGGAAACTGTCAATTTTCCTTAAAATTCAACAGAACTGGGGGGAAAATCTCTTTTCCCTGTCCCATCCCTCAGTGTCATGACCAGGGCTTATGCAAACCCTTGCCCAGCAGCAGCATCTCAAACTGCCTTCATGTGCTGCTTGTGTTCTCCCACCCCATTGCTCCTACCAAAACATCCCTCTCATAATGGAGCCACAAGCAAAAGCCACTTTTCCATGCAGAAAGCTCCAGAGAAAGCCAACAGGTTGAAGCAGGCTGGATTTCATAGCTCCAAGCAAGACTGACTCCTGTGCCTCCTCCACCTCCATCACTCAGCTCCCGAGGCCCAGCGCAGGGGCTCTGGCATTCCTCCCCCATCCTCCTTCTGCCCCACGAACATCCCTGGAGCATGGCTAGCAGCAGGGACAGCCGGTGCCCCACATCTGTCCCACATCTGGGCACTTACTTTCTGAACTGCTCTAGGAACCGATCCCGGTGGCCCTGCAGTGTATCTGCTGGCAGACCTGGAAGAAGTAGCAAGCAGAAACATCGGTGGGTGTCTCCACGCTGGGAAGGAGTGCAGATCAAAGGAAAGCCCATCGGCACAGCCATGTGGGGATGGGTCTTTCCCAGTGACGACCACCCTCCTCCCGGGTCTGAATACTCTGTCACTGTGTCCTGCTGCAGAAGGGGATCATGTGCCCCACCAGACACTCCAGGCAGGGAAAGGCAGCAAGCTGGCATTCAGGCAGCTACCATCACAGTTCAAGGTCCCAAGGGATGTGGGTTTTGCAGCCAGTGCCTGGCCAAAGCCAGGGCAGCTCCTGGTGGACACTGTCCATGCAGCTGAGGGGTGCTCAGCAGGGGAGACTTCTGGGACACCTCCATCCCCCAGCACTTGCCCCTCCTGTTCCCTTGCCCATGTGACTCCCTTCACCCCCCAGAAGGCCTGGGATTGAGCAGGGTGGTGACCCCTGGTGTTCCACTCTGTGTCCTCCCCTGCCCGAGGCACTGGGACACTCACAGGAATGGAGCTTGAAGAGCAGCTTGACGGTGTAGTCATAGAGGTGGCTGCAGTCCAGGATGACCTGGATGAGCGGGGCCAGGCGGCACTGCCCCGCGGCCGTCACCGACACCGAGCGCGACATGTCCAGGGAACTGAACACTGCAGGGAAGGAGCATGGGATTAGGCCCTGACAGCACCCACAGCACGGGCTGGTGTCATGCTTTGCCAGCCATGTCCACTAATATCACCTGGAGAAAGAGACCCGGTGGCCCTTGCAGACCCAGCCTGCTGCCCACAGCTGTTTGCACGCTTGGTGGGAGGAGAAATTCCCACCCAGGACTCCAACACTGGGAACACTTCAGCCTGAACTGTGGGCTGGAGGTGCCCAGTCCTGAGCCCCAGCCAGCTCCCTGGGCAGAAGTCCTGACCCCCGAGGGCACGCAGCCCCTGTGCTCTGCCAGTCACTGCTGTCCCACTGCATTCTGCCATGTGTGCCGGCAGGGAGATGCTCCAAAACCAGTCGAGAGCAGCTGGTAACACCTCATGTCCTCAATCCTCTGTCCACATCACATCAAAATGCACGTTGTGCTGGCGCTGCAGGATCATAGACTCACAGACTGGTTTGTATTGGAAGGGACCTTGAAAGCTCATCCAGTTCCAACCCCTGCCACGGGCAGGGACACCTTCCCCTAGAGCAGCTTGCTCCAAGCCCCTGTGTCCAACTTGGCCTTGAACACTGCCAGGGATGGGGCAGCCACAGCTTCTCCGGGCACCCTGTGCCAGCGCCTCAGCACCCTCACAGGGAAGAGCTTCTGCCTAAGAGCTCATCTCAGTCTCCCCTCTGCAGGTTAAAGCCATTCCTCTTGTCCTGTCCCTGCAGGCCCTTGTCCAAGCCCCTTTCCAGCTTTCTTGTTTGCCACCTTTAGATATTGGAAGAGTGCTATAGAAGGATGCGCCCCAGGGAACAGAAGTATTTCTGCCAGGGCCTCGGGCATGGGATGCTTGATGTATCCAGTGACCATCTTGATGGTCCAGCCTTATGGGCCTCCCATGAGTTGTGGGATGCTAGCAGGGTGGCTGGAGAGGATGGCAGCTTCTTCTCCCTCTACCCAGCAATTCCCCTCCAATGGGTGGAAAAGTGAGAGATCCCGGGAACACTCTGGGGACAGATGAGCCCCCCTGGAATCAGAACCCTCCCCCTGTACAGCCAAGAGGTGAAGGTGCTGCTCCAGTCCTACTGAAACACAGCTCTGTCCTACCAGCACCCCAAGCCTCGGGCATGCAGCAGTTAAAGGCTTGCCCCAGAATCACTTTAATTTACCTCAAGCTTGACCCTGCTCAAGCACGCAGAGGTGTGTGACAGCCCAAGGCTTGAGCCTGGGTGGTTTTACCCCTTGTTTGCTCACACAGAGGAAGGCAAGATGCCTCCGTGCCCACCCCAGGACCCCATGGCACTGCTGGAGACAGCAAGGCACGCAGGGACGTCAACTGAAATCCGTGTGAAGTGCCCAGAGCAGAAACAAGCTCCTCTCCCCAGAGCCTTGCCCCAAAGCAGCTCAGTCCCAGGGCAGTGCGAGAGCTCACCCGTCTGGAAGAGGTTCAGCTCACACTCCAGGTAGTCAAACATCTCCACTGTCAGCTGAAAACTAGGAAGAAAGGGATAAGGATGTTTGGAGAGTGTTCCCACGGCCACCCATGGCCCTCAGCGTGTGAAGGTTGACACCCCACAGGAACAAGCGGATGTGCTGGCATGGAAGCACCAGCCTTGAGCGGGGCTCCATGCACCTGGGGCAGGGCTGGGGGGAAGGTGCCAGGCCCTGCTCCTGGCTCAGTGCTGCTGGTGAGGTTGGGCAGTGCCATGGCCCTGCCTGCACACCCCCCCCCCCACCTCCCACCCTGCCCTTGCCCCACACTCACAAGTTATTGACGTCGTTCTCCCCTGCCTCGTCGAGCTGCCGGTCGGACATCTGGAGATTGCCGGGGAAGCGGGGATTCTGCAGGAGAAACAGGAGTTGGGAACAGGTTTTGGAGGATCACACAGCTCTGAGAACACCAGTGTTGCTGATCCAGCCAGTGGCCTCAGTGAAAGAGATTTGGACAGCTCTTTGGATGCCCAGTGGGAGTGATGCAGGGGGGAAAGGGGCTGACACAAGGTCTGCAGAGCCTTGGGTGACTGCATCATCCCCAGCACCATCCATGGTGCCCATACTCTGCCCAGCAAGAAAATCCAATTCTCCCTGGGTTTAGAAACCTGTGGAGCAGGGAGGAGATGATGTAGTAGATGTAGATGTAGTGTAGTGATAGGACAAGGGGAAACAGCTTTAAACTAACAGAGGGGAGATTTAGATGAGATATGATGAAAGGTACAGGTATACAGTGATTGTGATCCACTAGCATCACATAACATACAACACTGATGGTTGACAATCTTTTAATAAATGTTGCAATACTGGGTCAAACATTTGGCTTTAATTTAAACTTCAGGTCATAGAGTTATTTACTTATGAATGCATAGTCTAGATTCAGGACTTGTTGGCTTGCTCAAGGCAAAACCAAAGATGTTGATATGGGCAGGTGGTTTGTAATGTCATTTACTCTTGTACAAGAGATCTGCGTAAACATAATCCAAGAGTGCAACACAGGCTGGGATCTGCCTGGCTGTGGGACAGCTCTGTGGAAAGGGACCTGGGGGTGCTGGAGGACACAAGCTCAACAGGAGCACAAGTACGCAGTTGTGGCAAAACAAGCCAACAGAATGCTGGGGAACATCAACAAGGGCATCACCAGCAGAGATAGACATGTCATTGTCCCACTCAGTGCTTGTCAGGCCACACCTGGAATACAGCGTTCAGTTTTGGTCCCAGCTATACAAAAACAATGTGGACTGGCTGGACAGGGCCCAGGGAAGAGCCACAAGGATGATAAAAGGACTGGGAAGCCTGCCACATGAGAAAAGACTGACAGAACTGGGCTTGTTCAGCCTAGAGAAAAGACGGCTTACGAGAGACCTCATTACCATGTTCCAGTATTTAAAAGGTGGTTAAAAGAAGATGCAGACTCTCTTTACAAGGATTCACATGTTAAAAATGAGGGACAATGGGCACAAGTTACTGCCAGGGACATTGTGACTGGATATAAGGGCAAGATCTTTCACAATGAGAACAATCAGCCACTGGAATAATCTCCCCAGGGAAGCAGTGGATTGCTCCCAGAGGCCTGGAGCCCTGAGACTGCTTGGGCAGAGGGGCTTGTTCTGTGCTACCTTGTCCTGATCTCCTGATAAACCTAAGGTGAGATTTATGGTCTGAGATGAACTGGATGTGCACGAAGAAACCTCAGATCTGTGACGCTGTTGGAAGTTCTGCTGAGAACTCAGGCTGTGCACACTCAGCAGTGCTTAGGTCAAGTTAATCATTACTTCCTCATCGTTCTTAAATCTCCAAGCTGACTTGTTGCTTCCACTCTACTTTTCCTGCCTGTATAAAATACTTGTTTCAGAAAGCACCAGAGCACCTTACACTCACACCCTGGTCCCAAGCAAAGGCAGGTTTCTAAACACAGCTACTTCATTTGCAGATCATGGTGAATACCCACCCCATGCGTACACACCAGTTGGAGCAGGTGCACCAACATGGACCTCCCCTGGCCCAAATCCCCAGCTTCCCTCCCCACATCTGTGGTGATGCAGAAAACCCAGGCTATGGAATTTACACCTCGGTGCTGGCCCTGCCCTGCCAGGCTCCCTTGAGCCCCTGCAGATAGTGCCAAAGCAGTGCTGGCGACAGGCAGAAGCTGTTCCCGCAGCATGGCATGGTACAGCCTCCCCTAAGCCCTCTCCACTCCAGAACCCCATGGCCTCTTCCACCTCTGCCCATCTAGGATACCTGGAAGGGGTCATGCACCCCAAACCTGGGGGTGGTCTCTTACTGCTTCTTGTAGCTCACCAATTCCCAGCCCAGTCTAGATGCGTTCCAAGGAGCCCTGGTCCACCAGGAAGCTTGCCATCCCAAAGTGCTGGCTCTTGGGCCAATTTTAATCCAGGCTAAGGATGGACACTGGCAGTCTGGGGCACGTTTCATGAAGGCAGAAGGATGGCCATGACAGAGAGGACCCATGGGGGAGACAGCACTAGGACAGCTCTGCAAGCCCCTGTCCTGCCCCAGAGCATTGCTGTCACTTTCGCCCCAGCACTCGAGTGCCCAGCCCTTGCTGTGGTCTTGGGTACAGGGATGGGATGCTCACCTTGGTGTGAAACTCCATCTTGGTTCTCAGCAGTTTGAGGTAGATGCTGCAGAGCTGCCCATAGCCCTCACTGAGGTGGCCCTGAGGACACCAAAAAGCTGTTGAGATGCAAGCCAGGCTGTGAAAAAACATTCTCCCCTTGCAGCATGAGTGACCTCTGCCTTATCTCCCTCAAAAACCCAGCCGAAGCCCATCCTCACTGGCATCTTGGCATGTGGGCTGCTGGCTGGCTTGCAGCAAACGTGTTGAAGGGATCTGGTCAGGACCTTCTTATCCCTTTATCTGCAGACTTCAGTGCTGCTTTTGATGGTCAAAGCAAGAGTTTTACTGGGGTTTGCCATAAAATAGGAAGAAGGCATTTGATTTTGGTGGAAGGGGATACTGAACGTAGCCGGCAAACCCACCCCACAGTAGCCATGGGTCAGCCACAGCTCAGCATCTGCTCTGCCCTTAAAGCCTGGCTCCTCCTGGGATACAGCACCCTCCACCCCACCATCCCCCAGCTTGGCTGGATGCCACATACTGCAGAGGGTCCCCCAGAGTGTCCTCACTCATTGTGGCTGGTGGGATTGGCCACTTACCCACATCCTGCTCATGTCACTCAGCTCATTCTTGTATCTCAGAGAGTCTTTCAGGACCTGGAGGAATGAGTGACAATAAGCACACAACACAGGCAAAGCACTGGGACAGGGTGTGTGAGACGTGGAGCCAGCAGCTGGGGTCAGGAACGGGAGATCTTGATTTGTTCCCAACCCTGCAGCCTGCCCATGGTGTCACTGCCACAAGCATGAGGGTGCCTCAGCTTCCCCATCTGCGGACGGGCAGGAGGATCCCTGCTGATGGCTCCTGCCCTGATGTCAATGCCCTGCACCAAGCAGTTTGCTCTGGCACTGGAGGGCACTGGTTGGCACCGGGGTGTGTAGCACAGGGGGTTATGGGCAGAGTGAGTGGGGAGGGTCCCTGTACCAGTCCCCACCCAGGACTGACCCCCAGGAGGGCACCAACCCACCAGCATATCCCACCACCCCACACAGCCCTGCCAGGGAGAGGATTTTGGCAGCTGCCGAGCCAAGCACTCACGTTCGAGTGGCCATCCCGGAGGAGCTTGTGGAAGACGTGGCAGAACTTCCAGCAGAGCACGGCATTCCCTGACAGCGGCAGCCGGTTCACTACCGACCAGAAGGTCTGTGCTCCCTTCTCGTGGTGCGTGCCCAAGATGCATGGTGGTGGCTGGTCAAGGAAAAACCCTTCTCCCCTTCAGTGGTGATGAAGAGTTGCCACTCCGAACCCAGCTGTACCCAGAGAGCTGAGGGGAGCCAGGCCACCACGGGGAGCTCATAAACTGCCAAGCCCAGGCACACGCTATCCCCAAGGACAGCACTTGCTGTCCCCTCTCCTCCAGTCCTACACCACCGCTCCAGGAGTGCCATGGCATACTCGGGACTGGGGCTCTACCCCTGCAAAGCTTTCCCAACGGCCCTGCTGCGATGCTGGGAATCTGCTTTTTGAGGCAGCACACTCACAAGCACCACTGGGAATTAAACATCATCTTCCCATGCAGGCAACCTGCTGTGGGCATCCACCACTCCTCCCCTCCCATGGGATGTGAGCAGCACTGGAAGCACAAGGCTGGGCACCCACTAACAAACAAAGGCTGCAGCAGCAGGAGCAGGGACCCGCTGCCATACTCAAAAAACCCCAACCATCATCAAGAGCCCATTAGGGTCCTACCCTGGCACCCTCAGCACCCCAACACCTCCCCCATGTGCCACCTTGCTGCTGCCTCTTTTCTGGGCAGCCCCGGCCACGCTCCCACGCTTGCTTGTCTGACGGCCAACTTTGGGAAGGATATTTCTGGCATGTTTCTCCTTGACAGCCACTTCCTGCGCATTAATGGCCTTATTGATGCTGACAGTCTGCAGAAGAGAAGTGGTGGAGGAGGGGGAGGTGATAAGAGTTCAGGCTCCCCCTGGTCCCCCCTCACCCCAGCTCTGCCAGCACCTGCTGGTGGCTGGGTCCCATCCAGGTCCCCAGCCCCTGCTTGTGCCAGCTGGATCCTGCCCCTTGCCGGATGCCTTTCTGGGATGTACTTGGCATCCGCCAGGTTCAGCTGCTGTCAGGACTCATTTACTCAGCATAATAATGATGCAATTCAAGCAGGGACCACAAAGAACCCTCTCCTGCCCTTGGGCTGGTGGATGGACACAAGGAAGGCAAATCCCTCCCCTGCCTTTGGATCACAGACAGTAGCCAGTGGTTCCTACTCTGCTTTCAGGGGGAGCTGAGTGGAGAGGGAGTTTGAGGGAATCCAGCAGTGGGAAGGCGAGGCCACGACACGCTGCAGAGTGGAGCCGGACTGGAGCCCCAGCTGCAGAGTGAGCGGTGCAGGAGATGGACCTTCCCATCCCACTGCCAACAGGTACATCCAAACATGGCACAACCGGTGCCCACCGCCCAGACTGATCCTACCAGGAGCCAGCACAACCCTCCTGCAGGACAGGCAGCCTTCCCCCCCAGCACAACCCTGCCCAAGAGCTGCTCTTTTGCTCCCTTGCCAAGAAAGGCAAAAAACTTGCAACACAGTCTAGGTCAGGGTTTGCCGTGAAAGGTTGGACCAGATGATCCTTGAGGTCCCTTCCAATCTGCTATTCTAGGACTCCATGAGATGTTGGGGATTGCGTGAAGCCCACACTGTGGAGCCAGGGCAGAGCCAGCACTCCGTTTAGGTTCCGGAGAGGCAGCGGCAGCACTGGAAGCATTTGCCGGGCAGGATTTTTAACCACAGCTCGGGGAGCTGTGCTGGCAGTGGGGGGATGCTGCCGGTCACCCTAAGCGAGTGCAGCGATGCCAGCGTGAGGCCACCCACTCTCCACACTCCTCCGTCACCGGCAGCACCAAGCACTTGCCCAGCACCTGTTCTGTGAGGCTCCATCCACTGCTGAGGGGAGAAACCATCTGGCTCAGCACTGCCAGAAGTAGCCAGTTACTGATATAAACCAACTAAAGCAGTGGGATTATCCCAGTGCCTCTCCCACTTCACTCATTCTTGCATCCCAACTTGCTGTCCCTTCCGAGGGAGCCCTGCTCTGGTTTCATCCCAACTGACCCTGGTGACTGTGTCAAGTAGATCTGGGGGGGCACATGGGCACCAGCCACAGGCACCCCACGTACAGCGAGGCATGGTCCAAAACACTAGTGTTGAGCCAAGCCCTCCAGCCCAACCAAACCCCCCTGGAAGTCTCTCTGCCACTGAAGCATCCACCAGACAGAGCAGGAACAATGGGCTGAAGGCTTGAGACAGCTTCTGATCTCACTTGCAGCTGCCAACTGCACCCCCTTCCAAGGCTGAGCACCCCCTTAAGTGAAACAAGGTGCCTGGGTCCTGACATCCCAGTATGAACCAGTCCTGCTGTGGGGACACTGGTGCTTGCTCCAGCTGCACTGGCTGCTCTCAGGGCTGGTCCCCACAGGCCTGTGGTGTTTGCTGCCCCATGCCTAAGGCACTGGCCTCTGCGTCCCTGGGAAAGCTGGAAACGCTCCCAGTTTAAATGCCCTTTCCTGCAGACTTTTATTAGGAAAGCAAGGACATCTTTATCCAGCCAGAGGGCCGAAGTGATGCCCTCAGAGCAGGGAGACATGGCAGGAGGGTGATGGAGACTGGCAGCCCCCGGCTCTGGACAGAGGCCTCCAGGACCCTCCATCCCCAACCCCCTGCTGCATTTGAAAGGTCAAAAAGGAGAAAAGTTCGGGGCTGCCTTGAAAGAGCTGGGCTGGTTCAGCCTGGACAAGAGAAGGCTCCTGAAGGGGAGACCTCAGAGCAGCTCCAGTGCCTGAAGGGACTGCAGGAAAGCTGGAGAGGGGCTTGGGACAAGGGATGTAGGGACAGGCCAAGGGGAATGGCTTTAAGCTGCCAGAGGGGAGACTGAGATGAGCTCTTAGGCAGAAGCTCTTCCCTGTGAGGGTGCTGAGGCGCTGGCACAGGGTGCCCAGAGAAGCTGTGGCTGCCCCATCCCTGGCAGTGCTCAAGGCCAGGTTGGACACAGGGGCTTCAAGCAAGTGGAAGGGGTCCCTGCCGGTGGCAGGGGTTGGAGCTGGATGAGCTTTAAGGTCCCTTCAACCCAAACCATTCCCCGACTCCCTGGTAAGTTTCACAAACAAGCTAGCTGACACAACAGAGTAAGAAAAAGAAAGGCTTCTAGCTCTAGTACGTAAGATTCTACGATTCTATGACAGAAAGCTCAGACCTCTTTGCCACGGAGAGGGTCTCTGAGGCCAACCCACAGGTGCTGCTTCCCAACACCATCCCGCACCTACAGCTGATGGCTATTTTAATTTAATTACTAGCTCCGACAGCACAAGGGCTGTTTCTAACCTGCCAGGCCACAAGCATGTCCTTGGCTTTGCTGCTGGCCCAGCTCCGGTGTCTTGCTCATGGAGGGATGCCAGCTCCTGGTCCCCACACAGGCACCCAATGGGCTCATCACCGCTTCCCAGCACTGGGAGCATGGCAGGGAGTCACGGGGGTGTGGGGCAGCTGGGCCCTTCCGCCAGCCCCACACCCTCCCCACTGCTGCCGGGAAAGGAAACCCTGGCGTTTCCTCTTGTGCAATGCAGCTGAGGCAGCAGGGCCGGGAGGGAAGCGAGAGGAGAGGCCAGTGGGTCCGTTACTGCAGCAAGCACCAGGAACGCTGCACGCACTTGTGCCACTGCAAGCGTCGCTAGCATTGAGAACACCTCTGGAGCGGGGCAAGGAAAGGCTCAGGCCATCTGGGGAAGGGGCAGCCAGGCAATACAGACTGGGACTATCCTGCCCTGGAGCAGCAGGACCTGCCTGAGCACCTCTTCTTCCCTCTGAAGAACCCCCAGAAACCCATGCAAGGTCTTTTGCCCATGGCTTGAAGCACCATCACAGCCCTTCCCTGGGGGAACTGAGCACCCTTCCCACAGGTCTCCAGGACTCCCACTGGCAATGAGCATTGCAGACCATGTCCTGTGGGACCCCTGACACAGCCCAGCTCCTCTCCAGGGAGATGCCACACCACAGCAGAGCCATCAACAGCTCTGCACCGGGAGGACTGTGCCTCTTGTTGAGACCACCAATGCAGAGGTGACCACAGGTACCAGACAGGGACTGAGGAGTCCAAAACTGCAGGGAGGGACCTGGACAGAGTGACAGGGACTTTCTGAGCACTGAGAAACACTTCACTCT
The DNA here is from genome assembly GCF_028554395.1 of Pezoporus wallicus. Lineage (NCBI taxonomy): Eukaryota > Metazoa > Chordata > Aves > Psittaciformes > Psittacidae > Pezoporus > Pezoporus wallicus. Next base: position 51,010 of record NW_026638213.1, read on the forward strand.
TTCACATGAACATCTCCACACCTTCATCCCCCTGAATCTCCCCAGATTACACTCTCAGCTTCCTCTGAATTGCACATCTCCTGCTGTTCTGAGAGCTCTCCTCAGGAGCCGCACAGCACCTTCCTGCTTCTCCTTTCATTTCCAAAAGGAAATGAGTGTTGATTAAAGAATCCAGAGCTATTGCAAATTATTTGGAGAAACTGAGTAAGTCGCAGTGTAAATCCTCTTAGTAACACTCCCTCATTTCTCCTTAATTCCTTTCTATAAATGGAGAGCTGGGATGGAGCATACCTCTGGAAAACCACCCGCAACCAAGCCCTGCAGATGCAGGGGCTCCAGGGGAAGTGAGCAGCAGCGAGACCTGACTGCAACCAGCCTGGGAAAAAGATCCATGAGCTTAATTAAAATGCAAATCCCAGCACAGCGACGCTGTGCCCTGGCCCTGGAGGGGGGCATAAGCTTTGAACATCCCTCACCAACAGCGGCTAAAAGCAAATCACAGCCCCACCGCCAACACCCATGGTGGCCTTCGACAGCAGCCACATGGGGCCAGGTCTCACGTGGATGCGTTTCTGTATAGACTACGCTCAGCATAAACCAACCCTCCTGCTCAGTCTTAAATGCTTCCTTTGAGCAGGGAGTGAGAGGAGATGTTAAAAATACCCTCCCATGATTTAATCTGGGTTATCCGGCTGCACCCACTGCTGGATTCGTGAGTTCAGAAGGAAAGCATTCCTCTCCTGCTGGCCACATGCTGGAACCGCTCCAGGGATGAAGTGCCTTGACCAGGGCTGTGTGAGCACTTTCAGGTGCTGCTGCTCTTCTTGCCTCCTGATCCCACCAGATGAGGAATATTCCACAAATGACATGTCTTGTATTTCCTTTCGCTTGGGCCATTAGAACCACCATATTTCCCCAAAGTAACGCTGGTCTCCAGTGTTAGAGACCCCAAAACCTCACTGCATCCATTGGGTCTGCTCCCAGTGGAGATGGCTTGGGATGTACCTGTCTACAAGGAGATGCTGATGCCACCAGCTTGGATACCAGCAGGAGGAGGACCAAGGTGTACCAGAAACATCCCTGAATCCCAAGGGACACCAGCATGGGGGTTTTGGGGGCATTTGGAGACACCTTGCCCTATGGCACATGTGACACCCCAAACCAGTCTCCGGGAAGATAGCCATGGGCTCCACAAGCCATGTTGGGAAAAGATGGCATTGCCATGAGGGTCTTCTGGTAGAGACCTGGCCTGGCGTCACTGACCCCAGTTCTAAGTTGGGAAGATGATGACTTCACATCCATGTCATGCTTGCTCTATCCGCCATCAGCACTCTTGGGCACACGGCATAGCCCAGTGTTGGTGTTATGGAGGAGCTCTTCTAGCAGAGGAATTGCTTCCAATGGAGAAACCACTTGGGCCAGGCCAGGGTGAGGTGATGTTCAGAGGTCTTCACACACACAAGAGGATGACAGCCACTGTCTGGCTCCCACCAAGACTTTCACCTTGTGAGCTGTAGTAATGGTGGAAAGATGAAAATAAGCTGAAGGATACACATTTTGAATGTCTCTGAACAGACCACCCCACCAACTCCTCCTGAGGACAGCAGGTGACATTAAAGCAGAGGCTGGGATCCAGAGGGTGATGCACCCATGAGCTGCACATGCGAGGGCTTCCACCACTTCGCCTGGCCCTTCCAGAGCCTCCAGTGAAAATAAGGAGTGCAGAACATCCTGAAAGCTGGGGCAGGAGAGACAGCGGGATCTCATCGCTCCTCCACCTCTGAGGCCAGCAAAGAACAAAGACAACCACCCACACAACTTGTGGTGGGTCCCAAGGACTCAAGTGAGACATCTGATGCCAGGAGGGGAGAGCAGGATGGTCACCAGTAGCTGGAAGGGTTCCACCAACACCAGAGATGAGAACTTGCTACATTGAACACATCACTGCCCAGCATGGGGCACCAGCACCCAAAGAGTTGGTTGGGCCATTGGGTTTCTCCAGTGTCATAAACAATTTATGCAGATTAATTACTTGGCCATGTGTTTGGTCAATCCAGTTTAAGGAATATGCACTTTTCCAATACACCAATACCCTTTGGGAAAAAGAATGGACAGGGTGAAAAGTGATTTGGGGCAGAACAGCTGGGAAAAAGAGAGGCTGCAGAAGAAGCCAAACCTCAGCAGAGACCACTGGGGAAGCTGACACTGTAAAACCAGATCCCTCTGGAGTCTCCAGCTGAAATAACTGTCAAAAGAGAAGTCAATCAAGGCTGCAGAAGAGCTTGGGGATCACTTTGGTCGCTGCTACCGGCCACCTCCGACCCACCACAACCAGAGGTCCCACGGCACCACTGAACCCCAGCACAGTGGCTGGATCCGAGGAAAGGCAGAAAACCTTTCTGGAGGTGCCACAGGACCCTGCACTCCTCCATGGTTGCTCCACACAAAAAATACTTGTTCCTGGTTTTGATGATGATCCATGTGGGCACTCCATCACTCCTGCCTTGCACTGCCCAGCTGCTTGGCCATGGAGCTGTCCCATGGGCAGACTTTCAATTGTAAGTAGGGATTTTAAATGAAATTGATCCCTTCTAGCACCAGTGATCTCCATCGGGGAAGGGAGGATGCTGTTTTCCAGAAAGGTCCACCTTCAAATATTCCAGAAGCTTTCCCAAAGGTCCTGACTGAAGTCTTCTGCTTCCCAGCAAATGCAAATATTTGGGTGTTTTTTTTTGTTTTTTTTGTTTTTTTTTTGAATGGGAGGAAATAAAGGAGTGAGGCTGGAGGATGCAGGGAGCAGATGCCACAGCTCATCTCCAAACATGCACATTGGTGTCCAGCTGCCACCCGAGGATTGACCTTCCTTGGGAAGCTTCACCCCCACAGAATACCCAGGCTGCCTAGGGTGCATTTGGCCCTGGCAGGATGCTCCTGAATGAAGCAAAGCCAGGATGCCCTGGGGATGCAGAGCCCAGTGGTGCCATGGCAGCCATGGTGGAAATCCTTCTCTGCAACAGCTCCTGCTGAGCCACTGCTCCCACCTCTCACCCGATATCCCACCAGGATGTCTGGATCCTGCAATGGAGCCATGAACAGCTGGTACCACGTGGGCTCCATGCTGCACACAAGGGACCTTCTGTCGCCCTCACCGGGACAAGGAGCACTGGGAAAAGCCAAATCCCCAGGTGAGCAGTGCAGATGATGACCGCGCCTCTATGGACCCTCAAACCCCACTTCTCACCCCAAACTTGAGTCCATCCCGCATGCCCGGGTGAGGGGCGGGTGTGGGGATGAGGGTGTGCGGTTGTACGCGGGTTTGCAGGGGGACACGCGCGTGCTCGTGCCACTGCCCGGACCCGCGGACCGGGGCAGGCGGGTGAAACGGGCGGCTTGGAGCAAACCCGGGCTTGGGTGCATCAGCGCGGGACTGGTGGGGGGAGGCTCAGCTCCACCGGTCACCGTGCGGCTCCCGCTGGCCCCCGAGCCCCTCCTCCCGGATCCGGGCGCTTCCCAACCTCCCCGGGAGGGAGCTCCGCGGGATGCAAACCCTCATCCCTGGCTGGACGCGGATGCCACGCCCGGGCGGGGGTAGGGCTCCGCCGTGGGGGTCCCGGGGCCGCGCACTTACCACCTTGCCCAGCTCCATGGCGCTGCCGGCCGGGGCTGGGGCTCAGCGCGGCTCGGCGGTGCCCATGGCGGCGGTGCCCGCGGCGGCAGCGCTGGAAGGTTCTGCCGGTTGGCGGAGCCGAGCGGGGGAGGGGGGGGGGGGAGGCGCGCTCCCGCGAGGGGCGGCACAACCCGAGCGGGGGGGGAGGTGGGGGATAACAAAGGAGCCCCGCGGGGGGCGCGGGGCTGAACCGCGGCTCCGGGAGCGGCTCCGGGCAGCGGCGGGGCGGAAGCGGGCGCCTGAAGCGCGGGGGTGGCGGTGGGCTGCGCACAGAACAGTGCCCCATGCCCTGCCCCATCCCCTGCGCATCCCCTGCCCCATCCCCTGCGCATCCCCTGCCCCATCCCCTGCCCCATCCCCTGCCCCATCCCCTGCGCATCCCCTGCCCCATCCCCTGCCCCATCCCCTGCGCATCCCCTGCCCCATCCCCTGCGCATCCCCTGCCCCATCCCCTGCCCCATCCCCTGCCCCATCCCCTGCCCCATCCCCTGCCCCATCCCCTGCCCCATCCCCTGCCCCATCCCCTGCCCCATCCCCTGCCCCATGCCCTGCCCCATCCCCTGCGCATCCCCTGCCCCATCCCCTGCGCATCCCCTGCCCCATCCCCTGCCCCATCCCCTGCCCCATGCCCTGCCCCATCCCCTGGCCATCCCCCGCCCATCCCCTGCCCCATCCCCTGCCCCATCCCCTGCTCCATCCCCTGGCCATCCCCTGCCCTATCCCCTGCCCCATCCCCTGCCCCATCCCCTGCCCCATCCCCTGCCCCATGCCCCATCCCCTGCCCCATCCCCTGCCCCATCCCCTGCCCCATCCCCTGCCCCATCCCCTGCCCCATCCCCTGCCCCATCCCCTGCCCCATCCCCTGCCCCATGCCCTGCCCCATCCCCTGCCCCATCCCCTGCCCCATCCCCTGCCCCATCCCCTGCCCCATCCCCTGCGCATCCCCTGCCCCATCCCCTGCCCCATCCCCTGCCCCATCCCCTGGCCATCCCCTGCCCCATTCCCTGGCCATCCCCTGGCCATCCCCTGCCCCATCCTCTGCCCTGCTGCCCGAGCCCCTGCCCAACCCCTTGCCAGACTCCTGACCCCACTGCCAGGCTCCCTGCCCCATTAACAGACTCCCTGCCCCATCCCCTGCCGCATCCTCAAGCCCCACCTGCGCCATCTCTGTCCCTGGGCAGGGGGAAGCTGCACCTGAGGAAGGTCTGGCAGTGACCCGCCTTGCACAGGAGGCCACACAGCCGTCTTGGCTCTAGCAACAAAAGCAATTAAACTGGTGCAGTATCAAGCCCCCTCGTCTCAGTCTGTGGTTCCCAGGCCAGCATGGCTGCTCCAATGCCTTCTGTGGGACAGGCCAGCTCCCAGGCAGGAGCGGTTTGGGTTTTTCCCCAGTTTCTACCCGCGCTCAAGAAGCACTTTCTGCATCTTCTGATGGGAGGCACAAAAACACAAACGATTCTCCTGCTATTCTGCACACCCCTAAAAGCAATCCCACAGCAGGCAGAAGTGTCACGGCTGCCCTGTGGCTGAAGAAGCTTCCCAGCCCCAAGGAAGAAATGCTCCTGTGGTGCTGGCCCTGGCCGGGTGTGCTAATCCTCTGGGATTAGCACAGTCTAGTGACAGCTCAGCCACTTACTTCAGGATTGAGACTTGGCCACTCTTAGTAAGATAACGGGATCCCATATTCTGTGGGGACGGAGCATGGCCAGCACCCGACACCCCTCCATTCATCCCAGCCTGGGGGGGATGGAGCAGCTTTTAGGGCCAAAACCCAGGTTGTGTTTTCCTCATGTGGCTGTTAAAGCCTGTGCTGTGGTTCCTGGGGCGGATGGCAGGACGTGGTGCTCAGCAGCACTGTGGGGACGCAGCTCTTTGGGGTTTTGCTGGACCAGATGGTTTTAAGCAGCGGCATGATCATAAAATCAGATACGTGTAGACTGGTTTGGGTTGAAGGTTTGTTAAAGCTCATCCAGCCCCAACTCCTGCCACAGGCAGGGACACCTTCCCCTAGAGCATCTTGCTCCAAGCCCCCGTGTCCAACCTGGCCTTGAGCACTGCCAGGGATGGGGCAGCCACAGCTTCTCTGGGCACCCTGTGCCAGCGCCTCAGCACCCTCACAGGGAAGAGCTTCTGCCTAAGAGCTCATCTCAGTCTCCCCTCTGGCAGTTGATGCCTGCCCCATCATCATGCCAGGCATAAGGGGGCTTGACAGCCCCTATCCCAACAGGTCTGACAGCTCATGTGCACAGCAGGCACTGTCTCTGCTGTAGTGGCCACAGGAGTCACCAACCCCAGTGTCCCCAGGACAGCCCCCAGAAGTGCACGGGTCAGACCTCCGAATTATCTACAACCAACACAACTTGTACCCAGCCTTCTTTCTATGATTCTAGGAAACCCAGAGCCCAGCACCACGGCTGTGGGGGGCAGCAGGGCTTGTGCCCTCTGCATGGCAAAGCCCTTAGTAAATGAGTTCCAGCCGTGCTCTTGGCATGGCAACTGGGAGTTTGGGTCCTCGCTAGGCAGCCCAGCCCCCACCTGGTTCCCCCTAACTTAACGGGATCCTGGAATTCATTAATTCACTGACCCATCTCACAATCACTGCTGCCTTGCTGCCCCAGATGTCCTGTCCTGCCTGGCCAGGCTGCAGCCCTGCAAATAGCACTTGGTCATCAGGTTTTAATGCCTCATTCACATGAAGAGACTTTCAGGCAGGTATGCAGCACACCCCCTGCAAGGCACAGCCAGAACCAAGGAATATCCTCAGGAGAAAAACCCAGCCCCAGGGTAGGATGTGACTTTCTCTACAGTGCCATCTGCATGGGAGTTGGATGACTTGTGAGATGAGATGCAGGACCCATCCGACACTGTAACACCATCGAATAGCCATGCCAAGCTGCTCACCTGCCACATACAGGCTTTTTGTTCCCAACATCCCTCCTTAATCCCACAAATTAAGTCATCATTAACTTACGTTTCAAAATCAAACTTTCACACCAGCTCACCCCTGAACTAAGCACCTCAGCTGATGCAAAAGCCAGCTCAGAGAGATGACAGTTATTGACATTACTGATTGTCTCCTATGGATGCTGCAGAGCTGGGACATGCAAGTATGCCGCTGCTGTGTATGTCCCCATGGCTGAGCTGCTCCAGCTGGCAAAGCCTGGACTTTGGAGGCCGCCAGGAAGCACCTGGGGAAAAGGCAGAAAGCTCCAAGTCCACTGGTGTCAAGGTGAAGGGGGTCTTCAGCTAAAGGGCAAAACCAAGAGCCACGGCAGCTCTGGAATAAAACTTGAAAATTAATTTGCAGGCAATTTAGAGAGGGCCCCTGGAGCAAAGGGAGCCCCACATTTCCTCGGTGGCAATGAAAGCTGTGCTCTCTGAGCTGAAAGCCCTGAGCGGGCCAGAGGTGCACAGGACCCTGGCAGTGCAGAGGACCATGCCAGGGCTCTGGAGGGGCCACTGTGACCCACAGGACAAATCCCACCTCTACAGGCATGCACTGGAGTGAAGGGAATTCCCTTCTTGCTTTACAGGTGAGTTCTGTGCTGCAGTTCAGGGCATCGCTGTGGAGAAATGGTTGTGTGGGCACAGAGATGCTCCTGCCCTTCATGGTGCTCCCAGGTTATTCCCAGGGGCTCCTGTAAAGATGCCAAGGTGCTGACCTGCTTCTCTGTGCAGCTACAGGAGCATAGGCTCCACTTCCAGTTCTCTTCATCTACTACAGGTACAATATACATCTATCACACTTCACTCACCTGCCCAAATGCCCCATGGTTGTGCAATAAGTGGACTTGCTCCATGCTGCTCCAGCAGGAGCAGGGGTATGTATCGAGCAACCCAGGTGGGTGTGCGAACCCACACGCCTCAATCCAGGCTCCAGCAACCCTCTCCAGGGCTGCATCCCAACCCAGCAATTCAGGATGAGCTTGTGAGGACCAGCTCCGGCAAGCCTCTTTGGAGAGGATGTGCTCCGGTTGGGATGGAGGGAATGACCTTGTGAATGAAGGCAATTGCAGAGGGAGAATGTGTTGATGGGGCTGCTGAAAAACAGCAAGCAGGGCACCAGACTTGCTGGCTCAGGGGGATGAAAGGACCTTTTCCAGAAGGGAATAGAGAAGGCAAAGCGAGAGCTGTTTCCCAGGAGAAGCAGGGGGGAGGCAGCCCCTCACTTCACCTTGTCCCCTGAGTGCCTTCATCCTCCTCCTGGCTGATCTGCAGAGGTAGATCAGCCCCCTTCCCTCCCCCTGGCTCGATTTAACCTCCTCCAGTGCTTGCGTCTTGGACTCTTCACACCACCCAGGAGCCCCTCTCTGCCCTCCTGCAGCCCCTGTGAGCTGCTGGGACACTACTTGTAGTCCAGACCACGATGGTCCCCTCACCTCTCTCCCTCCCCACAGTGTTCATTTTACCAGGTCTAAAAATACTCCAAAGCCTTTTAAACCTTCTTCCCCTGCAGCCGCCCCCCTCCTGGATGACTAATAATACCTGTGCTCCCTTTTGTCTTCTCTGTATTCCCCAAGTCTTCCCCAAGGGAAGGAACCAAACAGGAGCCCTGCTCTAAAACCATCCCTTGCATTCAAACTCTTCAATTCACTTTCCTTGGGGGATGGCATTTTTTTCCAGCTGCTGCAGTGTAGGAGCAGTTTAAACCCACCTCCCAAGAGCAGCTCTCTTAGCTCATAATAAACTAGTCCTGCCCCATGCCTTAACTGTGCAGGATGCTGCTGGAGCATCCTTCTTATACGGGATCCCTAGGATCATGGGGTTTTCAGAGCTCTAGGTATAAAGAAGAATAGCAGGTTCATTGGGAAAACCAATGAGCACTTAGAAAACTATTTATTTTCTATCCAATCATAGCATCACACAGTGGTTTGGGTTGGAAGGGACCTTAAAGCTCAGCCAGTTCCAACCCCTGCCACGGGCAGGGACACCTTCCACTAGAGCAGCTTGCTCCAAGCCCCTGTGTCCAGCCTGGCCTTGAACCCTGCCAGGGATGGGGCAGCCACAGATTCTCTGGGAAAATTTAGAGGACAAACCCACCTCACCATTGCTGTTTGTGGCAATGGCTTTTTCCTTCTGCTGCACTGGGATGTTGAATCATCCTTTCCTGACCGATCCTCTGCACTGCTCCATGTTCTTCCAAAACAGAGCCAAGACCTGCACAGCCCACATCACCCCACAGGTTACTGGAGATACAGGGATGGAGCAGCTGCATCAGCAGAAGCTGCAGGTGTGATGAGTTTCTCCAGACTCAGCTGAAATTCAGCAAAACCCCTCTGGGCTAATCCCACACCACTGCGTTCTTCAGGAGGGATCCAGCATTGAACAACCTTCAGAAACCCCTTACACTAAAACTGGTGATGGAAGAAAATATCCCCAAAATCATCAGTCTTGGTGATTCAGCTACTTTTCAGCACCAAATCTGCACTCGCATGAGGCAGGTTTAATGGGTATTTGGGAGCTCTGATACTTCTAGAAATCCCCCTGGCTGACTAATGCCCAAATACCTTTGCAAATCTTGATTTAGGAAGAATATCGGCTCCGGAGCAGTGCTTAAAAAGCTCAAGGCCATGTTCAAATCCTTGTAATGCCAGAGTTTCCTGGGCATGTGAAAGAGAGAGGAAAAAGCAGATCAGAAAGTGGGCACGGGTCCAGGGCTGGCAGCCACACTTCAGGCCTGTGTCGGCACGGAGCTGGCAGCGCAGGCAGCAGTGGGCAGCACAGGGCTGGCAGCGAGGGGCTGTGACTTCCCCCGGCCCCCCACTGCAGGCTGGACCAGCATGGGGTGCTGGGAGGAGAGCAGCCCTTCCACGTCACTGTGCTCCAGCACAACATAAATGATGAGCTCCCGGGGCGCAGAACCGTGCTATCCCTGCAGGAAGGAGGGACGTGGGTGAAGCTGGACAGACAGACACAGATGAAGCTGGCGCTACTGGCAGCCCGAGGCCAGAGCATGGGCAGGAGGCCCGGCTCCGTTCTCTCTCCTGTCTGTACAGGAAGCCGCTTTGTTGTGTTGTCAATATACAGATTTTCTTTCAGAACCCAACCAAGCTGGGTTCAAGCTGCCATGATCAATCGTTTGTTATTTTTAGCTCTGTGTTCAATCTCTAGTGTTAGTGTTACAGCAGCTGCACAAGCCTTGTGTAATGTTGCTCAGACAGTGCCTGTGGATGGGGCTGGTCCGGGGTTGGCAGGAGCTCTGTGAGCAGCTCTGCAAAGCCAATGGGATTAAAAATGCAAGAGGGAAAGAGAGGCAGGGAGAGCAGCATCTGCCCTGCTCACTCCTGTTATGAGGAGCCAAGCAGATCCTCCCATCCAACCCTGGAGCACAAGAAACTCTTGTTCCCCACCAGGCATGGAGGGCAAGGAAGCCACAGAAAGGATGACACGGTGCAGTGGTGCAGTCGATGGGCTGGAGGGAAGCGTGGCATGAGAGAGACCTGGGCAGGCTGGTGGAGGAGTGGGTCTGTGTGACCCTCATGAAGTTCAACCAGGCCAAGGGCAAGGTCCAGTGCCTGGGTCAGGGCAATCCCCAGTACCAGCACAGACTGCAGGGAAGGATGGATGGATGGATGGATGGATGGATGGATGGATGGATGGATGGATGGATGGATGGATGGATGGATGGATGGATGGATGGGTGGATGGGTGGATGGGTGGATGGGTGGATGGGTGGATGGGTGGATGGGTGGATGGATGGATGGGTGGGTGGATGGATGGATGGATGGATGGATGGATGGATGGATAGATGGATGGATGGATGGATGGATGGATGGATGGATGGATGGATGGAGAGCAGCCCTGTGAAGAAGGACTCAGGGATACTGTTGGGTGACAACCAGGACATGACCCAGCAGTGTGCGCTTGCAGCCCAGAAAGCCAAGTGTCTCCTGGGCTCATCACCACCAGCGTGACCAGCAGGTCGAGGCAGGGGATGCTCCTCCTCTGCTCTGCTCTCCTGAGACCTCCTGGAGCTCTGCGTCCAGCACAAGACATGCATGGACCTGGTGGGTCCAGAGGAGCCTCCAAAACGGCCCAAGGGCTGGGACAGCTCTGCTGTGGAGAAAGGGGAGGGAGTTGGGGTTGTGCAGCCCAGAGAAGAGATGGCTCCAGGGAGACCTTCCTGTGGCTGCTCAGGACTTCAAGGGGGCTTAGAGGAAAGATGGAGACTTTTGAGCAGGGCCTGCAGGGACAGGACAAGGGGCGATGGGTTTAAACTGGACAACAGTGGGGTGAGGTTGGACATAGGGGAGAAATGTGGTACCATGAGGGTGCTGAGGCGCTGGCACAGGGTGCCCAGAGAAGCTGTGGCTGCCCCAGCCCTGGCAGTGTTCAAGGCCAGGTTGGCTGGGGCTTGGAGCAAGCTGCTCTAGTGGAAAGTGTCCCTGAAAGGTACCTTCCAACCCAAACTGTCCTGTGAGTCCATGATCCTATGACAGATGGGAAAGGCACTATGTGCAGCCCTTGATGCAAAAGGACAGCCTTCAGTAGCCACATAAGTGAATCATAGCAGTGGGATGTAAACCTGCACGCTTAACCTCCGCTAGTAAGTATATGACCACATGCTCATCACTTGCAGATCTCTTCTGTGTCCCCTGTGGCCCCATCTGTCTTCCTTTACACATGCACAATGCACTGCTGTAGATGGTCATTTCCTGTTTGTAAGCCTGATGCTGACACCATCAACATAAGCAAAACGCCCAGCAGAAGGACACAGGGTTAGCAAAGGTCACAACCATGCTACCCAACTGTCAGAACTGTGTTTGCCCCTCCCATGTCTGCCACCTTGCGATCCCTGGGCTGCCAGAGCTCCTCCATCACCCACCTCCCTGTGAGCCCCAGAGGGCTATGGGCATAGATGCCCCCAGCATCCTCCTGCACCAATACGGACATTTGCCTCCATCAGCGGCCCCCAATTTTGTCTACACTTCTCCACTTTGCAGCCTCTATCTGGATCAGTGCCATCAACGATTCAGAGGATGGTCAATAAAACAAAGCTCCCACCCATTTCCTGTTCAAGCCCCTAAATTCTGCCCTGGAAGCTTCATGTGGAGCATGTCTGGTGCCCATGGGGCTGGAGGCAAAGGATGCCAAAATACCTTCAGTATCTGCAATTCCTCCCTTCCCCAATGCACATGGAGCCCCCTCCCTTTGGTGGGGGGCTTGGTCCCCAAAACTTGGCCTTTGGTGATCTTCAAACTGCCCCATCAGAGGAGTAATTAATTATCTGCTTTTGTTTGCCACTTGAATTGAGACCCACAGACCTGGTGACAATGTCATGTGTGTGATACTTCAACTCGGTGCCCAACCAAACCTTGCACACCTACCTCCCAGGACCTTCTCATACCTTCTCTCGAGCTTTATTTCCACCCAAACCCAAAAGACAGAGAAGGGAGATGAGGGGATGCTCCTGACAGACTTGCCATGCAGACACACACCTCAGCACCTACAGCAAGCCCAAATATTGATGGCTTTGGCGCATCTGCATAACAAATAGAGAACAAACTCAGCTGAAATGAAACCACCTGATGCAATAGGTTGGAAAATGCCACAGCAAACGCTGTCCCTGCGGCTGGAACCCACCCTGCAGGGCCAGGCGCTGCCCAAGCCCTGCCAGACCCTACCTGTAGCCTGCAGGGTGGTGCTGGAGGGACGCAGAGGGCTGCAGTCTCCCACTGATGGGCAGCAGCACAAGTATTTATAGGAATTAGGCAATGGATTTACAGCCCCGGGCACATTTCCAGCTCGGGGCACTCTCATATTCAAGCACGGCGCAGTTGCAGGGAGCGGTCAGAGCACAGTGGGCGGCAGCAGATTGCAGCAGCGCTGCCTCGGAGGCTCCCCGAGGTTTTTCCGCTTTCTTTGGCATCCCAGGTCGCCTCCCCAGTCCAGCTGCTGAGACCTCTGTTCACCTCCCGCCTCCTGGAGAGCCTCTTCCCAGCAGCACTGGTGTGCTGCGGGCTACAGTTTGCAGCCCATGGTCTTGTGAAGGGCACCAGGCTCGTCCCCTCCCACCAGACCCAACAAAGTGCCCATTTCAGCCCAGGGGGGAACTGGTGGAGGAAATGAGCTGATGTCCAAATGACAGATAAAATGACATTGTCCATTCACTGGTCAGCGTCCCCTCACAGGTGAGCAGTGCCAGGATGATACCCCAGGGCTGAACCTGCTTCCCTCTGCCCCAGCAAGGAAACAGCTCACCCCCAGCATCCAAATCTCTGCTGCTGGGAAGGTTTAACCTTTATAATTAATAAATACTGGCTTAATAAATACACAGGACCTAAGCTGTGTATACTTAATACATAGGATCTAACCCTGTCACAACAGAAGGCTGCCTGTGCTGGAGCAGAATGGAGCTCTACATCCATCCCCCAGGGATCTCTGGCTCAGGTGTCCATTCCTCATGCAGAGGAGCAGAATGGGGCAGAGGAGCAGAATGGGGCAGGGGAGCAGAATGGGGCAGAGGAGCAGAATGGGACAGAGGAGGAACAAGGGATGTTCCCTGATGGATCTATAACTGAAAAATCATAGAAACAGAATCTTGGGATGATTTGTACTGGAAAGGACCTTGAAAGCTCATCCAGTTCCAGCCTCCTGCCACAGGCAGGGACACCTTCCATGGTTCTATGACTGATAATTACCAGACTGACTGGTCTGATATTGACTGATATTACCAGAAACATGCCAGAGCCCCGAACACAGCTCAGCTGCCGTGACCGTTCCCATGCCATACCCACCGGTGAGACACTGAGAAAGAGAAATCCACACAGTGAGAACTAGTGAGAATTTGCACGACGCTGTGACCTGCAAGAAGAGCATATTGCAACTAAACAACAGGTCCAGGAAACACTGCAGGTGAAAAGCAGACAGCCACGTGCAGGAGCACCCAGGCTGCTGGGAGCACCCAGCCATCGCAGCCTCCAGTACTGCGGTCATGACGTGGGGCAGTCATAAGGAAGGAGCTGAGCACAAGTCTTTCCTACCCTCCAGGGCTGGAAAAGATGGAAATAGCTAGGGCAAGAATAAGAAGCTCTCGCCATGGTTATGCACGGTGCTCACAGGTGCCCCTACCCTGGCTTTGTACCACAGCCAAAATCCCAGCTAATTTTAAGGGTCTGAAAGCCAAGGGCTTTGTCAAACAAATTGTCCTCTTCTTTTCTGCTCTCGTTTATTCGCGTCTGTGCAGCAGACAAAGCTTTGCTTCCCTCCCAGTGGGCAGAAATTGCGGAACATCTTGTGTGAGCTCTTTGCTCGCCACCCAGCAGCTTTAGCAAACACTAATCACTGCTCCACCTCCCAGACATGATTAATTTCTGCAGCTTCGGCCAGTGCCGCCAGCACTGCTGGCAAACCGGCTGTGCCAAGTTTTGATACCCGGGGGTTACAGAAACTACAGGCTGAGGTGCCAGACCTCATTCCTTGGGAAAGCCATCTTATGGAGGTACAACGGCTGGTGTGAGGGCACTGGGAATAAGGCAAAGGAGAAAGAAGACCCAAACTGAGTGGAAAAAATGCAGGACATGGTTCCCAGCTCATTGCTTGCGGCAGCAGGACTCGTCAAACTTGGACATCCCAGCTAAAAAAAAATAATAAAACTGGAATGCAGCAGCCCTATTTCTAGCTGTGACCGCTCCCTGTGTGCTTGGCCTCCCAGACGACTCAGAAACTCAAGGCACTTCTTTCCGACCTATAAAAAGAGCTGGAGTTGGACTGCAGTAGCCGGGAAGACAAACAAGAGAGGAGCGTGTCCTCCTCTTGAGGCCAAGAGCATCTCACCAGGAGATGAGAGAAGCCTGGAGATGGGTCTTGCTCAACCCAGTCCTCAGCTAACATCACCTTTTGAGGTGCCCACACATGGAGGGAGTGCTGTGGGGCATGACAGGAACTCCAGGCTGGATCCCACCCACTGCAATGTTGACTGTGCCACATTCCAAGTCATCCCCCCGTCCCTCACCCCTCCTGCACAAGGAGGTGAAGGTCCAGCTTCATGCCATGCTCTGCGTGACCCTCCCTACTCCAACACAAGCCCAACATAAGCAACGATATGCTCTGTGCTTGGGAGAGGCACGGGTACATCTGTGGCAGGTACCAGAGTGAGCATGAAGTGAGCCCTGGGACCATGGAGAGGAACAAGCCACACCAACTTGCAACTGTCCTGCTGTTCAGGCTGGCTGCTGAAGGGGTTGCCTCACCCGATCCAACATCTTAGGAAGACAGCCTGGATCACGGAAGTTCCAGGTAACAGAATGAGACCATAAAACTCAGAAACTCAGAAATTCCTACCCTAGACCTCTCCAGACAAGTGTGGAAGCAGCCAAACCTTGCTGACAGTCAGAACATTACATTCCCACTTGTGAAGTGCAGTCCTTCTGGCTGGGAAAACCAGCCAAACAAGGTCTCCAACCGGTAACAGTCTGTGAATGCATCCACTAGAAAAGATGACTTCTTGAATGGCTTCATTGATTTATTCAGTGCAGAAGTCATCATCTCTTCCGGGGGAGCCATTCCTCGCCTACACTGACACAGAAGGCAATCCCCCTGTCTCCATTTCACCATTGCCTTAAGACCTTGGGAAATTTTCGCACACCACTAACTCATGGTGAGAGACTTCTGTTGTGAGCAGTTCTGAGCACTATAGGTCCGGACTGGGTGGCCCACAAGGAGCAACCTGAAGACAGCACACTTGGTGCATGCAGTAACCATGGGTTCTGGAGGAAAGAAACAACCATGATGCCCACGGACCAGCAAGGGTGAGGGCAAGCACCAGCGTGACCTGCTGCCAAACCCACTGGGATGCAGAAGACAGCGCTTGATTCGGTGGACTGCAGAGATTGCATTTGGCCGACGCCTGGATGAGCAGTGACCGTCACCAGCAGATGACTGGGCACCTGAGGGACACATCTTGCTTTGTGAAGAAATTGCAAATGGCTCTTTGCAACCATACCCAGAACCCTCCCACGCCTGGACGCCTGATCCTGGAGGAATGCTGCCTGGTGAGGGCTCTGTCTCAGGACACACATCACTAGATCAGTGAGGTCTACTGGTGAGGTCTAAGCACTACCTCTTTTCTGGGCTCTCAGGAGGAGGAGAGTCAATTCCTGGGTGTCCCTGATGTTCTGGCACACGCACCTTGCAACGCTATTTGTGCTTAAGAAACCCTGTGCTCTTGTTTACTTCCATGTGAACACAATGACTGGAAAACACCAGGTTCCAGCCAGCATCTGCTAATTAAAATAAAACACAATGCCATGAACTGCTCACATGGAACAAAAGAGACAAATGGTAACGATAACCAGCAAGTCTCCAGCCTGGCCCTGGCACAAGAAGCCCGTTCTCCCCAAGGGTTCCTTTGTTCGCTGCAACTTGTCTCTTTTCTGCACAGTCAGTATTTAACCTGCCCTCCTCAGCAGCAGCAGACAAGCAGCACAACTGACATAGGAACTGGCCGCTGGGTAAAGGGTGAACATGGTACAAAGCTGGGTGGTGAATGTGGGACTACAGCAGACTCCTGAGGGAGCAGAAACCCAGCTGCCAACAGCTTTTGATGCAGCATTTGGAGCAGCAGGACCAAAAACCCACCTGGGAAGGGCACAGGATGCTATTAAATTGGGATTTATTGTAAACACAGCAAACTGGTTACCAGACACACTAGGTAAAAGCAGTGTATAAAATCATGAAAATCCTGGAATAAAGTAACCACAGCTTCAGTAAACTGATCTGTAGGTGTGCTTAGCAGAGTTTTGTTAGATTGATCGACAGCCAAGTAACGAAGAGTCTTCTTCACCCCAAGACTCATGTATGGCACATCTGGGCAGCTCTGGTCACCTCACAGCCTGAGTTTCATGAGCAAGCTATAAAAAATTCTGGTAACTGCACTCTGAGCTGCACAAAACTGAATGAGCTCTAGAGCCACCTGGTTTCTGTAACACAACTTTCTGCAGCCACCACACTGATGCTCTTTGCATTGGCAGGAACACAGAATGCAATGGCATCTGCTGGTCTGAGCACCAAACCAGCACAGCTGGCAAGGGCAGGGCAAGAAGGAAGCAGCAAGTGAGCACTGAGCCCTGTGAGAGGGCACAGACTCCAAGACATAGTGAAGGATGTACCCACCTCAGATCCTGCGGTGGGGATGGGGACCACCCAGGGTCACTTCTGTGCTGGTCTGAAGATGTAGCAAGCAATGGCCAGGGCTATAACCTGCAGCAGCCACAAGGCTAAGCCCATCCTTGCGGCAAAACACCAACCATGACCACAACCAACCCACATGATGTGCTCTCCATTAGCATGATGTCAAGCTGGAGAGATATCCCACCAAAGAAGGAACTGAAATTCTGTGGTTACAAAAGGAACCCCTGTGTGCTAAGAAACAGTTTTAAATGGAACATGGGTGTGAAACAGGACATAGGCAAGAAAAGTTTTACAGTGAGGGTGGTTGAGACACTGGCACAGGTTGCCTGGAGAAGCTGTGGATCCCACACAGAATCATAAAACACTTTGTGTTGGAGGACACCTGGAAAGCTCCTTCAGTTCCAATCCCCTGCCATGGGCAGGGACACGTTCCACTACAGCAGCTTGCTCCAAGCCCTTGTATCCAACCTGGCCTTGAACACTGCCAGGGATGGGGCAGCCACAGCTTCTCTGGGCACCCTGTGCCAGTGGCTTGCCACTGTCGTCATAAAAAACTTCTTCCTTTTATCTAGTCTGAATCTACCCTTTCTTAGAATCACAGCATACCAGGTTAGAAGGGACCTCAAGGATCAAGCATCTCCAACTGTAGCAACAGAACAAGGGGAAATGGGTCTAAACTTAAACAGGCGAAGTTCAGGTTGGATATAAGGAAGAAGTTCTTTACTGTGAGGGTGCTGAGGCACTGGAACAGGTTGCCCAGAGAAGTGGCAAATGCTCCATCTCTGGCAGTATTCAAGGCCAGGCTGGACAGAGCCTTGGGTGACATGGTTTAGCGGGAGGTGTCCCTGACCATGGCAGGGGTTTGGAACTGGATGATCTTAAGGTCCTTTCCAACCCAAACCATCCTATGATTCTATGATCCCTTCCAACCAAACCACTGTGAGCCCATCATACAATATTAAATGTCTGTATATCCCTTTGAGTAAGTAACTTCACCTTCTGCATGTGGACCAGGATCATTTTCCCTCTGCTGTGATCAGCCTGGAACAGCACGCAATGTGTAATTAGTCCAGCCAGGGGCTGGGACTTGCATCCAGGCTAGCACCGCCTGCGCTGCTGGTTGCTGTCACAGGGAACAGCCTGTCCCCAGGAAGTTTGGTGACTGTGTCAAATGAATCAGCCAAGCTGGTGGCAGAGACTGGGGCCAGGATCCAGCCCCGTGCAGCTCTGTGACTCTCTGAGTGCTGCTTTCCCGTCCCAAACGCCCCAGCATGGGTCACCCCAGGGGAAAGCAGGGAGAGACTGAATCTCTTCAGGACAGAGGGGATTTAAGTCGATTCTCTGTACCCCCATGCCAGCACCAGTCCAAGGCTGAGCCACGGGGCTGCCTGCAAAGCTTCTCCTGCCTGCACCGGGATGTCCCTGAGCCATCCTCACCAGCCCTCCCAGCAGAGTATGTTTTTTAAAACATAGTTGTCAATATTCTGAATTCAAACCTATTTCTTTATAAAAAATAACCTTTTTTTTTTTTTTTGAAATTGAAGTGTCAGGTTTGTGCAAGAACAAGCCTGCAAAGATGCAGCATCCCCTGGCTTTATCCACTGCTCTTGGTCTTTCCTGCTTCGAGTTACAAATACATTCAGTTTTCTAGCTCAGAAATACAGGGGTCTGAGGAGCTGGGTGCCTGTTGAGCTCAGGACCTGTGCATGGGCTGGGGCAGCCATTCCAGTCCTCCAGCCACAACAGCACTGGAGTGATGCAGGCGATGGGGTATTGAAGCGCAGGCACTGGGGTACCTGCGTGCTGGATGGTGCTGCAGCAGACGATGCTCAGCCTGGCCCCATGTCACACCCATGTGCTGTGAGCTGCAACAGGCACCTTCTTCCCATCCTTGGTTTCTCAGTCTTCAGCCAAAATTTCAGGCCCTGGTCCAAAGCCCCTCTCCAGGTTTCCTGTAGCCCCTTCAGGCACTGGAGCTGCTCTGAGGTCTCCCCTTAAGGAACCTTCTCTTCTTCAGGCTGAACCAGCCCAGCTCTCTCAGCTTGTCATATATATATTCTGCATATATTTAAAAAGCCCCCAAACCCTTCCACTCCAGATTGCCCTAAAAAGAAAAGCAGCCCCTAATCTGGTAAAAGAAGAACTATTTTCTTTCCCTGGAGAGGGAAATAGGTTCCTAAAAGGGACCTGCTGAAAAGAGATGAGGTGACTCATTTCTTTGCTGCTGAAGCTGCTTTCAATCAGAGGCACCTCTAATTCCAATTAAAAGACAGGAGACTGAAAGCACGGGGGTTCACACAGCACAGGGCACAGGAGCTCATTTTCCTGGAGATGAAAGAGCTGTGAATTAATCCACTATTATCACCCACTCCCCCAGGGTGGGCTCAGCTGCCTTCAGCCCTCACTCCCCACAGCCAGGAGCTATTTTTTCCTGTTCTTGCTAGTGTCAATATGTTTCTTTAAATATCTTTTCAGAGAAGCTATATATATGTATATATATATATATATCCCCACTCTGGTGCTTTCAAAGGAGCCTCATTTCCTGTGTAAGAACTGAAGTTCTTGGCAAAGCTGCTGGTGGCTGCAGCATCCGAACCACAAAAATTATTTTTTTCAGTAGTAAAATGGTATTTCCTCTGTGACTGCCAGTTGGAGCTGGAGCTGGTCTGAAACCAGTGCGGCTGCTGTGGAGGGCAGATATGGTGCCATATTCCCCATTAGGTAAACAATGGAGGAAAAGGATTAATTGCATTGATGGTGGCAGTTGGGTTGCAACTGTGCCTTGAAGGTGGCCCAGCCCATTGCAGGGATGAGGATAGGCTCAAAGCTGCTTTCAACCTGTATTTAGTTATGAAAAATGCTGGTTCCCACATCGAAAGGATTTACTAACCACACTGGGGAAGGAAAAAAACCCAACAGCCCATTTCATTTGACATCACTTTGTGGCAGATACATTTTTTTCCTCTGCATGGTGTCTGTACACTTGGTTTTTGTGAGGGCACCTCCAGCAGCAGCAGCAGAAGGAAAACAGCTTTCCAGCCCATGAGATATAGTGGTGAGAGGGCTCAAGGATGAGTACCTTAAAAACCTTCTGCTACAAATATGTCTTTCCAGGGTACTTTGTGAGTCATAAAGTGCCTTTGTTACTTGTCCAGCAGTAACACAAAGTTTAAGAACCCAGTGTGCAAACATGCAAGAGAAGGTGGTGGCCATGGACAACCCAAGCAGACCGCGTTTCTCTTTGCTACCTGATGACTTTCTCAGAAAAAAATGCAGTCAAAGAAGATGAAGTGCATATTTTTTTTCGATTTTCTGGATAAATGTTAGACAGGAAGTGTCTTCTCCCAACATTCCTGAGGGACAGATCCAGTACCTAAAGGGGGCCCATGACAAAACCTGAGAGGGGCTTTGAACAAGGGCCAAGGGGAATGGCTTTCACCTGCCAGAGGGGAGACTGAGATGAGCTCTTAGGCAGAAGCTCTTCCCTGTGAGGGTGCTGAGGCGCTGGCACAGGGTGCCCAGAGAAGCTGTGGCTGCCCCATCCCTGGCAGTGTTCAAGGCCAGGTTGGACACAGGGGCTTGGAGCAAGCTGCTCTAGTGGAAGGTGTCCCTGCCCGTGGCAGGGGTTGGAACTGGATGAGCTTTAAGGTTCTTTCCAACCCAAAGCCTGTGGTTCTGTGAACACCTCATGGGCATAGTCTCACATCCACCCTTAAATCATGACGTCTTTCCTTCTGTAAAGGAGGCCCTCAGATTGGTCTCATTTGTCTTTATGTTCATTACCAAGCCATCATGCATTTGCCATTCCCACTCTGGTCTCATCTGGGTCGTGCCCCCTTACTGCCCCCTTACGGCTCCCAGAGCAGCCGATCCTGCTGGCCACCACCTCTGCCCCTCTCCTGCCTATTTCCGTTCCTCTGCTGCGGGAGTTCAGGCCAGCATCACTTCACCTTTACTTTCCAGCCTTGGACACAAAACAGGGCTGAGCTGTCCCCAGCTTCTTCTGCTGCCATCCACCACTCCTCACCCCTGCTGGGACTTGCCCAGCTTCCCAGTTGCTTCCAAGCACATCCATTCCCTAAATCTCTAGATTTTCCCCTAAAACACCCCTTCTACTCCCCCAGCTCTGCCACCTCGAGCCATCATTGAAAACACAAGTGAAAGACAGAAGGGCCCCATCCAGACACTCCGGATGCTGCTAAGGAGCAAACTGGACGTGCTTTTCCACACCTCGGTACCACTGCCCCAGAGCCGTGGGCAAGGCAGACCCTGCCCCTCGCCCTGCGCACTCCAGGGGGTCCCAGAGCAGCACTCAGAGGGTCGAACAACCACGCACGGAACCGCCCCGCGAAGTCTGCAGCCAGCGGAGGCAGAGGCTGTCCGGGTGGCTCCGAGAGGACGCAAAATGGAGCAGAGGCCTGGGCTCCAGGTTACAGGGCTCCAGGTTACAGGGCTCCAGGCCGAGCCCCAGCAGCGACCCCCGCCAGCCCGTACGTGCCTCCGGCCCGAACCATGCTCGCCGCCGCCGGGCCAGCGCTGACCCTCCCTGGCAGCCATGGCAGCGGGCCCGCGTCCGCGGGGGGGCGGAGCCAGGCAGCCGCGCCCCCAGCACCTCCCTTACCTGGGGCAGCCCCGCCCACTGAAGCCTGCACAGCGCACCTGGGCGGCCCCGCCCACCGGCTAACCCCCGCCCACTTGTGGCTACCCCTTCCTGGCGGCCAGCTCGCGCTAGCCCCGCCCCTTGCGGCTCCTCCTCGCTGACCCCGCCCCCCGCGGGGCACTAAACCGGCTCCAGTTACCTGCTGGCCCCGCCCCCCGCGCTCGGCCCCACCCCGTACCTGGGCACGCTCGAAGCTCTCCCTCTCCGCCTCCAGCCCGCCGCCGCCCGCCCGCCGGCCCAGCACCTTGGGCAGCGGGTTGGACACCTGCTTCATGGAGCTGCTCACGCGGTCCATGGCCTCGCCGCCGCCCCGGCCGCGCCGCGCCCTCGCCACCCCTCGGCTCCGCTCCGCTCGGCGCCGCCGCTGGCCGGACCCCGCGCCATTGGCCCGCCCACCTGCCACTCACGTGCGGGCGCGCCCTGCCTACACCGCCTCGGCCGCGTGGCTCCGCCCTCCGTCCCGCCCGCTCGCTCTCATTGGCCACCAGCACTGCCACTCGGGGGTGAGCCCCTCAACGCCGGCTCCCGCTCCGTGCTGTGCCCTCAAAGGACGGCCCCGGGCTGGCCTGGCCTGGGCCCCGCCCGCAGCGCGCCTCGGCTCGGCCCGGCCCGGCCCGGCCCGGCCCGGCCCATCCTATCCTGCTGTGCCGGGAGGGCACCGCCCCTGCCGCTCCGCAGCTGGGGTTCGGGCCGGACTGCGGGGCGGTGAGGCCGCGGTTCCGGCTCAGCCCCGGGACTGAGCGAGCCCCTTGGGGCTCGGGAGGCGCGGTGCGGCTGGAGCCTGCCCGGGCGTGGCCTCGAGGGTCCTACAGCCCCGACATGCGGCCTGCGCGGCTCCTGCTGTGCTCCAGCCCTGCTCCGGCCTCGCAGTGGGATGCGGCAGCGGTGCTCCGCAGCCTGCCCAGGGCAGCCCATCCTTCCATCGTCCCGCCGCTTTCTTGCCTCTCCCCGGGTTCAGGACCCCGCGTGCACCGTGAGGGCTGAGCTGCGCTCCTGGCATCCTGTGTTGCGACATTTTCCCAGACTTCGCTTCACGTATGGGTGCATTCACGGAACCACTGACCGGTTTGGGTTGCACAGGACCTTAAAGCTTACCTGGTTCCAACCCCTGCCACGGGCAGGGACACCTTCCACTAGCGCAGGTTTCGACAAGCCCCGTCCAACCTGGCCTTGAGTAGTTTGGGGCTTTGCAGCCCTGCCTGGGGCAGGGAGGAGGGGAGCAGGAGGCCCTCCTGGGCTGTTGGTGTGGACAGGATGGCCGGCAGCCTGTAGAGAGTTGTGTGGGCCTTCCTCTTTCGTGTCATCCTGGCTGTGGATGAGACGCTCTGGTGTGGTGTGCAGTCAGGCAGACAGCAGCAAGAAGGATGGGTCATTTCTGTGCTACCACTGGCAGAGGCGAAAATTGGTTACACATGTTTGAAAAACAAGGAAAGAAGCAGGAAAAGGTTTTTGCATCCCCTGAGCAGCTGGCAGATCGATGCTAAGCTGTGCTTTGCATAAACTGATTCTCTGGTCCCTTCACTTAGCAGAGCTTTGGGCTGGGACCTTATTTCTGCCTTCTTTCAACTCAGTGAATTGCTAGCTGTGCTAGCTCCTGTAGTTCTGACCAGGAATCCCATCCCGCTCTGGAGGTGAATTTCTCACTGGGACCTTTGCCAGAACTTGGAGCATTTCTTCAAAATTCAGAAAATTCAGTGTATTTGCAAAAAGACTGAAAACTCTGGGTCTGCTCCCAGTTAGTGATGGCAAAAGGGCTGTGCTGTCCTCCTGCATCCTTAAAGCAGGACATACAAAAACAGTGGTCTTGCCAGCACTGGTGGGGAACATCTGTGCAGAACCACCCTCCCTGCTGCTGCTAGGGGTGATGGGGCAACCTGGGAAGGATTGCTGAGCATGTGGGCTGTCAGGAGCTCTTGTGCAAGCCATTAAATCATTCTCCGTACATAACTCACTTCTGTGGCTTATTTTTCAGTCAAAACATTTGCCATGCCAGCCCCACTTATGGCTGTGCTGGGGTTATCAAGTGCATGGCTGACGGGAAGCAGGCTCCACTGCTCAGTGAGGCCACCTCCAGCTTGTCTCGTCTCCCAGTCTGCCTTCTCTCTAATGTACTTTCTGGAAACCTGCCTCTTCCATTGGGGCTGGTCCCAGAGGAGGTTTAATGGATTTAATCCAGCCACTATTGCAGCAAGGTGATTAATAATTGAAAAAAAATGAAGTCATTGCCAAATGGAGACGGAGGTGAGAAAGAACAGAGGAGGGCATTTGATGGAGGACAGCAAGGTCCTTGTCATCTGCCTCCCACACCTCTACCTGGCTCAAAGCCTCCTGCTCCTGCAGAGGGACGGAGCAGGGAGGCTCAAATCCTTCCTCTTCAGGGTGCAGGCCTAGATCCAGGAGGGCTGGACCTCTGCCCCAGGGCAAGCGACCACTGGACTGAGACCTGTGTTAGCTTTCTCCCTTACTGAAGAGCAGAGCCACATCCTCTTCCTCCACAGCCAGGGCATTTTGAGCCTGGGCTGGGCAACTGAGAGACTCCTCTTGCCTGGGCAGGAGTGGAGGAAGGCAACTGGTTGTGGAACAGCTGTTTCTACACAGGGGCTATGACAGGATGGAGCTGGGATCCAGCCCACAAGTCAGAGCACCCTGGGCTGGCCCAATCCCACAGTGGCTCTGTGGGGTTGTGCCTTGGGGCTCTGGCCCAGGCTCAGCTGCTCTGCAGGGATTTGGGGGGCTGCTTTCCAGTAGAAGAGGTTGTCTTGTTTTGAGACACGTTGAGATATGCTCTGGGAGAGGAGAAGGTACTGGGCTGCCCCTCTACACCAGGTACCATGGGGAGATGACAGGGAAGGGCTAGCAGTGAGCAGGGTGGAGGGAAAGCAGGTTGGGCACAGCTCCTCTCACTCTGCAGGTCCTTTCTGGAAGCCATGGCTGGCTTTGCCCCAACAAAAAAGGGCCAACTTTTGGCATTCAGCTGCACTAGGGGAGCAGGGTGCTGCCTTACCTTCCACCACTGCAGCCTCACCCCCTGAGGGAGGTGGGGGATCCCAAGAAGGATGCACAGCTCTCCTCAGACCTGCCCATTGTGCCAAGGGGTCTTTTTTTGAAAGGATCAAAATCACCACAGATCCAAGTCGGTTTCTGTCTATTGATGGTAGTCTCTATAACTTTCATCTGCTCAGGTGCTCTGTCCTTGCTCCTGTCTAAGAGGCTGAACTGCACCGTGGAAGCAAAGGGTGAGGGAAGAGCCTGTCATGGGGGTGTCTGGTCTACGTGGGGACAGGCACTGTCCTTCCCAGTGCCACCCACCTGCTACAGATGCTTTCCCATTTTGGGGGCAGGAGTCCTTGGCTTGGGCCATGGAGCATGGTCACCTTCCTTGCTTTCAGTAGCAACCTGGGTTTCTGCACCCGAGTTATCTTCTGCAGGATGGAGACCACAGGTATGTTGTCTGCTAGGAGATGGGGAGGGTGCTGTGACCCCTCTCTCCTTCCCTTCGGGACACCAAGTGATACCCATCAGGCACTGTCTCCTTTGGGACACCAAGTGATACCCATCAGGCTGGGCTGGTCTGTCCCCAGCTGTGGGGCTCTGCAGGGCAGCCTTCCCTTGCTGCTCGCTCCCATCCTCCCTCTCTGCCAGGAGGTTGTGTCTCAGCTTGGTCTCAACTCAAAGGAGCTGCCAGCAGAAGAGAAGAGGTGGGAGGAGGGGGGCTGAAGGGGCTGCAGGGGCTGTGGGCCACAGTCAGGGTGGAGGGATGCTCCTTTCCCAGGGTGGGGGGCTGGAGGGCCCCTCTCCAACCCCTATCCCCAGGCAGAGCTGGGAGAGTCCCAGGGTGCTGCTGCAGCCCTCCTTACCCTCCCATAGCCTGGCTCGGGCTCAGGGCGAGCACAGATCCCCCTTGTTTCAGCAAGAAAATAGAGGCACAGAGTGCCACAGTCCTCCTCTGTTACCCAGCTGGCTGCTCGGAGCAGGCGGGCACAGGGCTCTGTGCAAAGATCTTGCTCTCTTTTACCTTCGGGAGGTGAGCTCCCAAGTGGATCCTCTCCAGTCATCCTTTTAGGCATCCCGGGGCATAATCCTCTGAGCCCACCCAAGCAGATGAGGTGCCCGTGGAGGGCAGGTCTCCTGGAAAGCCACGCAGGCGGAGGGCGCTGTGAAGCCTTCCTCAGTTGCAGTCCTGCAGCCACAAATACAACCCTGCCCTGGTGACAGGGATGTTCGCTCAGACCCTGCAACAAAAACATGCCGCTCTGGTGCTGGGGGCGGGCAGGGTCTGGGGTACATGGGGTGGCCCGGACCCACAGGAGGGTCTCTGGCAAAGCAAAGAGCACCCGGGGCAGCACGTTGCCCTGGGAGTAGCGTGCATGGGGGTGCAGGGGTGGGGTGTGGGGGAGATTTTCATCGTTGGATCCCATTTTTTTGAATGCTTTGGACAAACCAAATGCTGCTGCCGAGTCCTTGTCTGCTGCTGCCAAAGACCCCAGGGCTGCTATATGGGCAAAGGGAATGGGCAGGAGAGCCAGCTCCCACACAGGAGAGCTTTGGAGGCAAAGCAGCTGCTCGAGAGGGGACTGGGAAAGGGTCCTGGAGGGAACTGCTTAGTGAAGGAGCATGAGGGTCCATGGGGCCGTTGTCTCTGTCCTGGGAGAGGTCCCCTGCTTGCCGGGGTTTACAAGGAGGGATGTAACCCCACAACATCACCAGGTATGTGCTCCGCACTAAGCCTCAGCAACTGCCTCTGCTTGTCCAAGAATTCAAAAGCAAAGCTGAGCACAGCTTGCAGCCAGATCTACAGAAGAAGACCTGAACCCAGCAGGGACCTTGGGCCACTGTGGCAGTGGTGGCTGTGCAGGGGAGAAGCTCCCTCTGGAGCACTGTTTGGAGGTGGGAAGTGTTTGCCCCACTGCGCGGGCAGCAGGTCCAGCTGGAGCACTGCCCCAGCCCCGCTCACAGCCCTGGGTGACCCTGGGCACAGCTGCCTGCACCAGGAGCAGGAAAGCAGCACCTTTCCAGGTGGGAATAGCTGGTCTTTCCCACGGTAGGACATCCAAGCTTGCTTTGCTTTTATGTTATGAGGCAGCCTTGGGCTGCCAGGATGTGATGATCACTGAGGAAAGGTTTTCTGGGTATGACTTGGGCTGTGCAGGGTTGGGTGTAGGACCGCTGTGCTTGCTGCGGAAGAGCGTGGGTAGGGAATGAGGCAGGGCCTGCAGGAAGGGCTGTGGATCATAGAATAGTCAAGCATCAAGAGGAGCGTGATCAGCAGGTCAAAGGAGGTGATCCTGCCCCCCTACTCTGCTCTTGTGAGACCTCACCTGGAGCATTGTGTGCAGTTCTGGTGTCCTCAACATAAAAAGGACATGGAACTGTTGGAACAAGTCCAGAGAAGGGCCACAAGGATGATCAGGGGACTGGAGCACCTCCCGTATGAAGACAGGGTGAGGAAGTTGGGGCTGCTCAGCCTGGAGAAGGCTGCATGGAGACCTGTTGTAAGGCAGGACAGGGGTAGACTGGCCCTCCAGATCCTTTTAATATCTGAAGGGGGCCTACAAGGATGCTGGAGAAGGACTCTTCATCAGGGACTGTAGCAACAGGACAAGAGGTGATGGGTTCAAACTTAAACAGAGGAAGTTCAGGTTGGATATAAGGAAGAAGTTCTTTACTGTAAGGGTGGTGAGGCATTGGCACAGGTTGCCCAGAGAAGTGGTAAATGCTCCATCCCTGGCAGTGCTCAAGACCAGGTTGGACGAGGCCTTGGGCGATATGATTTAGCATAAGGCGTCCCTGCCCACGGCAGGGGGGTTGGAACTAGATGATCTTAAGGTCCTTTCCAACCCTAACTATTCTATGATTCTATGACCTTAAGATCATCCAGTTCCAAACCCCTGCTATGGTCAGGGACACCTCACACTAAACCATGTCACCCAAGGCTCTGTCCAACCTGGCCTTGAACACTGCCAGAGATGGAGCATTTGCCACTTCTCTGGGCAACCTGTTCCAGTGCCTCACCACCCTTGCAGTAAAGAACTTCTTCCTTATATCCAACCTGAACTTCCTCTGTTTAAGTTTTAACCCATCACCCCTTGTCCTGTTGCTACAGTCCCTGATGAAGAGTCCTTCTCCAGCATCCTTGTAGGCCCCCTTCAGATATTAAAAGGATCTGGAGGGCCAGTCTACCCCTGTCCTGCCTTACAACATGGGCATAGCCCAACACTGACCAGTGCTCTGTGAAGCATTTCATTTGCTTTCTTGATTCCTAAAATCCCACGGCCTGACTTGCCGGCAGCACCTGTCCCTCCAGCAGAAGCCCACAGGAGGCAGACTTCTCCAGTGCAAGGTACCACACAGCGTCAAGTGCTCAGCAACCTCCGGCCGTGGCATCTCCAAGCCAATAACCACTTTTTTGTCTTCGGTCGTCTGAACCCCAGCTGCCGTAGCTAAACCAGTCACACGGTGCCATAGCTGCTGGGCAGATGCTGCTCAGCTCCAGGAAGGTTGGTGCTCAGGACTGAGGGCACCTTCAGGAAGACAAAGGAAGCCTGTGTCTGGCCTTAGGGGTACTACCACGTTGCTGTGAGGGCCATATCCTGACACAGCAGCTGGCCACTTCTGCAGGCTCTTGACCAAAAGTGAGGCTTTTCTAGGCACCCAAGATTTGTCTTGGAAATGGCACAAACTGCAGCAGTGTATTTCTGCCTTGCTGTGTGCTTAGAAACTGTTGGTGTCTTTCTGCTGACATTTACTAAAAATATCCATCTGGAGGCATATTATGATGCATAAGTTTCAGTCCAGGGATTTCAATGCGATTTCACAAACTACTCTATCGACCTCACAGTCCTGTAGGACCAGTTGTCCTGGGGAATCAAACACGAACAGCCCCAGAGGATGTACGCTAAGGAAGGGTCCTTTTTGCCCAGCCTTAGTACCTCCAGATGTGGCTATATACAACAGACCCCTTGAAGAAAAAGCAAATATTTGTGCTGCCTCCCTCAAGTTCTCTCCCAGCCTCCAACCATTCTCATTTCACAAATCTTGAGCTTATCACTATGAAATCCAAGCCTCGACTCAGACACATGGAAATTTCCTTGCGATCACCACATCCCTTGGCAAAGAGCTCCTCACATGAAGAGCTGTTGCCTTCTGTTCATTTTGAACCAGGCCCTTGCCAGCTTCATTTGATGGTCCATGGTTCTCACTCTGTGAGAAACAGTGTGTAATCAATCGCTATGTGCCACTCTTTCCAGGCCCCTCATCATTTTGCAGACTTCAGTTCCCTTCCTGGAAAGTCTTGATCCCTCTGGAAAACTCCTGTTTTCATCTGTGATCTTGCTTGTCTTTTTTGGAGCCTCACCCTACGATTGCTGACTTCCCCCAGTCATTCTATTTCTATTTCTAGCTGGTGCAGGCCCAGTTAAAACCAGCATTTCCCCCATCAGTGATCTGGCAGCTCCCAGGGCACTATGACAATGTGATCCCCCAGCCATGACTCAGGGCTGGTTGGTGGAGCCGGCTGCCTTCGGGGCTAAAAAAAGATGTCCTCCTGCATCCCAAATCTGTTCTGGTGATGGATTTAAAGATACGATGTGTGGTTTCTATCAAAAGCTGAAACACACCATAAGGCAGGGGTTTTAGAGACTCCATAAATAGCTCCTGTTTAGGATGTAGGATATGGAGGAGGTTTCAGAAATCAAAATATTTAGAGATTTGCATTATTTGTCTTAGCAGAAAGGAACAGCTAAGACTGAAATACGAAATCTTCCTTCAAGGAAAACAGTGAATAGGGGGAATAACAAAGGTGTCAAAACCTCCAAGAATTCCTTTTGCGATGAATGGAAGCAGAAAACACAGCCCAGGATATCTCAAAGGGGAAAGAATTCATTGAAAGTGTTTAGGCACATTCATATTCCTGATGGAAAATATTGATTTTTCAGAATGAATCTTGACATTTCCATCAAACCCATATTTGAATATTGCAAGAACATCCAGAACATTAGCTAAAAGCAGCTCCAGGCTGGGCTGTGTTGGTGTGAGCTGCATCAGCGAGGGTGTCCTGAGCCTGTTCTCCTCCTCTCAGTTTTATTCTGGTCTCTGTGTGGAGATGTGTAACAGGAATGCTAAGATTGGTCTGAGCAGGGGATGTGTGCAAATATTGGGTCTGAACGCACTGGTAGGAATGGCAGGAGCAGAGGAATGAAAGTGGTGGACATTGGTGGCACCTCAGTTAGCAGGTCACCAACTGCATTGCGATCACCTCGCCTCACCTCAGCTTGATCTCAGCTCCATCTCAGCTCATCTCTTTCCATGTGGTTTCCCAGTTGTCGTGGTTTAAACTCAGTCAGGTAACTCGTTCACTCACTCCCCCCCTTCTTTCCCTCCCCCTACTCCCAGAGGGACGGAGAGGAGAATCAAAAGAATGCAACTCCCACGGGTTGAGATAAGAACAGTTTAGTAACTAAGGTATAACACAGATCACTACTGCTACCACCAATAATAATAATGATAAAGGAAATAACAAGGGAAGAGAATACAACACCTCACCATCAGCCAACCGATAACTCACCCCCCAAGCCCGACCAAGCTCTGACTGATACCTCCTCCAACCCTGCAGTCTCCCAGCCCTTCCAGCTAACCCCAGTTACATCCTGGGCATGACGGGCTGTGGTATGGAATAGCTCTTTGGTCCGTTTGGGTCAGGTGTCCTGTCTCTGCTTCCTCCTGGCTTCCCCTCCTCCCTGGCAGAGCATGAGGCTCACAAAGTCCTTGGCCAAACCAAAACATCGCTATCAGCTCTGTTCCCCAGCTGAAAGTCAAAACACTGCACTGCACCAGCTACCAAGAAGGAGAAACATGACTGCTACTGCTGAACCCAGAACACCAGTCTGGCAGTGGGATCTGTGTCAAAGCCTGTTTCTAGCACCCCCAGCCTCAGTCTGCCGTCTGTTGCCTCAGGCAGGGGTGTTGGTCTGTTACCTTGGCCATCAGGCTGCCATGTCTCAGGCAGCACAGCAGTGGCTGGGACAGCCCGTGGGGACAGGGGTGTGCATGGGTGCAGGGTGAGGGGAACTGCTTGTGGTGCATGGCTGAACTGGGCATGGGGTTGGAAGGGAGTGGCTGCATCTGCCCCCCCACATCCTGGAAGCACAAATGCACACATGTTGCAGGAAGAGCTGGAGCAAGGAGGGAGAGTGCAGAGGTGCCGTGGATTTGGGATCATGGCTCGGGGGTTGGAACTGGGTGAGCTTTAATGTCCTTTCCAACACAAACCAGTCTGGGATTCTATGATTATAGAGCAGTCAGGATCCCAGATGAATCTGAAGAGCCTCAGCTGTTCAGAGTGGGGTACTGTAAGATACCTCTGTCACAGGCAAGTAAAGCCTCAGCCTTGATTTGGGCTGTCTTGATTCTGTCTGTGAGTTTAACCCCTGTGTATGATCTGGGATAGCAGCAATCCCATCAGTGGGGTAAGAGAGACGCAGAAAAGCAACTGGCTATGCTAAATCCTTCACTGGTGCAATGGCAAAGCTGGGGACTGTGCAACAATGGCGGCAGAGGATGTGGGAGGCTGCCTTCTTGCTCTGTGGTAGGAAGTGCCTGTTCCTGCTAAGGAAGCATCTTTCCCAAAGCCCTGCTGGCAGCGGGTGCCCTGGGATGCCAGGGCTCTGCAGGCTCAACCAGGCTTCCAGCTCCATGGCATCAAGGCACCCACGTGTGTGTGGTCTCACCCTGGCCCAGTTTTGCTTATTCGTAGTAACAGCGTCGTAGTGAAACAAAAGGCTCTGTGTAAAACAGATCCTGCAGTGCCACCTGGGCCACACTTCCTGTCAAGTCTGGATCACTTTTTCAATCAGTCTACTGAGACATGGTGATGGTACGTCCTTGGGTGTCCCAGGCCTGGAATCAGCTCTCCTTCAGCTGGTCCAGGGAATCTCTTAATTCTCTTCTACTTCCTCCTCTGGGTTCCTACAAGGCCACCACTTTTGGCAGCCGTTTCTCTTTTGTAATCTTCCTCCTCCATAGAGGAGCTAGATCCCTTTCTTCATTGGACCATCATGAAAGGCAGCCTGCTTGTGTGGCTTTCCCTCTGCAGCTGTGGTTGCCCAGGCCTGGGCACGTTCACTAGCACCATGAAGGTCTTGCTCTTCCTCTTATTCTCCTGAGGCTTCATCCACCAGCCTTTGCCCAGAAGCCAGCAGAGCCCTTCTGTATGGATTCAGCATTTGATAAGTGTTTTTTCTGCCAGTGCAGTGACACCATTCCCGTCCCAAACATGAGCTAAACCAGCAAATCTCTTCTCTATGTGTCTGTGGCTGCTGGGGAAATGACAAAGTAGCGTCAGGAGAGCGTCGATTCTACGCTGCTGGAACCAAATAATCACCTAAGCCAACTCTGCTGTGCCAGCACTGACATGGGCTTCTAGAGCTCTTTATAAACACTCATGGCTGATTCTCATGTCCATAGGTAACAGAGTGCTGTTTTAGCTGTCACTGATGTTTGTGAAACTGCAATGTAGCAACAGAACCAGTTTCCTAATAACTCACTGCAACTGATAGTCAAGGACAGAAGAGGAGCCCAGACCTGGGATGGCACCATGCTGTACCCTCTGCTCTGCATGTTTACATACTGATGGCCTTCTGGATCTCATGGAGAAAGTCCGCATCTCCCTGGGGCAGTGCTGCAAGCAGGGCAGACTCATGCTTTCTCTGAGCTCCAGTTGCTGTGGGAGAAGTGAATTATCCTAAGTCTGTCTGTGATGCAGATATTCTAGGAAACACGGTGTGTAGCAGTCACAGCCATCCTCCACCCATTGCCGTCATGTCACTTCTGGGTAAGCGGGTCATCTACTAATCTGAATTATTCCTTCTAGGTTCTCTACAGAGTCCTTTGGTCAGGAGTAACAGGAAAAGAAGAGAGGTCATATCCTGTTCTCTGTCATTTTGTGGTATCATATCATTATATGATATGGCACACCAGGGCACTGCTGTTATTGGGGTTCTGGGTACTTCACAAGAACCTCTGACACAGCACTTTTTCCATTGTGTCATGTCTTTCAGCAATGTTTCTGGTGTGTTTCCGTCCTTGCTCACTGTGTCTATAAATGAGCTGAACCCAGGAATCCCACATCAGGCACAGCAAGACCTGCAGCAGTTTGGCCTGACTCCTATAATTTATCTACTCCTACGATTTATCTCCACCCAACAGGAGCATGAAGACCTCCACAGCTGCCCTTGCTGTACTCCTTTTGGCTGTCCTCTGCTATCAGGTCTCCTCTTCTCCAGGTGAGTCCAAGCTCTCTTCTCCAAGGAGCTCTCTTTTCTACTCTTTCTGTGCTGTATAAAGTTTAGCAATGCTTGGCAGCTTTCTCTTCCAAGCATGTGCTGCAGGGAAGGAGAGGCCTGTCTTGCTACTCCTTGGCTTCCTGAGGGAAGGGTGGCTGCGGTGGGAACCTGTGTTGGGAACAGCACTGCCTGCAGCAGGGACCCTCTGCTTTTCTGACCCTGCTTCTCCCCACTGGCACTTTTCCCAGTCTGGTTTCGTCACAAAGTTTAACTTCTCTTCCAGAGGCTGTCAAGTTTGGTCGTTCCTGCTGCCACCGGTATGCAACCAATGAAGTTCCCTCGCACCGCGTGGTGACGTACGAATATGCAGGCAGGCACTGCCACCTGCCAGCCGTGATGTGAGTAGATCTCCTGCCCAAATACTGGCCACCCTGCTCCACAGAAGGGTGGCAGTGCCAGGAACCTACACAAGTCCTAGCAAGGGAAAACACCAGTCTGGGCTCTCCCATGCTAGAACAGCCTGGAGATACCTCAGAGGCCAATCCCGCATCCCAGGCAGCCAGTTTCTGGACCTCCCTATTGGATTTGCGTCAAAAGAGCTTTTGCTGACCACCCCTGTCATGCCCAGATAGCGGGACCCAGCCAGGATGGTGTCCTGACTGGACTAGGCAGGCGAGGACAAACTGGCTTAAGCAGCAGGGAGCAGATTCCCTGTAATGACATGAAGCCAACCCCCTACCCCATATTTCCCTGGGAGTCTGCAGCTATAGAAGTGTCTGGTTTGCTGGAGTTCATGGGTGGCAAGGAGCAGGCAGTTCCCCTCTTCTCCTCCTCCCCTGCCCTATCCTTTCACTGGATTTCCTTCTGCAGATTTATCACAGGCCAAGGTAAGAGAGTCTGTGGCAGACCTGGTGATAAGTGGGTCCAGGACATCCTGAATCACCACAACAACGCAGGCAGTGGATAAGCAACACCCTGCTTCCTCCAAGCATCCCCTCTGCAAGGACCTACTCTCATGGGCACCTCTGAGACACATCCCTGTTTTCTTATTACTCCTGAATTTGGCAGACTATTTAATACAGTGTTCAGCTCTTTAAGTTATATTTAAGTTAATTTGTTTGGCATTTCTGTGGAACTTTTCATTCTAATGTATTGACTGTGTTGAAGCTATTTTTGTATAATAAAAAAGAGCAAAACCTCCAGCTTCTCCCAGTGGCTCTCAGGATGCTTTGCAGTGACTGTGGTGGGCAGTGGAGGCTGGGAGCAGGTACAGGTTGACACTAGGTGGGTCTGTGGGGTGGTGGGATGGCTCCTGGATGTACAACCCCCTGTCACAGTGGAGCACTGCTCCTCCTGCCTGCTCCTGGCAGGTCTGTGGGCATCTCCCTGTGCTTCGTACCCCTTGCCTGCCCTATGTCCAAACTTGCAGCTCTCTGGGGTGGGTGGGTGTTGTGGGAGATGTTTTGGTGTTGTGCACTGAGTTCAGCCGGTGCCTTTAGACAGCTTGTGAGTATGCAGTGGGCAGGCAGCAGTAAAGGGCAGAGGGCAGGCAGCAGTAAGGGCAGTGGGCAGCCACCAGTAAGGGCAGTGGGCAGGCGGCAGTAAGGGAAGAGGGCAGGCAGCAGTAAGGGCAGAGGGCAGGCAGCAGTAAGGGCGGTGGGCAGGCAGCCGTAAGGGCAGTGGGCAGGCAGCAGTAAGGGCAGAGGGCAGGCAGCAGTAAGGGCAGAGAGCAGGCAGCAGGCAGGCAATGGCAGGGCTCTCATTGACGCCATGGGTGCTCTGCTCAGCACTCAGTGAACACTGTCCCCTCTGCCACCCAGTGCCTGCGCACAGGTTATTTCTGGCGCTTCCCGATTTATCACACTCTCCTGCTCGGTTTCTCTTTCCCTGGACCCACGGGGCTGGAGGAGCCCCAGCATTCCGGGCTGGCTGCAGCTGTCGCTGCCACGCTCCTCCCCCAGTCACGGCAGAGGCTTCGGTGGCCGGTGCCACACAGCAGCCAGGCCACTGCTCCCTGGCTCTGCTGGCGCTGCCAGTGCTGCCTCGCCAGCAGCTCACCGGCCGCGCCGACCGTGGTGGGAAGGAAGCACCTGGCAAGGCCACGGAGGCCACGATGGCCCTGGCGGGGGCCCTGGAGCGGCTGCAGGAGGAGGCCATTTGCCCCATCTGCCTGGAGTACATGAGCGAGCCTGTCAGCATTGACTGCGGGCACAACTTCTGCCGGGGCTGCATCGCCAAGCACTGCCAAGAGAAGGGTCTCTGGGCTGACGGGCCCTTCTCCTGCCCACAGTGCAGGGCCTCCTGCCACCGCAGTGGCTTCCGACCCAACAGGCAGCTGGCCAACATCGTGGAGAGCATCCGGCAGCTGGGGCTGCGGGGCGGGCAGGGGACGGAGCCGGCAGCAGGGACCCCGCTCTGCCCCCACCATGACGAGCGCCTCAAGTTCTTCTGCGAGGAGGATGAGGAGGCCATCTGCGTGGTGTGCCGGGAGTCCCTGCACCACCGCCCGCACACCGTCTACCCCATTGAGGAGGCCGCGCAGGTCTACAAGGTAGGGGAGGTTGGGGATCCCCATCATGCTCCGATGCACCCTGGGCACAGGGGGATCAGCTGCCAGGACCCCACTACCCCATTCCCAACAGCCCTGGCAGCACCGCCAGGACAGCAGAGGAGGGGTGGCAGAGACTGTCGCCTTGGTGGAGTGGTGCAGAGCTACTGGCACTCAAACCCCGTGTCCCAGCATCCCAGTAATGCTCCTGGCAGTGTGCCCCACACACCAGCACTGAGGGGGCAGCCACTTTGCTCTCCAAAACCTAAACAGTAAGAAAAACATGGGGAAAACCCAGGGAGCACAGAGAGGGTTAATGCTGGGAGTGGAGTGAGGAGCGCAGCTGCTGGGTTTGGGTGCCAGGGCCCAGCTGGCACCAGGACAGGAGCCAGCCTGTGGGTGCTGCTGGGGCTGAGCCCGTCTCTTCGCTTTCCAGGTCAAACTCCAGAAATCCTTGGAGCATCTTTCAAAGGAAGTGGAGGACGTTAGGAAGCGTGAGTTGGCAGAAAGGATGAAGAGCCAGGAGTGCAAGGCACGTGTCTGGCTTAATTCTAACAGGAGTGACCTTGTGCAACTGTAAAAAATTCAAGAGGAAAGAAGTGCTTTGTGAAGGGCAGCTCCCCCGAAACCACAGGGTTAAACAAACGGACACTGGCTATTTTGTAATTGCCCTTTGTTTTACAATATGTGCATGAGTTAGAAGCCAGGCATGAGCCACAAAGTGAGCTTTGCTCCACAGCAATAGGAGCTATTTTCGTTAAGAAAAAGAAAAGCTGAATTACTGCACCTCTGCCGGACTCCACAGCAGCCCAGGGAAAGCAAACACCGGCAAAACAGCTGCATTTCACATCCCTCCAGAAGCAGGGAAGTGAAAGTAACTGCAGGAAAGGAAGCACGGGACCGAGTTACCCAGCTCTGAGCTGGAGCTGATGATTAATCAGCTTTGGCAGAGAAAACTGGTTTCTCCAGTTGTCTGCTCAGCTCCGCTGCCTGCCCACAGCCCAGCCAAGCCCTGAAGTGTCCCCCTTGGGTCTAAGATGGGGCGGGGGATGGAGGTCGTGGATGAGCCATGTCACTGTCCCCTGTTCACCCGAGCTGGGGAGTCCCTTGTAAGCAGCTGGGAGGGGAAGTGGCTGCGACCATCCTTGCTTATCAAACCTCCATGACTCAGGTCCAAGAAATCATGTGCTTGGACAGAAAAATAAATGCAGTTCAGTTTCCTTTCATTTGTCTCCTGCAGTCTGAGGTTCCATGACCCTAGCTATCTGCAGCATGTTTTCCTGGTGCTTTGGGTTTTGAGCCAATTTATAGGGCTGAAAAGAAAATCCCTAACGCACCAGCAAACCATGCCTGTTGCTGTCTCCTCACCCCAGGCTGTGCTGAGACACCCTGGCTCCCCCTTTCCATACCTCCCCAGCCCTGGGGCTTCTTCCACCTCTTTCCCTTTGGAAAGAGGTTAACAACCCTTGGTTACCTTGTCTCCCTTGGTTAGCAACCAAGTCTTTTTCCAGCCTTTCTTCTGGGCGGCCCAAGCAGTGACTGTGTCTGGATCTAGCTAGAGGTACAGGTTGTACCACATCTAATACAAACCAGCCCTGATAGCATCCCCTCGCAGCCCAGTAGACCCCAGTGCTGCACCAAGTCATCATTACACATCCGATGTCCAGCTGAGCAGAAATGCCCTAGGCGGTCCTACTGCTGATAAACAGTCTGTGGAGTGGGAGCTCAGCACTTGGCCTCTGGCTGTTTTTTTTTAACTAAATGCACTTAGCAGAAAAATGTGGTGGTTTCCCAGGGCCTGATGCTGGCTGCTGGAGCATCTGGCCCCATCCTGTCTGCTGGCTAATATTGCCTGTCTTCACCCCATGTTTCTTCCTATCACAAGGAGACAGTGAAGAAAAAGCGAGAGAGGATTGTGAGCGAGTTCGGAAAGCTGCATCGGCTGCTGGCCGATGAGGAGAAGCTGCTTCTCCAGAAGCTGGAGGAGGAGGAGAAGAGGATTCTGCTGTTGATCAGTGAAAACCTGGCCAGACTGGTGGAGCAGAAGTGCTTGCTGGAGGAGCTGATCCTGGAGATAAAGGAGAAGATACATCAGCCAGCTGATGGGCTGCTCAAGGTCAGGCTATGCCACCAGCCCCGCTAACTCAACCCCAGTGCCTTTGCTGCCTGGGTGAGTGGCCAGGGTCAGACTGACTGGTGGGCACAAGGCTCTGGAGCCACACACCCAGAATGGTTTTTCTCTTCTTCTAGGACATGAAGAACGTTCTGTGCAGGTAGGTACCCATACTCCTACTGTCCTGGCTGCCTCCAGGCTCTGAGATGTTCATGTCTGGTCCATGTCAGCCACCCCTGGGAGCCAAAGGTCTTGCCTGGCCTTGTGTTGCATGAGATGTGTCCCCTCCTAACGGACATACTGCCCAACTGGCCTTGCTCCTTCCTTCCCAGAGCCTGGCACAGCCACTCACTGCATTTATAGCTCTGGTCCCATCATGGAACCCCAGCCTGGTTTGGGTTGGAAGGGACCTCAAAGCTCCTCCAGCCCCAACCCCTGCCACAGACAGGGACACCTTCCACTAGAGCAGCTTGCTCCAAGCCCCTGTGTCCAACCTGGCCTTGAACACTGCCAGGGATGGGGCAGCCACAGCTTCTCCGGGCACCTGTGCCAGCGCCTCAGCACCCTCACAGGGAAGAGCTTCTGCCTAAGAGCTCATCTCAGTCTCCCCTCTGGCAGGTTAAAGCCATTCCCCATGGCCTGTCCCTACAGGCCCTTGTCCAAAGCCCCTCTCCAGGTTTCTTGTAGTCCCTTTAGGCACTGGAAGCTGCTCAACCTGCTGATCACACTTATCAGCCTTGCTGATTAACAAGCAGTTACCCCTAGAGCTCACAGTCAAATAGCTCAAGGGAGAGATGTATCTGTGCAACAGAAAGGCATTAACCCCCCAGCAGGAGACTGGCAGTGCTGTGGGCTCTGGATACAGTCCATGGGCATCACTGTCCTTTCAGGTGTGAGGGGGTAACATTCCCATCCCCCATGGCTGTGTCTGTGACCCTGAAGGAGGACTACAGCATCCCAGAGCGCTGCCTGGGCATGAGGGACATGCTGAAGAAGTTCAAAGGTAAGGTGGCTGCTTTTGTGCCATCTCCTGGCACACCTGGGTCCTGGTTCATCCCCCTTTCCCACCCATACCCTGGGACTTGGGGAGTTTTTGTCAACAAGCTTTGTCCAACTGGCCCCTGTTTATTTACTGGTGAGTTTAGGCTGGTTTCATGGAGGGGAGACCTTCCTCCTGCTCTTGGATGGGTTATGAGGTGACCCTGAAGTCTAGGAGGTCACTCAGGAGTTTCAGGCTCCGCATTGCTCACAAGCTCCTGCTGTCAGTGTTGGTTGTTTGTGAAGCTGTGCTGGGGCCAGTGAAGCCATCCTCATTCTATTCCTGCTCTGCAGCTAGATGCCAAATGCTTTGATATGCTTCATGGTTAGCATGATCTTCTGTGTTGCACTTCTCTGCTGCTGGGCAGTGCTAGGAGCTGTGCAAAACTATGGGCACAAGCAAATAAATGTGGGAGGTGGGAAGATCTGGAAGAGCCCCCCACGTCCAAGTTTCAGGCACCTGCTCAGGTGCATGCCTGCAGACCTCTAAAGCCCCATTGTCCTTCCACCCTTCTCTCGCTCCAGTGGATGTGACTCTGGACCCCGAGACGTCACACCCTGAGCTCACCCTGTCTGAGGACTGCAAGAGTGTGCGGCGAGGGAGCAAGAAGCTTCTTCTGTCCCTCTTTGACAACCCCAAGAGGTTCAGCACGGCTCCAGTGGTGCTGGGGAGCCAGGTCTTCTTCTCAGGCCGCTGCTACTGGGAGGTACAGGTGGGAGACAAGCCAGAGTGGGGCTTGGGGCTCTGCAGGGAGTCTGCCAGCCGGAAGGGCAACATCCTCTTCTCCCCTAACAACGGCTACTGGGTGCTGCGGCTCCAAAATGGGGGCAAATATGAGGCCCTCACCTCACCTGTCTCCCCTCTGACCCTGGCCGTGAGACCCCGGCGCATTGGGATCTTCCTGGACTATGAGGCAGGAGAAATCTCCTTTTACAATGTGAGCGACCGCTCCCACGTTTACACCTTCACTGACAGGTTTTCGGGAAACCTCCGGCCTCTCTTTTTCCTGGGTGCCTTTTTGGGGGGCAGGAATGCAGAGCCCTTGGTGATCTCTTGGGTCAGGGACACACAAGGGACTGGGTGCATCATCCTGTGACAGCAGCTGCTCTGGTTTCTCACTTTTGGGCAGGGAGCTGGGAGCTCAACCAGCTCCTCCTGTGAGCAGGGCAGCACTGGGGAAATACCTGGCGTGCCTTGGTGCGTGTCCCCTGTGTGCTCCTGGCTGCTGGGGGTGACCTGACAAGTGTGACACCCGCCATGCGCCTGACACCCGCCATGCGCCTGACACCAGCCATGTGCCTGACACCCGCCATGCGCCTGACACCCGCCATGCACCTGACACCAGCCATGTGCCTGACACCCGCCATGCGCCTGACACCAGCCATGTGCCTGACGCCAGCCATGTGCCTGACGCCAGCCATGTGCCTGACACCCGCCATGCGCCTGACACCAGCCATGTGCCTGACGCCAGCCATGTGCCTGACACCAGCCACGTGCCATGCCTGTGCTGGGAAGGACATTTTGCACTGGGGACGTGCCACAACCCTTGGTGCTGCCGATGGGGCCAGGGTAGCCCCCTGATCACCCTGCTGCTTGTGGCATGGGCTGATGGAAGAGGTATGCACCCAACCTAATGTGTAGTGCTGATTTTAGTGTGAATTATTCTGGAACAAGGCAATAAAGTGTTGATGTGGAGAGCCTCTGCAATGAGCAGTGTGGTTTTGTGGCACTTCCATCCCTGGTTGTTACCCCCAGCTAATCTGCAATGTCTCAGAGGCAAAGGGTGCTGCTGGATCTGGTCCTGCCCAGCCTAAAGAGAGTCCTAGAGAGATCCTGCTGTGGCATCCATGAGACACTGCACTAAACCAGGCACCCACCCAGAAAGAATTTGGTAGCAGCATCTGCCTGTGTAGTTGGCCATGCTTCAGCATCAAAGAGTCATAGAACCATGGAATGATTTGTGTTGGAAGGTACCTTAAAGCTCACACAGTTCCACCCCCCTGCCACTTTCCACTAGAGCAGCTTGCTCCAAGCTCTGTCCAGCCTGGCCTTGAACACTGCCGGGATGGGCTGAGGCCTTTGGTGAGGGTGAGGGGACATCTGTGCAGGTGTGGGTGGTTGCTGGGCTGCTCTCTCTTGTCCCACAGTGGGCTGATAACCTCCAGGTCTGGTAGCTCCAACTC
This sequence comes from Pezoporus wallicus, assembly GCF_028554395.1. Classification (NCBI taxonomy): domain Eukaryota; kingdom Metazoa; phylum Chordata; class Aves; order Psittaciformes; family Psittacidae; genus Pezoporus; species Pezoporus wallicus. The sequence continues at coordinate 91,630 of NW_026638213.1, forward strand.
CTCCACCTCCCCTCACAAGCCACAAGGGTGGGAAATCTCTAGGCGTGGGAGGTGCTGCGTTGCTGACCCCAGGACAGGGACACTACAGGGGCTGCAAAACTCTGGAAAGGAGAATAACCCAGTCTCTGCTGATGTTTCCAAATTCCCCTTTGATTTCTCCTTTCCCTGAGACATCTCCTGGAACATCCCTTCTGCTCCAGGCTGTATTGTTGCCCCAGCCTCTTGCCTCAGTCTGCCACTGTGTTGCTGGAGGAAAAGCTCTCAGGTTCTTAAGCTTCACTGTGGCATCAGCCAGTTCTAGTCATCTAAACCAAAGTGCTGTGGTACAGAGGGCCAGGAGACAGGAGACACTGCCTGGGGTAGGTGGGGTGGAGGCAAGGCCAGCAGCTGTGTGCTGCCAGCTGGAGCTCACCCTTCAGACAGAAATAATGAATCTGCTTAATTTAAAGATGAATTCAATTCAAATGAAATGAGACCTGATAAAGCATGGTCTTAAATGCTCAGCACAATTTCTCTGGGGATGTCCTGGATGGTGCTTTAGGAGTATCCCAGTGAGAAATGATGCTGGACCTGAGAAAGCAGCTCCTCTCACCTTGAATTTCATTGCATTTTGGAGAGTCTCACCCTTCCACCTCCAGCTGCAGGCTCTTTATTTTGGAGGCTGTGTGGCAGGGAGAAGAGACCAGCTGGAAGTCCCAGGTTTGCCATGTCCCAGGAAGGAGAAAGGCAATGGGTCTTGGTGGGCTCTGCAGCTCAGGAGGAAGGTCTTGGTGGGCTCTGCAGCTCATTGATCTCCATGGAGATCTTACAGAGGGAGTTTATGGAGCCTGGGGAGATGAGAAAGGGCATGAACCTGGAGACCTTGTCAGAGAGCTGGAACCAGAGGCAGTGGAGGGTGGGAGTGGTGAGGGCAGCCAGGGAACCTGTTGTGCACGGTGACAGTTGGGAAGGGACAGCCTAAGTGTCACCAGGGGCAGGAGGAAGTGGTAGGATGGAAACTGTCCAGAAAGCAGGAGCAATCTGACTGTGGCAAGCTGACAGATGAGTGGCATCTGCTGTGGCACCAGAGGGATGAAGAATGTTTCCAAAGAGGTGTGAGGAAGTGCAATATTTCAGAGATCTTGCAAAGAGGGGGAAGAAATGAAAGAGCAGGAAGGATATGAAATCACTCCAATGCAGCATCGAAGGCATTCCTAGAAATCATGAATCTGCCTCTCTCAAGAAGGAGAGTAAAGGCTGAAAGCATGAGATAGCTCTGAATACGCTATGAAAATTTCTGTCTTGCTCTCCACATCATCTGCAACTAAGATACTGCCCAGGGCTGGTACCAGTCTGCTCTGAGATACCCAGTCTGAGTGGTAATGGGCATCTAGACAAAAGCCAGCAGCTGGCTTTTAGAGCTCCCTGGTGACTTAAAGCTAAGTTGCTCCTAAAGCTATTTGCAAACACGTTTTCTGTTTAAGTCCGAACAAGTTGAGCTGGCCCCTGTCCTTGGTGGAAGTGCATTTGTTGCCTGGCTCTGGCCTTTATGCAGATCCTACCCAGCAAGGACCAGGTCCTGCTTGGACCACCCACCTCTGCCATGAGGTAGATCTGCATGGCACAGCATGGTCTGACCCAAGCATGTGGATCTTTCTGCAAGTGCTCCTGCTCCCCAGATACCCGGCAAACTGGTGATGCTCACACAGCCTCATAAGATTGTTCATTGCCAAAGGGGCTGATCTGTATGTGGCAGGATAATCACAGTCACACCATGTCTGTTTGGTTTCTATATGCTGAAAGGAGATGAGCACATACATATGCATATACATATATTTTACAGGGACATTTTTGGTTAATAGTCTCTTGCTCTGGTGAGTCCCAAACTGATCTGCTCAAGATTTCTGATGTTACTGAAGGCAACAGTCCCTTGGGATACCACGTCTGGCAGAACAGCCACGGACAGGGTCATCAGGGGGCTGTTTTTCTGAGGAATCAGTAGACTGATGTCACATTTTTGAGCTAGGGCAGTTTGGTCACCCAGAGGCATGGACAGTGTCCCCTGCAGCAAAATTTATAGACCTGAGGGTTTAGAAATGCACTTTCTCAACAAATATTAACTTCTTTCTTTCTCTTTTAGTGCAGTGAAAAATGCTTCGTCATCTTGAGGGGGGATGTGAGTAGTCATCTCTGTCTAAGAACTGAGCAGAAGTGTTCTTGGTTGCCACTTCTTCCTCCTGCTGGCTGTTATGTGGAAGGTGATACACAGGCACCATTTCTAGCATAATACTTCCATGTCTTCCTCAGCCCTGGAAGTCTGGAACATATCACTATTTTTGAAAATACTACTTTTGTATGCAGCATGCAAAACCATCCCCTTTTACATGCCTTTTTTTTTGGATGCTGGCCTCCCAAAAGAGTATTCCTCATCTTGGTGTCACTGGGAAGAGCTGTTTTGGGTGGAGGACTGAGCCTCGCTCCCTGTAGCAAGCCAGGGCCCTGGTCCCTGGGATGGTAGGGGAGGCAGAGAGCTGGAACTGCTGAGTGTGCTGACATTTTGCCTTCAGGATGTTTAATTCCTCTCTGAATAAAGTGGAGATCTAAAAGCCATCAGCCCATGATCTTTGATTGCCACTAATCCCCACCTCACTGAGCCCAGCCCAGCTCCTCCTTCTACGCCAGACCGACCTCCAACTCTCCTGGCTGTTGGTATACCCCAAAAAGCTTACAGACACACTAGGGTGATACAGACAGCAAATATGTAGAAATGTGCATGTCTATTATGATAATGGTGTTGTTCTTATCACAGTAATGATTTATTTTTGTTCACCACTTGGCTTTCCCAGGGTTTCATTAAAAATACTTTTATATACACTGCACAAAATGTTTAGTAAATGCCACACTCTAGTTTCAGAATGTCATTTACTAGTTTACAAATTCTGAAACCCTTGACACCATCATTCTTGTCTTGGTCTGAATCTAAAGGAAACGTCCTGTACGCCTCCCTCCTCTTGGGTCCCAGTATCCCCAGTATGTGCAGAGTAATCGCTGGGTGCAGATTTGAGCTCGTGGTGACATGGGTACTGCAGGCTCTGCCTGCCTGTCCGTACTCCTAACCACTTTCCTGCATTCCTCCTCCTCCTCCTTTGCAGAACGTGATGGCTCTGAAGATCTCTAGGAATGCTTTCTCCATGCACCCACTGCTTGCTGGCTGGCCTTGGAGGCAGCTGCTAGCTTGCTCAAAGCTGCTCTCTGCCTTTGCCTTGCTCGTGCAGGCTTCATTCACACCTCAGTGCTGGGGGTGTGGGTTAACAAGAGAGCTGTGCTCCTCACATGCGCTTCTCTGAGCTGTCACATGTAGGCGGGTGTAAGATCAAGAAAGACATGAGCAATTCAGGACTCCCTGCAGCCTCCCTGAATAGCAGTGAGGAGTTAGCTGAGGTACCCAGGGTGGGTGTCTGCTGTGGGTGGCTTGAATGTGACCTGGGTTCTTAAGGATGTTGGTTCATGGGGTTGTTTGCAGCAGGCTCAAACAGTGCATGGGCTGGATTGTGATCCTTGGATGACTCTGCACTGTGTATCCTTCAACAAGAAATGCCAAGGCTGCTCCCACAGCGACAGATAGAGCTTGTACCCAGGAAGAACTGTAGAGGCTCAAACCATTTTGGGATGACCACATTGCAGGTCTTCCACATCCTGTCCTCTGCTCCAGCTGTTCCCTGGAGTGAGGACAGCTCTCAGCACTCAGCTTTGTGCCAACCCCAGTCTGTCGAGAGTGAAGCTATGTGGCTCTGGCACTCAGATATGGGGCAGGCTGGTACCCAACAACCAAGGTGTCCTTGGTCTCCAGCATGGTCAGGATGAGCCTGGTGCCCAGGGCAGGCCATGGGGCATGTGGTGCCTGGGGAGTCAGGGCTGTGAGCAGACCTACTTCCCTCCTGCACAAGCAGCTCCTCATCACCAAGGCACAGCTGCCTTCATGGTGATGTCCACCCGCGCCTCCTGGCCATCAGCATCTCAGGGAAGGGTGCTCTGGCCCTGCTCACTGGCACAGTTCTTTTAACCTCCTCCTCCCCAGGGGATATTTTAGGCTGGGTGCAGTCAGCACTGCATTGGGATGACTGATAGAATGCTCATCGCCCAGCTGAGGGCTGCAGTTCCTGACTTGACAAGGTGCCCAACATAACTGATATGCTCCTTGCTCCCTCAAACACCCCCTCGTCTGCCTGGTCCCTTCCAGCCACACCTGAGGCTCTGCTCTCTGGGTAGCTCCCACCCAGCCTCTACCCTGTGCCTGCTCATCCTCATTCTCTCCAAGGAGCCTCCTTCCTTCGTCTCTGCAGCCCTAACATATGAAAGATGTGGAGATGCTGGAGCAAGGCCAGAAGAAGCCACAGAGATGCTGCAAGTGCTGGAGCAGCTCTGCTCTGGAGCCAGGCTGAGAGAGCTGGGCTGGTTCCACCTAGAGAAGACAAGGCTCTTTAAGGGGAGGCCTTAGAGCAGCTCTGGTGCCTAAAGGGTCTACAAGAAACCTGGAGAGGGGCTTGGGACAAGGGCCTGTAGGGACAGGCCAAGGGGAATGGCTTTAACCTGCCAGAGGGGAGACTGAGATGAGCTCTTAGGCAGAAGCTCTTCCCTGTGAGGGTGCTGAGGCGCTGGCACAGGGTGCCCAGAGAAGCTGTGGCTGCCCCATCCCTGGCAGTGTTCAAGGCCAGGTTGGACACAGGGGCTTGGAGCAAGCTGCTCTAGTGGAAGGTGTCCCTGCCCGTGGCAGGGGTTGGAACTGGATGAGCTTTAAGGTACCTTTCAGCTCCAGTCATTCTGTCCTTCTGTTATTCCTGCTCCGCTCCCATGTGTCTCACTGGTGTTCGTGTTTGTCATCCCAAACTCAACGTGTGAACACTGGAGAGTGAGCTGAGTGCAGGCAGGTCTCTGACTTGAGTATTCCATTGAGCTGCCCTAAAGGCACCAGAAGTCCAGGCAGGGGGAACCCAAACCCTTGTTGTTCATCCAATAGCATGTGTCCAGAGCTGATCAGAGGAGCTTAAATGCCATCAGTGGTGTGCTCGATCTCCTTCAGCTCCAGCAGGAGACCAGCGCCAGGGCTGTGGCAGACATGACTCCTTGAAGGGGCAGCTCATGCCCTGGGGCTGAGCTGGGTGATTGCAGGGGATGCTGCATCTCTGGACAGGCAATCCCAGGGTTGGGCAGGTTTCTGAGGCACTGAGACAAAGCACCTTTTCACATAAGGGGGCACATCTACTATAAGTGAGACTTTAATGAAACACAACTTCATCTTGTAGTGAAACGTATTTTTTCCATCCTCGGCTCGGGGAATAGCTGATCCATTTTAGCTGAAGGTCTCAGAAAACTTCTCCTGAAACAGCCAGTACATTAAATTTCATCCCCTAAAGGTAACATAATTAACTATAATGGGGGCAGCAATGGAGTTTAACCAGTTGCTGGTAGTCATAATGAGGTAAACACCTTATAGAAGGAATGAGCCAAGCTACCTGAATGGAATCTATGCCCTTCTCACACCTACTCCTTCATGTTTTTTCTCTTCCTTTTTTGCAAAACAGGAATGTTCAGACAGTGAAATCTTGTGGGGGTTTCGACAGCATAGGAAAGGGAATAAAGAACATGGTGCCACTATAATAATTTCAGCTATTGTCATTGCAAAGAATTTCAATAGAGGCAAAGACAGAAATTTCTTAGAAAAATATTTCTTTATTGAAATTTTAATTAAATATTGCATCAAAAATTCAATTCATTAAATACAGAAAATATAACTTGCGCATGAGTCTGCATTTAAAAAAATATATCTTTTAAATAATATTCTTGTTTGTCTGCAATGGAGTTATTGCACCTTATCTCTCCCCTATAAAAAAAATAAATAGCAAAACACTGAAGTCAGATTCTGGACCATTTTCAGTTTCTCAGCTCTCTTTAAATGCCATGCAAGCATTTCTGATGGAGCCCGCAGATGGCTGGGGCTCTCTCGTCCCAGCAATTGGAGACATGGCTGGCAGGATCTCACTGCAGCTCCAGGTCATTCCTGTACTGCTTGACCCAGTCCTGATCGGGGTCAGCGCAGACTTGGCGGCCCTTCTTTGTGATAAACCTGTGGGGTGCAGAGAGGTAAGGTTTTGGTGGGAGGGCGCTGCACTGGGAGGAGCTCTGCCCCAAACCCCGGCTTTCCCAAGAGTCAGCAGAATTTGGGCACGCAGAATGCCGTGCCTATCATGTCAGGCTGTCACCAGCTAGCTTGCGAAGTGGCAGAGCAGGACTGGCCTGAGCCTGTGGACCACCCCCTTATACATCTTGTCCCCCCATCCCTCCCATCCCTGGGGCCAGCCTCCATCCCCTCTCCTGTGAAAAGAGTCTTTCCCTGGTTGGATCCTCAGCCCAAAGGGAAAGCCCACCACTGCCCAGGAGAAGAGGACTTACACGACGGCTTCCTGGGGGCACTGGCTGCTGGTCTCATAGTACTCTATCACGAAGCTGCGGGGCAGCTGCCGGGATGTGTAGGTGAAGCAGCAGGAGGTTGGTGGGTCGGAGCCAACTGTGAAGGGCAAAGGTGGCTCTTGTCAGTGGCAAGGTCTGGGGAGCATGTGGATTCTTTCCTTTTCTGGGCTCACCCTGAACCGACATTGACAGAGCCCATGCCATGATTTGAGCTGTGCCTTTCCCATGGCAGGAGAGACCCAATGTCCCTGAAGCACCTGCCAGGGGATGGTCTGACACAGGAAGGGACCCAGGGATGGAAACACTGGCAGAAGGCACCCTGCCCCAGCAGTGACATCTGTCCTGTCTCCAATTAGAGAGGAGGAGGAGAGCTGGACTTACTTGGTGCAGCAGAGGTCTGGTAGCAGAAGGCAGCAATGAGAATGGCAAGGGCAGCCACAGAGACCTTCATGTCAGATGCGAAGTGGTGGCTGGAGCTGAAGCAGGCAAGTGGAGCTTGTCAGCCTCTTCTCTGTCTGATGCTGAAACAGTCAGCAGCTCCTCAATTTATGGAGTGAGGAGGTCCATGCAGCGGCTTGCGTAGGCACGGTGGAATTTCCACTAGAGGAGAGGCTGCTTGTGGTGCAAGTCTCATGGTGGAACAAAGCAGTAGCCTCAGCCCCAGAAGGGTGAAGCTACCCCCTTGATTCAGTGCCTTCCCAGTAACACAGGATATGAAACAATTACCACTGCTATTTGTGCCGCTTTCATGCATGTTCCTTAGTAAGAAGTTCCCCTATGGAGGTTCCTGCATTTGCCAACAGGCTGCTGTTACCCAACCTGCCCAAGCAGCTTGGAGGTGAGAGTGCATCCTTCCAAGGGCTGAAGAGTATGAATGAGATGAGGCCCGTTAGGGAGAAAGGGGCTGAGGTGTCCTCTGCTGTGGACTGTTTCCCTCCCACATCTGCACAGCCCATGCTGCCCCAGTAGCAGGAGATTGGAGCTGTCACCAGTGGGGTCCATGACCTGTCTGTGCTTCACATAGTTTGAAGGGACTCAGGGCATGTCCTGCTGCCATGGCAGCACTGCAGGCACCAGCACGGATGGAGGTACGCATGAAATAAGACTTCCAGAAGCTGAAGCACCAGGGATTGTTCACTGGAAAGGAGCTACTAGCCTAAACACAGACTACTGTGGAGGTCTACGAAACTCCTCCCTGTCCCTAAGGAGGAGAGGGAAGGCCTGGCAGGGACACGACGGATGCTCTGGGAAGAGCTGAGGGCTGTCCGGCTGTGAGGAGATGTTCCTAAGAAAACATCTCTTCTCAACAGGAAGCAGATGCATTTCTTGGACATGTCTCCATGTCACCATTTTCAACGCTCCCAGCCATCCAGTAAATAATTCTGTAGTTTCCAAATATCACTCCAGGGCTGCATGGTGTGCACAGCCCGCCACCAGCCATGGCAGGCTAGCTCCATACAGGTGACCTGCTCTGTTCTGTGTAGGCAGAGGAGTCTGGAGGAGAACACAGTCCTGGACTTGCACAGGAGAAGTGCCAGAGGTGGCCTGTCTTCAAAGAGAAGGGACACCTTCCATAGAGCAGCTTGCTCCAAGCCCCTGTGTCCAACCTGGCCTTGAACACTGCCAGGGATGGGGCAGCCACAGCTTCTCTGGGCACCCTGTGCCAGCACCTCAGCACCCTCACAGGGAAGAGCTTCTGCCTAAGAGCTCATCTCAGTCTGCCCTCTTAAATCTTTTCAGGAATCATGGTCAACCTGTGTCTACCCTTGCCCTGCCAGCAGCCCTCAGTGCTTGTGGTCAGCAGGACAGGCCATCTGAGGTGGTCTGGATGATATTGCATCGATTTACATAGAGGAATATGATGAAGCTTTTCTGCAAACCGCCAAAAAAATCCCAGGAGAAAGTGCTAAGTAAAACAAATGCCCAAAATAAATTGGGTGATAGCAGAAATAGGGAAATTCTTGATCTTGAATGAAAGGGGAACCCTGCAAAAAACGGTGAAACTGGCTGATGTAAGTTGCTATTGATAGCTGTGTTTAATGACAAGGAGTCAAGATTCAGAAAAGGAAGTGCTTAGAATTGTCCTGAGTTCAGAAACTGCATCTAGGCCAAGCTCCACTTCCCCCTGCAGCAGTGTCTGGGCCATCCTGCTCTGAGTGTTGGCACTGGTGACTTTCCATCAATGCACGGAAATTTTGCCCCCACCATTCTCGACATTTCTGGAGAAATGTTGGAATTCTGTAGATGATGTCATGTCCCAGAACTGGCTCCAGTGGTACCTGTCCTGTGGCAGTGGCTGGAAAGCACAGGTCCACACTGTGCAGGGTGAAGGGGGGTGCGTGGCCATCATGACAGGGTGTGAGCGGTGCTGGGCACTGCTGGCCATGCTGCACGGGAGACCCCTTTGTGTCCCTGAAATCACGTCACGCCAGGAAGATGTTTGTGGCCGATAAGAAAATGTTATCCTGTTGAAGGTTTAATCTGTCTCCAGCAAGGGCTTTTTCCGAAAAACAAATAAAACAACCATAAAACATGAGTGAGCTTTAAGGTCTCTTCCAACCCAAACCAGCCTGAGATTCCATGATTCTATGAGAAAAGCCTCCTTGCTTGCTCTGCTAGGATGAAAAAGAAAATCAGTTTATAAATCAGCCCAGTGGGGCTTGTTTGCTAGTCATAAGCAAGCAAAAAGGAAAAGAAGCCAGGCAGAACTAAATTGCTTTCCCTGCCGTTGCTGCTCCTGGAGCCCAGCTCTCCAGGAGGCTTGAGTGGGCTGGCTGTGGGTGGCCTCCAGAGCACAGGGTGAGTGGCTGCACCCCATGGGTGTTTCGGGGATGTTCGAGAATCTCGACTTTCCCTGATCACAGAGGGGGCTGAGACCAGGGTTGTTGGCCTTTAACTTGTGTCAGGGCCATTGCCACAGCTGGGGACTTCCCTGTGCATGGCCCTTGGAGCTCCTGAAGACCCTGTGCCCACCAGCAGCAGTGTGCTGGCAGGGACATGCCAGGTGTCAGTCCCCCCCCAGCCCTGAGGGGAGGCACAAGCTTTCCAGCGAGGTGTGAGCTTTCCATATGCCGTGGTCATGCACGGAGCCCGGCAGTGGTGCTCAGATGTTTACCAGCCTCATGGTTTATTTTGGGCTTGCTGCAAGGCTGCAAACCACTTCCCATGTGTGGGGGCTGTTTGTAGGTTAGGGCGCTCTGCAGGTCCTGCTCCCCGTGATGTTGAGGGTTTTGCTACCCCAGATGGGCTTGTGCTCTTTAAAAGGGCCATTGTCTGGCTGCCTGGGCCAGCTCTGGCTCTGCCTGGCACAAGCATTCCCTGAGGCAGAAGGGAGGGCTCAAGGAGTTCTGCCATAACCCCACAGCCTCCCTGTGCGGCCTCCTGCATCCCTCTGGACTGTTCGTGGACGTGCAGCCACGGGAGGGACTTGCTGTAGATGGTTTGCTGGTGAGAGCAGGGAGAAAGAGGGGATCTCGGCTCTGTCTGGGATCACCTTTGCCCCAGGCTGCGAGTGGAGGGACAAGGCTGCAGTCCCCAGGGCACCCTATGCCCCAGAGCTCCCATCCGCTTGTGGGCTTATGGGCAAGAGGAGAAAATGGCCAGCAGGAGTGACTGGAATGGGGTAATAGCCCTTTACAGGGTCCAAGGTCCTTCTGATGGTGCTACAGTGCCAGGCTGGGATGGTGCAGCAATCATGGGTGAGTGGAGGCTTCTCCATCAGCCTGGGCAGAGCCCTCACCATTGCAGTAGCAAACTGCCCTGCTTCCCCCTGCCCTGGGGTATGTGCCTTGTGGCTCTTGGAAAGAGCAGGATTTGGGGCGGGGGGGGGGAGGTTGAAGGAGCCCCAGAGCCTCTGGGCTAATCCTTGTCACCATCTATCACAGGGGACAAAGACTCAACACCCACTACAACATCATTCCCTAAAGTCTTCCTGTTTGAATAATTTAAGCTTTCTTTTTCTACCCTGCTTGCACCAAAACAAATCTCATGCCCCAGTCTGGGTGAGGCTAACATGATAAAAATGGCTCATTTCCAGGAGTAATAAAGGAAGCTTGACAGTGATCGGCTTGCCCAGACTGTGGGAACTGTGACAGCAGAGGGCTCTGGGATTTGACAGAGAAGCAAAAAGCAGCGTACAGAAGCAGAAAGATGAAAGCAGAAGCTGGCCTCAGAGGCTGTTGAGGGTGCCTTGCTCTGGGAGTCCCATGGCCGGGGAGAGGTGCCCCCCTGCCAGAAGGCTCCTCAGCACTGCAGGGGAAACAACATCACAGCTGACAAAAGGCAGTTTTGTCAGCACTAAACAGTCTGTGCCGATGACACAACCAAGCAACTGCAGCTGCAGCAGCTCCTTGCAGATGCTCCTCCAGCTCTGTCAGATTCATTAGCAGTAAATGACGTCTCCTTTCCTTCCATTGACCATCTCAGGGCTGCCAGATGGAGGATGGAGCTGCCTGATGCAGATCACACTGCACGCCCCATCACACCTCCCCTCCACACCAGTGCTTCGTGTGCTGCTGGCCCTGTGGTTGCTCCTCGCAGGTGGCAGGCTGGGGAGCAGAAGTTGTGAAGTTCCCATGAGCAAAGCCACCCCTGGCTGGTGTTAGCCACAAAGCTGTCGTTCTGCAGCCACAAACCTTCTCACCCGGCAATGCATCTTGCATTTGTTCCCTGTGCACATGCTAGCACAGAGGAACATGAAACTGCCACTGTTGGTTTCTGCATGATTAATTTCCATGGCAAGAAGCCACAATTTGGTTTTGCTTGGCAGCAGTTCACCAAGAGCTGGAGGCACTTCTTGTTCCGTCATACACCTCTGTCCAGAGCTGCTCAGACGAACCCAGGAAAGCAGAGTTGGTTCTGCCAGGGCTTGCTACGAATCCAACAGAACTCAACACTTCTCCCCATACCTGTGTCAGGACTCAGAGAGTCTATGGCCCCAATAAAAGCACACGCTCAGCCACTCTCGTGATGTCTCTGCCCATTTGCATGGCGAGCTGGTGGCCTGCCACAGCCAACAGCACCAGTGTCCTGGGGTGTAACGCAGCGTAAGACCATGCAGGGAAGCAGGAGTGCAGAAGAGATCCTCCCAGGGAGGGTAAGCATGGGGAGGACCAGAGCATCACTTGTCTCAGGGGCTTTGGACCTTCCTTCTGTCCCTGCCAGAGACAAGCCACTTGGTGAAGGTTGGTGACTCCACTGCTCTCACTTGCTGCTCCACGGTAGCTGAGCTGCGGTTTTGTACTTCTAGAGAGGAAAATGCAGGTCCAGGAGCTCACCCGCAGGCCTTGGCATCCTCTCTGCAGTGGAGGGGGGCTTCGACTCCAGCTGCATCCGCAGGGTGTTGCAGGATGTTGGGAAGCCCCAGGTCACCCTCTCCCTGATTTGCCCTGCTTCCTAGGTTGGAGCTGTCCTGATCTGGTGACCTGCTGAGGCTTGAAAGTCTCTCCCATGCCAGGCAGGTTCTCCACCATTTGTTTCTCACTTTTTTAGCCAGATAATCCATCTTGTACTCAAGGAAACTTTTGGAGGGCTTGGTTCAGGCTGGCAAAATATCTCAGGTGTGGGAAACCTCCTCTTGCAGTGAACTCCATGTTCCTCTGGGGACTGAGGTTGAGGTGGCAAAAGACCTTCTTGCCTGAAAAGACCCTCCAAAGCAAAGTGAGACCCTGTCATTTAGTTGCTTTATGGAGGCCTGTGACTGTTAAGGTGACTATGAGTAGTCAGATGCCTCACCAGCCTGGTGAGCCTGTGAAGATGAGATGTCTGGCAAGATGGATGAGGGTAGAGAGGTAAGGGGATGTTGATTGTTTTGACAGTAGTAAGGCTCCCATAGCATCTACATTGGCAAACTGATAAAGTATCACAGAATCCCAGACTGTTTTGAGTGGAAGGGACCTTAAACCTCATCCAGTCCCAACCCCTGCCACGGGCACGGACCCCTTCCACTAGAGCAGCTTGCTCCAAGCCCTTGTGTCCAACCTGGCCTTGAACACTGCCAGGGATGGGGCAGCCACAGCTTCTCTGGGCACCCTGTGCCAGCGCCTCAGCACCCTCACAGGGAAGAGCTTCTGCCTAAGAGCTCATCTCAGTCTCCCCTCTGGCAGGTTCAAGCCATTCCCCTTGGCCTGTCCCTACAGGCCCTTGTCCAAAGCTCCTCTCCAGGTTTCTTGCAGGCTGTGATCCAAGAGTTCTCTGATCCAAGTGCAGATTAGATAAATGGGAGTGAGAGGGGCTGAGAACTGGATGAACAGCTGGGCTTGGAGGGCTGTGATAAATGGTACATAGTCCAGCTGGAGGCTATTTGCCAGTGGGCAGCTCCAGGGATCAGTACTGGGGCCAGTACTCTTTAATATCTAAATGATCTGGATGTTGGGAGAAAGTGCCCCCTCACCAAATTTGCAGGTGATGCAAAGCTGGAAGGAGTGGCTGGCGCACTAGAGGAACATGCTGCTGCCCAGAGGGACCTTGTCAGGCTGGAGAAAAAAAATCATGAAGCTCAACAAAGTCCTGTCCCTGGTGCGGGATGCTCCTATGCACCAGCATGTGTTGGTGCTGACTAGCCGGAAAACAGTTTGACGTAACAGGACCCAGGAGTCCTGGTGGACACCAAATTAGACAGGAGCACAACTTGCCCTTGCCACAGAGAAGGCCAACAGGCTCCTGGGGTGCATTAGGAGCATTGCCAGCACAACAAGGGATGTGATTCTTCCCCTCTGCTCAGCACTGGTGAAGCTGCTCTTAGAGTGCTGGGTCCAGTTCTGGGCTCCCCAGCATAAGAGACATATGGACATATTGGAGAGAGTTCAGCAAAAGGCCACGGAAATTACTAAGGGACAGGAGCATCTCTCCTAGGAGGAAGGCTGTGAGAGCTGGGATTGTTCATCCCAGACAGCAGAGAGCTCCGGGAGATCTCATCAACATGTGTGTGGGAAGCAAAGAGGCAGAGCTCAACTCTTCTCAGTAGCGTGCAATGACAGGACAAGAGGCAACAAGAAATTCTGTTTAAACACCAGAAAAAACTTTATTACTGAACACTGAAACAGTTTGCCCAGAGAGGCTGTGGAGTCCTGCAGATACTCAAAGCCCATTGGGACATGGTCCTGGGCAGCCTTCCCACTAACCCTGCTTGGAGCAGGGGCTGGACTGGCCGATCATCAGGGTGCCTCCAGCCCCAGCTCCTCACTGCTCCTCATTAAGCCCAGCACTGCAGGATGGGTAGGGGCAAAGCGCCTGCAGTCCTGCCACCTCTCAGCTCCATGTGCTGCAGTTTGACAGCCTTTGATAAGCACCCGACACAAAGAGCATGAGCACGTTTCGAAGCCTGCCCCTCTGGGGACATTTTTCCAGAGTTGCATAATCCTAGGCAAGCATTGTGTCTTTCTGCTATAACAGACTCACAGGGAAAAACCCTCCTTCCGATCAGATAAACAGTGCCATGCCACTTGGCACATTTTAGTTTCCTTTTGATTTCACAGAACAGAAAATGAACACTGAGTCAGAGCTCAGCAGACTTGGATCCAATGTGAACCAGATCCCATTCTTTATGATTTTTCTTTTTTTTTTTTTTTTAAACCTGATTCCATTTGTCTGTTTCACTTTCGTGACATCCTTTCTCGTCATCCTGGAATTTCCACTTGGGATTCTGCCAGCTACCTCCAGAACTCCCTAATAAAAAGGGGCTGAATCCAGCTGCTGCAGTCTGAGCCTCATCTGCCAGAGCTTCTGGTCCTGCTCTGAGTGCCCTCACCTAAGGGAAGATGAAGGTCGCTGCAGCTGTTTTTGCTCTTCTCCTCATTGCAGCTTCTTGCTCCCAGACTTTCTCTGGTCCAGGTGAGTCCTGCTTTTTCATTTGTGAAGAACAGATCTGAGGTTTTGGTTTCATTCTCCATGGAGCTCCCCTGGCAGATGACTGGGAATTTTTCAGCATATGTACCAGTCTCCACTCTGCACTGAGCTCAGCTGCATGTAGGAACCCCAGAATTAGAAAATCATCCATCCATCCATCCATCCATCCATCCATCCATCCATCCATCCATCATCATTCCATCCACACATCTGTTCATCCATCTGTTCTGGACTCAGGGTACTGGTTCCTGGTTGTAGTCTGGAGACTTCAGTCTCTGCCCTGGGGCTGGAAGAGGTGGAGAAATGAAGTTCGGAGAAATGAAGTTCTGAGCAATGACTGCATGGGAATCTCCCCCAGTACTCAACAGTACTGTTCCTGGCATTGGACCAGATGATCCCCAATGTCCATTTCAATTTTAATTATTCTCTAATTCCTCACTCCCTTCCCTACCAGGACAGCTCTATGAGCCGATGAGCTGGCTGTTCCTGATGCACAGCCCAGCACATGCTCACATCGTCTCTCCTTGCCTCTTGCAGTTGGATCCGATGTCCCAATCTGCTGCTTTTCCTACACAGCACACAAGCTCCCACATAGGCGCATCCTGCGGTATTACAGCACCAGCACCAGCTGCATGCTGCCAGCCATCGTGTAAGTACCAGTGTTGACTCCTGGGTGTGGAAAAGCCGGGGCAGCGCAGGAACAGTCCCTATGGAGTGTGCGTGTGGGAGTGACCAGGGCAGCTGTGGGCACAGGGGTCTGTAGGAACAGAGCACGGTGAGGGGAACCCCAAGGGGAAAGGGCTTGGACAGTGACTGCCAGGGATGCACAAGGATGTTACTGCAGGAGCTGAGGAGGCAGTGTAGGAAAAGGGATGAAATGGGGGAAATCATAGAATCACAGACTGGCTTGGGTTGGAAGGGACTTTAAATCTCACCTAGTTCCACCCTGCCAGAGGCAGGGACCCCTTCCACTAGAGCAGCTTGCTCCAAGCCCCTGTGTCCAACCTGGCCTTGAACACTGCCAGGGATGGGGCAGCCACAGCTTCTCTGGGCACCCTGTGCCAGCGCCTCAGCACCCTCACAGGGTAGAACTTCTACCTTAAATCACAGTGTAGTGGTTTACATCCAGCTGGCAACCCAGAACCATGCAGATGCTCTCTCACTCCCCCTGCTTCCTCCCCCAGCTCCCTGAGGGATGGGCAGGAGAATGGAAAGAATGTGACTCCCACGGGTTGAGATAAGAGCAGTCCAGTAGCTAAGGTATAACACAAACCACTGCTGCTACCACCAGTAATAATAATGATAAGGGAAATAACAAGGGAAGAGAATACAACCGCTCACCACCTGCCGACTGATACCCAGCACGACCGAGCAGTGATCCCACCCTTCTGGGTAACTGCCCCCAGTTTATATAGTGGGCATGATGTGCTGTGGTATGGAATACCTCTTTGCCTAGTTTGGGTCAGGTGTCCTGCCTCTGCTTCCTCCCGGCTTCCCCTCCTCCCTGGCAGAGCATGAGGCTCAGACTAAACATTACTGAGCAGTAACTAAAACCATCAGTGTTACCACCGAAAGTCAAAACCACAGCACTGCGCCAGATACTAAGAAGGAGAAAAAAATGACTGCTACTGCTGAGCCCAGGACACAGAGACAGCCATTGGTTTCAGCATCAGTTTAGGGCATGTGGGAGAACCTCTTGCAGTGCCCCAAAGCTGGGATCCGGGATCTCCCAGGTGCAAGTTTGAGCTGAGATCTAATGTCTCATCCCTCTTCCACAGGTTCATCACAAAGAAAGGCCACCAGGTCTGTGCCAATCCCAGTCATACCTGGGTTCAAGCTTACCTGAAAAACTTGAACTGAGCAAAGCAAGATGGCAAGCATAGCTGCTGTCATGCAGGAGCTTCATTTTCCTGAGCTCCTGTGATGGAGCAGGACACTGGGGCAACAGAAGCTGCTGAGCCCATGTCACCTGCAGGCTACTACAGGGAACCACTGGAAGGGCACCACAAGACACCTTGTGTTGGGGTGCTGCTGCTTGCCCTTGGCCTGTGTGGGCTAGTTTGCAACCTCATCCATCTGCCCTGACCCCTCTGCCTGTGGCCTGGAATGGGCCGTGGGACTGCACCTCTGTTGTAACATTTTAAGTTATTTAAGAAATTGTCATATTGGATAGGCAGTACTTTCTTCTGTGGGTAATGATGCTATTTATGGGATAGTGGCAGGGAGGGTATTTGAGTGAGGGTGGCTCAGAGTCTCAGCATTGGATGATGAGTGGCCCTGGCTTATATGTATGAAATCATGATTCTGGAGAATAAAGAATTTAGACAAACCCTCTGTTTTTTTCCTTTTATATGCCTCTGTGTGGTGCTCACCAGCAGAGAGACAGAACCTCACCCTAAGCCTGTCTGCGCATTCTATATGGCATGTGATGATGGGAAATGGTTTGAGGCAAAACCATGAAGTTTCCATACTGCAGACACATGAACATCCTCTGACATCTTGTTCCCCACCACATACACCCCAGCCTCCCACATCCTATACAGAATTAGACATGTTTCTATGCACCGATGAGCCTCTTACATACATGAACATGCTGTACACACACCACAGGCATGTCCCATATGCTTGCATCAGTGTTCCCCAGCAAAGAGCCCACAGGCACCCACATACACACTGTCCTGCCCAGCCCAGCAGTGCTGCCAGGAGAGGGGCAGGGACCCCAGCTTTCTTTCTGACCGTCTCGATGGCGGTTGTTCCTGTAAAACAAAGGGAAGGGGTCAGCTATGCTGCAGGAGTAAAACAGCCACAGCAAACCTGCTGCAGACATTCCCAGGACACAGCTTTGCATGGGAACACGAATGGAAGGGAGCAGGTCCAAAGGGTAAAAGCACAGTGCTGAGCACAGCTTTCCCATTGCAAACGTGTTCAGCACTCCTGTGATTCTGCAGATTGAGAAGACATCCCCCAACAGCACGGTCACCTGAAGCTCGCCTGGCCTTGCAGCCATCCTTTTCTCCTCCTAATGCAAACAAAAACCTTTCTCTTATTGCTTCTTTTTTTCCCGGTAGCTATAGATCAGACTTGGCCACACTGAGGCTGGGAAAGCACTTGCATGTTGTCTTGTGATTTCCCTCTAGTCTTGCCTTTTCCAGGATGGAAAGCTGGCTGCAGGCAGGAGGGCTTACAGTGCACCTGATGAGTTTGCCTTCACAGCAAAGGGCAAACCCAGGCCAGGGCCCAGTGCTGTGTCCCAGGAGGTGATGCAGGTGAAGGGCCACCACGTGGAGAACCCCTGTTCCACGGAGATGGCTCTGCTGGGAGGGTGCTTTGGGAAGACACACTGACAACCCTGCAGGGTCCCAGCAGAAAAGGTCAGGTCATGCCCAAGCAGGGACAAGATGGGTCAGCGTACCTGGAAACATCTTGTACTGCTCCGTGGCCGGGGCTTACCATCCTGGGGCAGAGACTGAGACCTGCAGAGAGCCGTATCCTGAGCGGGCTTCTCCACTGTGCTGTGAAACACGGGAGCAGCCACTGCTGCTGCGTGGTGGGGTGGGTGGGCAGGAGGTGCTGCCCACGGGTGGACAGCAGGGAGCCCAGGAACAGGGTGCAGGGGGTCTCCTCTACCCCAAGAACGTCCCATTCTCTCCATGCCTGCTGCGCACTCCGTTGCTGTTTGGGCTGAGAAACCCAGTTTGATGCTGAGGAGGAACTGCAGGAACTGAAAACAGTCCCTGATCTGGGGTTCCGTGCACTGCGAGGGGACTGGGACGGGTGTCATGGTGGATGGGAGCGCTGCAGGGGTCTGAGGCGTGTCTGAGTCCCCAGGTGCAGGGACAGCCCGGAGAAGCTGGAACACTCAGCACTGCTGCTGGCTCTTCGGGCAGTCCCTGGCCAGGAGCCCAGGCACACGTGGGAATTTTCTTCTCCAGCCTTTCTGGTTTCAGTTTCCATCCTGAAGCTCCGGGATCAGCAGCCAAGCCAGCCTGCCCTAGAGGCCCTGCTCCCCCTGTCCCAGACCCACCTCCCCTGGCATAAGCCCACCAGTGCTTCCTTTTGGAACCAACCCTGGGACTTGTTGGGGTGTTATCTGGGATTGGCCATCACCCTGTCCTGGCAGGGAGAGATGCTTTCCAGGTGTTAGGAGGTGGTTGGGAAGGACCTGCCCATGCTGAAGCTGGGATGGGAGCAGAGGGAGGAGGAGAGGCTGCAGCTGCCCCAGCCCAGCTGAGGAAATGCTCCCAGGCGAGGTGCTTGGTGCACAGCAGAGAAATACCCAGGAGGTGCCTGCCCCAGGAGACACCAACCACATGCTCTGCAGTGGCCGCTTGGGTCTGCGGTCCTTGGTCCTTCTCCCTGCCTGCCGGAGCCAGCAGCAAGTTGAGGCAGAGCCAGGATTCTGACCCAGGGCCCGTCTCTGGTTTCCCAGAGCTTGGCCAGCTCCCTTCACACAAGACAACGGTCAAAAAAGGATATTCCCCAGCCTTGTAGTGACCACAAAGGTTTCCTGGTCCTCCCCACTTCCGAGCTTCGCCACCAGGAAGAAACACCAGGTCTGTGCTGACCCTGATGCCATCTGGGTGAAGGCATTTGTGAACGTTCTGGGGATACTGAGATGGCCACCCCCACCTGGTCCCCAGTGCTCCAGCTCTGGCCCCCAGCACATTCTGCTCCTCTTGCAAAGGAATGATTTTGGTGTCGTGAACTGCTCACTTCTCTCTTTACAGTCCTGTGGCCCCAAGGAACGCCAGCCCCATCAGCCCGCCTCACCCAGCTTGACCCCTCGATGACAAGCTTGTGCCTCAGTTTCCCAGTTGCAAGTGAGGGATAGCAATGCTTAAAGGCTTTCTGAGAAGTGCTCAAGCAGCCACTGTATGAAAGCAAGCCAACATGAGTACTGCTTGATTATTCTCATGTTTGGGAAGACCTGGCTGATTTTATATCCCTTCCCTGCTTCCCCTGAGGTCCAGGCTATATCCCGTGGTCCCTCTTGTCTCCTGCTCTGCCAGAGCTGCTTTGCAGGGTTGCAAACCAGAACCTTGTACCTCTTTTCTCCTGCTGAGCTACCTGCCCAGCCTGCAGAGCAGTTAGGCTCCTTTGAGAGCTACTTCGGGGTATTTCAGGTGTGCCGTTAATTGGTGATTGTCACCCTTTTAAAAGCAAGCCATAGGCTGATAAAGTGCTTTTGGTTTTGCAGTGCAAAAGATCTTTTATGCTTTTTCAAACCAAATTTGGGTTTCCTTCCCAAACCAGCTGAAGAACAGCAGATCATTGGTGCCTGTCTTTTTCAGCAAAACACTGACAAGAGTGTACCCAGAGCTGGGCACAGCTCAGGCTGCATCCCCAGAAGAGCCTGTGCTGGGTATGTGGTTCTGGCTCTCCTTTGAGCAGCGATGCTGCTGTATCCCCACCCTCTGACTTCCAGACATCCCCTTGCCAAATTCACAGTGGCAAATCCAGTGAGTCCAGCTCCACCAGCCCCTGGTCTTGGCTGCTGATAATATGGGGGGGGGGGGGGGGGGGGGGAAGGGCTGGGGGAGAGTTCTGGGTCCGCAGGAGCATGGAGGCTGGGAGGCAACAGCCCCGGAGGTGCTGGTGTGGTGCTGGGGCTGCTGCTGCTGCTGTGGTGCTGGGAGCAGAGATGTGGTGCAGAAGGGAAAGTTTTCAGGGATAAGGTGGCTGAGGTTTTGCCTCTCTCAAAATGGTTGTAGTGGGGTCCTATTACCCCTTTTCCCCAGGCAGGAGGGGATCATCATCTTCCAGAGCTGACACACAGAGAGAAAAACATCTTTATTCTTTGGCACCAGCAGGAGACATTTTGAAATGAGGCTGAACAATGTGGTTCCACAATAAGCATCCTGTAAGTAACAAGCATACCATTTCCTCTGCCAGGGAGACAGATCTTGCTCACAGCATCTACCCTACCATAGCAAAGTTCAGCCAGCTGACTTGAAAGTCAGCCTAGGTTTACATGACAGCACTCACACTTACTTTCAACTGACCACTTCCCACAGATAGCTCTAGGGATAAACCCCCCTTCCATTCTAGCAGTGGAGGCATGAGGAAGAGACAGTTTAACCACATTACACAGCAGGCTATGCAAGATGGGTCTGCAAGGCCAGAAGGTCGCCAGCATCACAGCTGCCCATAAGGGTGTCTAAATTATTATGGGTAAATGGCACCTTTGCAAGACAGGAGGAACTTAAGGGGCCCCAAGATGGCTCCACAGGTCCTGGTATTCAGCAGCAGCATTTCTAGGTCTGTGCCAAGACTCTGCTGGATTGGGTTGCAGGACTTCTTCGAGGCAGAGACCTCTCAGCTCCCAGCGCTCACTGCAGCTCCAGGGTGTCCACATATTCCTTCACCCACCTGGCATCAGGGTTAGCACAGACCTCCCGGTCCTTCCTGGTGACGAACCTGTCAGGTGAAGCAGGGAAGTTTTATAGCCCTGGAGGGGTAATGGGACAAGAGGGCCTTGGGTCACCCCCTTCCCTTACTCCAGGTATGGTTCCTCACATCACTGTGACCTAGGCACCACTGGATCTGAAGCAAAGATCCCAAAGGCTGGCAGAACCTTTTCCCAGAGCCCAGAGCAGGAGCTGGTACGTACACGACTGCTGGCTGTGAGCACTTGCTGCTGGTGTAGAAATAATCCTTCACATGACTCTGGGGCAGCTTTCGTGAGGTGTAGCTGAAGCAGCACACAGTTGTGTCAGCCCCAACTGGAAGAGATCAGGAAAGCCAGCATGAGTCTCCCACTTAATAAACTGCACGTCCACCAGCTGAGAGCATGGGCAGCAGTCCCCTTAAATCAGCTCTGGAGCCCACTTCCTTTCTTGTTTCCTCAGAAAGCCAGCAAAGAACTGCTGTGAACACCAAAGCTTAATTAAAGTAATTGCTAGGATTGTGTGTAAAATGCCTTGCACTCACTTCCAATGATAAAAATCCTTTCAGTCCCCCTGGGACCACTCATAAAGCCCGACAACAAAATCAGGGGAGATGAAACCTGAAAACTTCAACACTTAGTAGTAAAATTCATCCCTAAGATAAAAGGATGTTAGAAAGGAGGACAAGCCCCAGGAGAGCAGGAGAAACTATTCACACAGGTTTCCAGCCTCTGCAGCTAACTTTTTCCAGTTCTGCTTCGAAATTACTGCCAGCCATAGCAAAAACCCACCCCAAGAGAGCAGAAGGAGATGCTGCAGGTACTCACTTGGAGCAGGAGAGGCCTGAGAAAAGAGAGAAGCAACGAGGATGATGGAGAGGCTCACTGCAGAGATGTTCATTATGGACACAGATGAGCTGCAAGGGCAGATACAGGACCAGAAAGATTCCCCCTGTATTTGATGTGAGGTGCTGGCTCAGTCCCTGCTTTTCATATAGTGACAGTGGCCAGCTCCATCAGTCAGATTTCAAGACAAGCACTTGGAATTTCCAAAGCATAAAAGAGCTGATGTCATGGCACCTTTGCCTCAAAAATGCAGAAAAAAAAAAGGAAGCAGCAAGTCTAGGATATGCAAAAATAGCCTTTGTGTGAGGTGAGCTAAGCCTGAGCTAACTGGCACCCCCAAGAAGGCTGCCCTGACCGTGACAGGATATGAAACCACATTTGAGCAGCAGGGTCAGGCTAGATTCACCAACACGACAGCAGAACCCATCAAACTCATCTTAGCATCCTCCCTGAAGCATCAGGAGGACCTCAACTCGGCCTCCTTTTGGAGGACCCAGGCCTTGAGCACAAAGGTGCTCAGACCCTTGAAATGACCTGGGGACAGTGCAGGTCCAGCTGGGCAGTCTGCTCCCGTAGTGGGTCTGCAACATGTATGAGGTGGATTCAGGGGGTCAGTGCAGGCAGCATGGGCAGCAGGCATGCTTGGAGCAGTGGTGCCTGTGCAGGCAGAAAGGGTGACTGTCACCCCAGAGACTGGTTGTAGATCTGGATTGGCAGTCTTGGCACCATAAACAAAAAATCCTGAATGCTATGCTTCCGGTATGCAGCTCAGGACCTCCAAACCCCTTCTAACACACCTCAGGATCAGTCAGGGAGTGCTTGCCTGCGAAGCCTGACTCAGTGGTCTGACTCTACAAATACTATCTCCTCCCAGGGATGTGGGGCAAATGCAAGTGTCCATGTGGATTTGGCTCAAGGTGGATGCAGAAAGCAGGACAGAAGTTCCCCTGACTGTGGAAGGGAGAGGAACCAGGTCTTGTGCAAACAGATATCCCCATCGCCCTATGCACACCAGACATCGCCCCATGCACTGCCCCTGCCATGAGGTGATGTGCTCCCCGGGATGCCCCAGAGAGCTTTTCCCCTTTCACCATCTCCCTCTCTTCTGCAACAGGCACCAAATTTGCCAGCTCACAGCTTGTGGTTTCTCGTGAACTGCTGTTCACAAGACACCATGAGTTCATCTTCCCATAGCCTCAGCAATGAAGAGGGACCGCAGGGCAGTGTCTGGGTGTACTGGGGCTTCCTCCCCACAGTATCCCCTTCACTGCACTGTCTGCAGTGGAGGGTCCCCATGGGCTGGGCCAGGGACTGTGCTGGGGTAGGCAAGAGTCCATGGCTCCAAGTTGCCTGACTGGGTTTAAACCACGACACCCATCTCATCCTCCTAGGAGCCATCTTCATGGGGCTGGGGGTGTCCTGGGGACTCTGAGGACTCCTGCCTTCAAAAGTGCGTGAAGGACCTGGAGGGAGCCCCTGCAGTCCTGATCCAGCTCTGGGGCAGCAGCACAGGAGGGGCGTGGAGCTGTTGGAGTGAGTTCAGAGGAGGCCATGGAGATGCTGTGAGGGCTGGAGCAGCTCTGCTCTGGAGCCAGGCTGAGAGAGCTGGGCTGGGTCAGCCTGGAGAAGAGAAGGTTCCTCAAGGGGAGACCTTAGAGCAGCTCCAGTGCCTGAAGGGGCTGCAGGAAACCTGGAGAGGGGCTTTGGACAAGGGCCTGTAGGGACAGGCCAAGGGGAATGGCTTTAACCTGGCAGAGGGGAGACTGAGATGAGCTCTTAGGCAGAAGCTCTTCCCTGTGAGGGTGCTGAGGCGCTGGCACAGGGTGCCCAGAGAAGCTGTGGCTGCCCCATCCCTGGCAGTGTTCAAGGCCAGGTTGGACACAGGGGCTTGGAGCAAGCTGCTCTAGTGGAAGGTGTCCCTGTCCATGGCAGGGGATTGGAACTGGGTGAGCTTTAAGGTCCCCTCCAACCCAAACCAATCTGTGACCCTAGGATTCTGTGACTGTCACAGACATGCAGCGGTGGCATTTTGGAGCAGCACAGTAGCATGCTAGCAGGTACTCAGGCTCTGCAAAGAACAAAAATCTCAGCTGGAATTTGCCAAGAGACTGTTTGCTGGTACTGCTATATTGCATGAATTCCAGTATTGCAATTAGGCTATTGTTTGCCTGATTTGTGTATGTATTTCTCATGCCCCAGATCCATGTAGGGGTGCAAAGGAAGGTGATGTGTCTCAGACTCGTCTCCTCACTACAATAACTACTGCATTTTGTATTGAGCCTTGACCTGTCCCTGGTTTTGGAGATTCCTTTTGGGCAAGTGCCCACCGCCTGCCTCAACGCATGGCCCCACGCACTCCTGGGGTCCAACAGGCAGCTCCTGGGCTGCATCACTTCCCTGCTGCACTTGGTGGGTGGCAGTTACTCATGTCCCTTTCCTCTGCAGTCACAGGTGGAGACTGTCCTGCTGTGTGACCTGTTTTGGCGTGCCCAGACCTGCTGGTAGAGGAAGGAACTTACTGTATGTGACAAGCTAACTGATAGGGCCAGATAGCGATCTAAGAAACCACAGAGAGACACTGAGGCTCCCTCAGCCGCAAGGCTGCCAGAGCTCACACCCCATTACAGCTTGTAAAGGCAACCGAAACCATGACATCTGCATATCTTCTGAAAGCACAGGGTGGCTGTGCCTCAGCCCAGCACAGCTCCTCTTCATCCACCTCAAGTGCCCAAGGGGTGGCATAATGGGAAGGTGTCCCTGCCCGTGGCTGGGGAGCTGGAAACAGATGATCTTTAAGGTCTCCTCCAACCTTAGTTGTTCTGTAATTTTATGATAATCCCATGTGACTATTGCATGGCCCAGCCTTGACCCTCACTCGGGGGTTTGGCCCTGTGCAGGTTTTTGGAGCTATATTCTGCAGCCCTGACCATCACAGCAGATGCCAGAGTGTAGAAAGACGGCAGACCATTCATCATGTCTCCGCCCTTGCTCTGGGCCAGCTTTAGGGGAGGGTGACACTCCTCCCTCCTCTTCTTGCCCTACTCTGCACTTCTCCAAAGCTACCCACTGCCTCCCTTTGACCTCTCCTGCTCCCTGCAGTGTAGGTCCTCAGGGAAAAGGTGGTGGCAAAGCCAGTGACAGCTATCCACCAGGCATTGCAGAGGAACCTGGGCAGAGATCGGGGCACCATGGGGACAGAGGACCTGTATGCCCACTGCATCCCCAGGCCATGTCGTAGAAGGGCTGCGGGGGTCCTTAGGGACCGTGCTGAGATTTGGCCTCAGGTGGAGGGAGGAGCTGCCCTGGCCGTTTCAGAGAGCTGCATGGTTCAAGGCAAGCCGCAGGGAGGTTTCTCCGCTGTCCATTTACTTCCCCTCCCAAACACACCAGAGCATTCAAGGAGCACCGGGCCCTCTGCCGTCTTCTGTGGGAAATGTTCGGGAGCCCTTTCTTGCATCTGCATCGCAGTCACAGCTCGTCCGTCCTTTCAGGAGCCCTGCCGTGCCTTCTCCTGCCTTACCCCCAGGGTGTCACCCTCTGTGCCAGCGCTCATTGCCCCCGGTTTGAACCCCGCTGTGCTGGGTACTGCAGGGACAGGGGACAGTTGTCCTGTTACCTTGAGCCCTGCGCTGTCCCCTGGGGTCTGTGCCCTGTCGTGCTGCCCATGCTGGCAGCAACCACCTGGGGAGTGGGGGGCCCATTTCAAGCCCTCTCCATTTTCCTGTTCAGCAGGAAACCTCTTTTCTAGGAGGTGAGTTGCTGTGGTTAAACCCAGCCAGCAACTAAATGCCACTTTCTCACTCCCTCTGCCGCCTCGGAGGGATGGGGAGGAGAATCAGAAGAATGTAAAACCCACGAGTTGAGATAAGAACAGTTTAATAATTAGAATTAAGTATAATATAATACTACTACTAATAAAAAGGAAAATAACAAGGACATACATATAAAACTAAAGGAAGGGAAGAAAAGAACCGAATTGCTCGCCACCTGCTGACCGATGACCAGCCTGTCCCGGAGCAGCAATCGGTCCCTTCTGGATAACTCCCCCTCGTTTCTACCCTGGACGTGACGTGCTGTGGCACTGAATATGCCTTTGGCTAGTTCGGATCAGGTGTCCTGTTTCTGCTCTCTCTTGGCTCCTTGTGCCCCTCCTCACTGGCAGAGCATGAGAGACAAAAAAGCCCTTGGTTAGGGGGAAGCTCTGCCTGTAGGAATGAGACCTGAGGCCATGAGCTATGTGGTGAAGGGATTAATGAGGCTGCAACCCCCTGATGGGATGATGGGGGAGATGGGCTGCTCAGTGGGGTGGATTTTAGCGCTAATGCAGTTAGTGACTGTATCAAGGGCAATTCGAGTCTGTGTTTCTGTCGCTTCAGCAAACAGCGCTATTCGTGAATCCGGAATCGTGACAGTTCTCAATGATCGTGGCCCGTGGTAATCAGAGATGCAGCCGAGCCGCCCCCAGCCCCCCTGATCTCGGAGCACTGCAGGGATCCCAGCAGGGATTTTGTGCCAATTTTCTATGCTCTTAATGCAACACTACCGAACAAATACTGAAACATTGGTGTGTCACCAACATTATTCTCACGCTAAAGCCAAAACACAGCACTGCACCAGTTATTAGGAAGAAAATGGACTCTATCCCAGCTGAAGCCAGGAAATGAGTGCAGGTGGTGGAGGAGAAGTCTGGTTTTGGTTTTGCCCCATTCCATTCTGACTTTATTTCTTCTTTTCCTTTTTCTTTTTTTCTTTTTCTTTTTCTTTTTCTTTTTTTTTCTTTTTCTTTTTCTTTTTCTTTTTCTTTTCTTTTTTTTTTCTTTTTCTTTTTCTTTTTCTTTTTTCTTTTCTTTTTCTTTTCTTTTTCTTTTTCTTTTTCTTTTTCCTTTTCCTTTTCTTTTCTTTTTCTTTTTCTTTTTCAAGTGAAGTGTATTCTCAAGTCTTATTTTCTTAAGTGAAATGTATGGGGCTAAGGAAGCAGGCTGTGTGTAGTCTGCAGGACAGGGATGAAGGATCACCAGCAGCGCAGCTGCAGGATGTCCAGGCAATGCTGCTGCCCATGACCTCCATCAGCACAGCTCCCCAGGCACTGCCTAATGAGAGCCCGCGTCCTTCTGTGGGGTAAATGAAGGCAAAAGCTCCTTCTGCTCCCTCTGTGAGCCAGGGTCACCTACTCTTTGCAGCTCCAGATGAAGTTTCAGACGATGGTACCAGCCAGCTGTTTTCCCCTAGAAAAACAGGATGCAAACATTGCTGTAAAACCAGCAGCAAAGGGGACTCCAGACACACTCCCTCTGTCAGCATGAGGGCTCAGACTTCTGTTTCCCCAGAACAGAGAAGACTCTGCTGACAACAACCAGCTTGCACTGACACTCTTCTGTTTCTCCTGAGGTCACTACAGGAAAACCCTGGCTGTGCACTGGGAGTCAGGGTTGCTGTGTCCATGAAGCTGGGTCACCTGTGGCCAGTGGGCTGTCTGCCATGCAAGCCTGGCAGTGGGGTCCATGCTCTATCATCAACAGGACTGAACCTCCCTCGTAAATCCTCACAGGACTGTAAAATCTTTTCTTGAACCATTGGCTATCATTGCCTTCCCCAAACCTGCCTCTCGAGGTTATCAGAGATCTGGCATAGCCACCTCCTGCTCCCCAGGCCTGGCAGAGGTGGGGTTCTCTTGCACAGAGGGTCTTCCCAGTGCCATAGCTCTCAGAAAGGAGCAGGCATCCCTGCAAAGTCCCCCAGGAAGGCTGTGACATCTACCCCATCTGGTCCTCTCCTTGGGCTGTGGGGCCCAAGGGTCTCTGTCCCTTCAGGGCTTGGCTGGTGGCCACTGATGGATCTGCCACAGTCACCACCTCGTCCCTGGTGGTCAGGATTCGGCACTCTTACTCCTGTGGCCTTAGTTCAATTCCCAGCTGAGAAAGGGGCTTCTGCAGCAACTGCACGTCCCAAAGTTTTCTTGGGTGGCTGCACTGCCCTTGAGTGTTCCCTAGGGATCAGCGCAGCGTTCAGGAGCACCCACATGTATTCATGGAGCTGGGGCAGGGTTGGATGAATTTGGGGGTGGCAGCAGCCTCCTGTCCCCCCACTGGCATCAGGCTGCACCCCCAGCAGAAAAATAGCACTGGTGGAGGGCAGCCACAAGCCTGTGATTGACTATAGGGTAACACGGCTGTAGAGATCAGGGTGACCAGCTGAGTGGTGTGGACATGCTATCGCAGGATTTCTTCTTGAGATACATAGAGGTGCAGGGCTGCGGCCCCTCTCCTAAACAGTAATAGTTCCCTGCGAGATGAGGGACAGGGTGGGATTGCAGGACCCCTTGATGAGGGGTGACAGGTCTGTGCCTGTCCCCCTGAGAGCAAGGGCTGCCTGTAAAAGCTCCCACTGTGAGCAGGATTTGAACCTGCACAGGAAAACCCCATTGGATTTCAAGTCCAACACCTTCACTGCTCGGCCATCACAGCACCTTGCACTGGAGGGCTCCTCAGCAGCACAGGGCTCTTGCCTTGCCTCACGGGATGGAGCAGGACCTGATTCCACCCTGGACATGGGTTCTGTCATCCTGGCCCCCACACACGCCCAGCACAGGTACCACTGTTACTGCCAGCACTGGCCCTGCACAGAGCTAAGGTGATGTGGAGATCAGCATCCCAGCAGTGCTGGGAAAGGGAACCAGGCACCAGTCACAGCATCCGTGGTGGTGTCATGGGGGATGGGCATGGTGGGACATCTACGTCCCGTCTTGTCTCCTTGCATCCAACAGGAAACTCATCCCAAGATGACCATCCCCAACCTCCTTTTCCAGACTGGGAACATCCCAGCCTCCTCCACTCCCCTCTCCCCCCAGTAACCGCCTCTGTAAAAACAGGTCCAGACCTGGCTGATGGAGGCAGTCTGACACACAGAGCAGGCAATGTTTTGTCCTGCGGCTGTCAGGATGATGTTACAGACTGGTGTGGTTTTCACCAGGTTGCTCCCTGCATTTCAGATTTTGGAAGAGGGGATTTAGAGACAGGAATTAAAGCTGACTGTCAAGAGGAAATCTTTGCTGAGCGAGGTCTGGTAGTGACCTTGGCCCCTCTTTGAAGCAGAAATACCCTGTTTGGAGGATGGTCTGGAAGCCTGTCCTTGGTTTGGTGCTGGAGCTGGTTCTGGGAACCCATCCTGAAATATCCCAAGCCCTCTCACTGTGTTCCTAGAGTTATGCCCAAAAGCTGTGCAAGTGCTTCACTATGTCACTGGCACCTCACACCTCTCCCACAGGGACTTACCTGCAGGGAGCTGTTTGGATGGAAACCTCCCAGTGTAGGAGCTGCTCTCCTGTGCTCAGCTCCCAGCCACAAGGAGGGTCTGCATCACCTCACTGCCTGGCCTTTGCCTTGCTGCGGTTTGGTTTCCCTCCTCCACTGGCCAGAGTGGACCAGAGTCCTGACACTGAGGTAGGCTTGGCACAGTCCCACAGGCATGGATGGTACCCAGGCGTGCGTGTCCACTGCTCAGATGCATTGATGTGTTGGAAAGCAGGTGCTCAGACCAGCTCCAACGCTGGACACATGAGATATTGGTATTCTGTTGCAGCCCTGCAGCTTTTGAAAAGAGACGATGACCTCCAGGTCTCATCCCTGGCAGGTCAGACCAGCTGCATCATGAGCTGTATAAGGATGCGGCCAAGACGGCGGTGGAGCCTGTGGGCGCTGTGCTGCTGTCCCTGACAAGCCAGGCAGAAGTGAAGCTCTGTTCCAGAAAATGGTTTGTTTGGGTTAAAGCTTGAACCACAAGCCGAAGGACACGGTGTACTGCACATGGAGCACGGAAAGGGCCGGCTGCCAGCCCTTCCTTGCAGCAGGATTCCTGCAGCATAGTGTGGTCTGAGCGGAACCTCTGCACTGCTGCTTTCATCCTGGAGCCAGTGGCTTGGAAGTGCCCATGGGCTGCCTGTTGCTGTTGCCCCCCACTGGAGTTGGGTTCCGGGAGGCTTTGCAAAGGGAGGACCCAATGCACCTGCTGCTCAGGAGGGGCTGCAGATGGTGCCAGGCCCCGACCCTCAGTGGCAGCTGAGGTCTCCTTCTAGACCTGCCAACCCTATCTCCAGAGGAGCCATCTCCCACTCTCCAGCCTGAGCATGGGGTCACAGTCTGAAAGAAAAGTGGAAGGGATGGAAGAAGGGTTTTATTAAAAGATGGGTCAGGAAGATGTTTGGTTCATGAGGAAGAGCTGAAAATTTTGGAGATATTTAGATTCATGGAGAGGAGATGGTGTTTGCTCTGTGGGAAGGGGAATAGTGAGAGTTATCTATAAGGAAGAGGTATGCTAGGTGCTGATCAGGACAAGAGTCATGTTTTAGCCTTCCAAGCTGAGGTTTTAGCCTTTCTAGTACTACCACTGTGCTAGAAAGCCAAAGACCTTCCACAGCTTTCCTGCCCTGGGAACTATACCTACTGTTTGGGACAGAGTTATGTCTGAACACTCTGCCCTGCTGAGTCATTTTGAGCTGGCATAGTCCCAGTGACGATAGGGACTGCCAAGAGTGCTGCAAGCAGCAGGAGTTCCATAGATGGTCACTCATGGGTGTCTTTTCTGGGCAAAGGCATGAAGCAGTCTGTACTCACTGATGGCACTGCCCAGTCTGTTGGGCTCACTTATTTCTCCATGGTGGGCTATGAGGTACTCTCCATGGCTGAAGGAGGGCTGCGCTAAGAAGGCTTCATAGCCTTGGGTGTCGATGAGCTGTGAGCTTTTAAAGGACTTCAAAGACAGGTAATAATCTCACTCCTTGGCATCATGCAACTGGAGAAACTCCTAGTGTGAAGCTAGAAAGCCCTGTGTTGCCATCTCCCTAGCATCCCTTGCTGTTGCTGTCACTCCCACACAAACACTGTCCCACTGAGAGAAGTTAGGAGTGAGCTAACCATGCCGTGGTCATAGGGCCCTCAAGCACATGCGCAGCTACTGCAAGATGGGTATCAGCTCCAGGTGTGGAATAGAGGGCTTGTTCTCAGCAAACTTCACGAGTCCCTGGCTGGAGAGCTAGACTCTCCTGGTGAGCCAGTTCCCCTCCTCCAGAGGTGCTGGCTGATAGGGGTGGACTGGTTGAACCATGGGCAGAAGGGAAGTGCCCTATGTGGAAGAGATTCAGTGGGTGGCAGAGATACAGCAGGTGTGAGAGCTACAGCTCTACAGAATGATGAAGTAAAGAGGAAATAATCTCTTAGCCCAGAACTTCTCAGTTTTTCATGTGCTGTCAACCCACATTGCTGCTCTGGCATTGGCCCCTCATGTATTCTGCAGATACCAGTAGCAAGCGTGTTTCCAGACCCTGGATGTACCTTTGAGTCTGTAAGTGCTATTCCAGAAAGCTGGACTAGGAGCTGTGCAGAGTGTTCACATCACCAGCTTTCCCCTGGGCATCATCTTCTGAAACTTCTCTTCTGTCCAAAGGCTGTATTTGGCCTTGAGCACAGAACAAGATGGCCTTCTTCATAAAGAGATAGTTAGACTTCAAGTTGGAAGAACTGGTTTTATTAAATATCATCCCTGAGCTGCTGGGAATTTTTGCTCTTCTACTGCCCCTACAATGTCTGTACTTCTAAACTATTATTTCTTACTTTTTTTTCCTGTTTTATCCTGCTCACTCCATCCCTTTACAAGCTCTGCCCTGCATCTGTTGGAGCAGAAGACACACTGTTCTGTAAACCTGCAGTGGTTCTTTCATGCCACTGTGCCCCTGGTAAGGACAGGCTTGGCTTGCACAGGCTGTTGCCTCTCAGGATTATGTAAATAATCCACATTTTTACACATAGGAAAAATATGCCAGGAAGGAACTTTGTATATTTGAAGTTGTACCTAAAATAAGTCCTTAATCACTGTTAGCCTTGAGATATTGTGGTTCACACCTGTATTTTACTAGCATCAATGTATCTGTGTCATGAAAATGAATGCTGAAGAAGCTTGCGGGAAAATCAAAGCTCTGTCAAACAGGGAATGCTGCTTTTTGCCATTAGGACGGGAGATAAGGAGCATAATAATCTATGCGTTGTTACAGGTACACTAGAGTTTACGTGTGTGAAGATCTGCAGCCTGAACAGTAATACCAAGAAGTAATGTTAGTAATACCAAGAGCCTGAAGGAGAAGAAATACGCAGCTTCTAAACACTCAAGACAAAGAGGAGATCTGATGGAGGAATCTGCTGCTTGGTTGGCAGCTATCATGTACACTTTGTTGAATGAACATCAGCCTTGGTGGGCAGGATACCCGGTTTCTCTTGAAGCTCCAAAGATTGCACAAGGATACCATAAACCCTAGCTAGAGGTGATGTAAGACAGCCTGCCTGTGCACACGTGCAAGCCCTGCGTGCCGCACTTATACCCAGACACAAGCAACTGGTAGGATACATTTAATGTTAATGCAAAGTCTGCATGGCCGCTGACTCCACTCTTGGGAGCAGCATTGGGCCACCTGTAAGTGGCAGCACAACCCCTCAAGGGTAGGTGCCGTACCTGTACCAAGGGCAAATGGGGATTACCAGGCTGTCACTGAGACACTAAAGCAATTGCAGTGATGTGTCACAAAGACAAAAGAAATAGCAAAACCATGCTTCAGTTACCTGGACTTCAGCTTAGGTACATTTTGTAGGCAGAAACCTGGATGGACAAGGTTGGGCACTTGCCAGGGTGAGCAGAGCCCCTCTGATACTAGGCTCAGCTTCTGCATTGGGGTTGGAATTTCTCCTGCAGGGAGAAATATTGGCATTGTATTTTCAGCTTCTGAAAATGTGACCTTCACAAATGTTCAGGTTTTTTTCTTTTTTTTTGGTGATAAAATTGAAAACCAGACATGTTTGTTAGCAGTTTGCTTTCTCTTATTTTCTTTTTATTTATTTTGGCTTAATAAAAACTGTGAAAATATTTAAACAGTAGGAAGGATTGGCTGCCTAATTCTGTGAGATTTACATGGCTGGTTGCCAGTAAGAATTCAGCATTGTCTTTTGTGATCAGCCTGACTGATGTTCTAAGAACTGAATTATTTCCACTACCTTCCCATCTGTCCATTGAAGTGCAGCTCTTTTCCCTGCTGTATAACTGCGGGAATCCATGCTGAAGGGCTTGACTGGGCCAACGCATTGTTCCTTTCTAGACATTTCAGGATGTAATCTCCCACTTTGCACTTCAGACCCGTTCTTATTTGCACAGGTATAACTTTGTGATTGTCCATATTACTATGCATTGAATTTTACTGGAGACGGCTAGAGCTTGCTCTGCGCAGCTGTCTTGTTCTTTGTCCAGTCTTTCCATTCCAGAATGATTAGCATTTGATTAAAATGCATTTCACTGATGATCTGACTATTTTTTAACTACACAAACCATCTCACTAAGCAGTTTTAAATTAAACACAACTTTGGTTCTCCTGGATCCACTATTTAGACATGCTGTATTTGGACCTTGGTATACTCCACAAATACATGTTGGCAAAATGACCGGTTTCTGGCTTCCCAAACCATCAGAGACATCAACCAATGGGGAAAAAGAAGCCAAATTCCACCATCATCTTTCACAATCATGAAATTAAGATGACCTCTTTGACTTGCAGAAAAGAAATATGTGCCTTTTTTCTTTTTCCTTTTTTCTTGATTTGTCAAATTAAGTCAACATTTACTCAGAAGGAATGGAGAATTGTGCACCTTTATGTTTAATCCAGGAAAGCAAATCTTTCCTGCAGATATTTCCTCTTGGCTCAATCTGGTCATGGTTTCTCCCTTCTTGGCTCCACCCAGGTCAGATCAGGCTAATTTTTGCCCTGGTCCTATAAAGGACTGGCTTGTTCCCCAGCCCTTCCAGCTCTGCAGAGATGGCAGGTAAGATCAGTACTTTTTCATTTTATATATGTATTTGATCTGGTATTTCTGGTGCAGGTGTTGGTGCATTCCATGGTGAAGCCCACGGAGATGAGGGCACAGTACAGTGTTAGGAGCTGGTGGTCCTTCATACTAACTTCCCTCCCCATATATGAAATACATTCATTCTGAGAAGCAAGAAAAAGCAACTTTTCTGCCTCATGGCGCAATACCTTGCAGTATAGAATTGCAAGGGAGAAGCATCCTTCAATCCCTGTGAATTTGATTGAAGAATTTCCACAGATTGTAAATGAAAGATAACCTGCCCCACATTGAGAATTTTGTTAGTCCTTCCAAATTTCGTATGTCTTTCCTGTCCTGAATGGTTAAAACATAGACTAAATTACTTAAAATATACCTAATTCTAATTTTAGGCTGAAGATTTACTCTCAGGGAAGGCACTATGTCATTGTATAGAACACTGGTGTGAACAGATGACACACATTTCTAGCACTGATGTGAATAAGGAACAGACAAATTTCAGGGAGCATCAAGAAGACTAATAGAGTTAGTCAAAGGCTGAAGGACTGGTGCTAGACAAATCAGCTTGTTTTGCTCAGTAACAAGACAGAGAAGGCACAGAAGGATGTCTGGGGTCTCTTCTCCTGAGAAACACCACCAGGACACTGCCCTCTTCCAATGCACCTTCCCAATAGTCTCCATCACTGAAGCCTGTGTTGTACTTGGCTGCCTCTTCCTTGGCAGTTACTCAGCCCAGTTTACCAAATGTCCCACAGCACAGCGATGTCCCTGTGTCCTGCCAGCATCCACAACTACAGCCCTGGCCAGCCAGAGTCCCACTTACAGACCTGGTCAGAGGGGTGATGTTGTTTATTCCTGGATCCTGAAAGAAATATCCAAAACAAACCTGACAATCTCTTTTGATATCTCAGTGAAGCCCTGTGCATTCAGAAGATTTATGTTGCATTTCTCTCTAGGCTTAGACCCAAGAATTACTCTCTTAGGATCCATCATCACACTCTGCTTAGTCGGGGCAACGGATTGCTCATTAAATAGTAAGTTTCTGTTTCTCCCTTGAATGCTATTGTGCTTGGAAGGGTGTGAGTCAAAACTCAGTCTGAGTTCCTAGTTAGATACAACTCCAATATAAATCTGAAATATCCTATAGACTGGTGCACTATCGATGAAGTCAATACCTAAGAAACTTGTCTAAGGAAATTGCTTATTTAACCAACAGGTCTTCCAAGCACATGATCATCATTTTATGGCAGGGAAACTGGGTCAGAGGTCCTATATTTGTCTTCTATGCATTTCCCTACACACAGAAAAGAATAGCACCAAAATGAAGGGTGAAAAATGACTTCCTAAAAGCCTCACAAAGCCATCAGTGCCAATTCTGTGAAATGGATGAACTACCGCCTTATGGTCACTTCTTGTCCTGTGAATTTCAGGAACTCAGAATGAGATGAAACAGATGAGTAAAAGAAGCATTAATAAAGGTGTCCAGTGGGAACTGCATGTAAATGGAGTCATTGCACCTCAGCACCCAGTGGTGGGGTGGTACCTGTAGCTCCTGGTGTGAATAAAAAAGTATCCTCAATTTCTTCTATTTTTTTTTTTTTCTTTTTTGCAAGAAGAGGACTCCGAGGTGCTGTCAGACTCATCTCTTCTGAGCAGCATTAGTGAAGCCAGGCAGCTGGTAGACGCAGCGTATTTACATGCCCGGAAGAGGTGAGTTCTTTTTTGCATGAGGGCCCCAACATTATAAGGAAATAAGAGAAAATATATGCTTGTGTCTTCTGTTATCCAATGTATTATGGTGAGGGTCCCCAACTCAAGCGGGATGTGGAGCTGTCAGAGCAAGTCGAGAGGAGGCCATGGAGATGCTGCGAGGGCTGGAGCAGCTCTGTTCTGGAGCCAGGCTGAGAGAGCTGGGCTGGGTCAGCCTGGACAAGAGAAGGCTCCTCAAGGGGAGACCTGAGAGCAGCTCCAGTGCCTAAAGGGGCTGCAGGAAAGCTGGAGAGGGGCTTTGGACAAGGGCCTGTAGGGACAGGCCAAGGGGAATGGCTTTAAGCTGCCAGAGGGGAGACTGAGATGAGCTCTTAGGCAGAAGCTCTTCCCTGTGAGGGTGCTGAGGCGCTGGCACAGGGTGCCCAGGGAAGCTGTGGCTGCCCCATAGAATGGTTAGGTTTGGATAGGACCTTAAGATCATAAATGCCTCTTACATGGCTTGGAGCAGCCTGCTCTAGTGGAAGGTGTCCTTGTGCATGGCAGGGCATTGGAACTGGATGAGCTTTAAGATCCCCCAAATATTCCATGATTTATTATGGAGACACCTTTTTTTTCTGGCTCTCCCTGTAATAGCTGGAGAAGTCCTTTTGCCCAGTTTGGCTGGATTCTGGTGTCCCATCTCAGTCCCAGGGCCACATTTCATCACCCGCAGCTACCCACACCTCCTCACCTACACTGTCACAGATGCCTCTCAGTAGTTCGCAGTGGTATGGGCTGAGTCTTCTTCTGACTGCTGAAGTTCTGCCCCTCTCTGGAAGGGCCATAGTTGTGCAGATCAGTACCCTGTCACAAATACATCTCAGTGGAAGTCAAACCCCAGGTATCCCCTTGTATATTGTACCAAAGGCTGGTCCCAAGCCTCTGGGGAGCAGTCTCTTTCCACCCATCCTAGGGAAGGTTTTTCACACTGCAAGAAAGGCCCATGGGATAGGGAAGGGATGAAACAGGACTGAGGTTATCTCTCTTTTCACAGACTATATATTGTGACGTAGTAAATGTAAAATTTTATCCAGTCACTGAATAACTCAGTTTTCCACTGATCTAGCTTTTCACATGATATAACAAAATTTACTGTGACAAGGATGTAATCCAAACTTAGAGTAGATGATCACAATGATTCATTTGCCAGAATGTGTCTGAGACGATGTGCAAAGCTGATGAGCAACCAGCTTGTCCTGGGTGAGCAGGACCTGCCTGGTACCCAGCAGTGCTGTCACATCTAAGTACGCCCACCCTAGCCTGACAGAGGAGGTCTGATTTCAGATAAGGTTTTTCATGGGACTCTTTTACGTCCAGCTTAAAGAGAAAACTAGAGGAAAAGGTTGCCAACCCAATGGATTTCCTGAAGCATTTAAAGGACCCAGTAGGAAGAACCAGATCTGCAGTCCGTGCTGCTGATTACTTGGAAACCACTTTGAAACTCCTCAAAATAAAGCTGCATCTCTCTGGGAAACTGGGATTCAATATTACAGGTAATGTGGTTTAGACCTGAATGTCTTAGAAACAACTAAGAGCTGAAAATCTGCCAAATCAGGAATATCAAACAGAAGCTCTGCCCTGGCTCAGGGGCACAACAGCCCTGGGAGAAGACCAACCACCTGTTTTATTCACCATCTTTAGCAGTGCCTGTCTCATACCTTTGATGATAAAACCAGCCTAATAATAAGCATGATAAACCTGGGGCATGCTGAGTACCAGGAAACTCTGGCCGCTGAAAACAGTAGCCCTTTATCCACCCTGTGTGCTCATAATTTTGTTCCCAGTCTAGGGTAAAACATTGCTGGTGGTGATACGGTCCCCATATTCCGGTGGGAAGTTGTTGCATGCCAACCCATTTTCCCTAACCCACCAGTTGAGAGCTGATTCAATCAAGGGTTTAAGCACCAAATTAACAATTCAAATCCAGCTGATATATATCCACAGCCCTGATTCAGTACACCCAAATGTTGACCTAGAATACCAAGAATCTAAAATAAAAGTGAGAGCAGGTGTTATTTTGCATGGTTTCTCTTGCAGACCTACTAGACAGAAAACAGAAGGAAGTGATTTCCAAAGAAACTGGCTGTGACTATCAGATTCGTTCCATTAAATGCCCAAAAAATGATGTTTACCGGACCATCACTGGGGAGTGCAACAACAGGTAGGATTTGCGTGTGGGCAAAGGGAGTCTTGAGTCTGTACTTTGGCCCAGGATATGCGGCTTAAGGTCATTTGTGAAAGTACCTTTCAACAGGCCAATAGTAGTGAAATGCTCATTTTAGTGGTGCCTATAACGGATCATAGAATCACAGAATAGTTAGGGCTGGAAAGGACCTTAAGAGACAGGGACACCTCACCCTAGACCATGTCACCCAAGGCTCTGTCCAACCTGGCCTTGAACACTGCCAGGGATGGAGCATTTGCCACTTCTCTGGGCACCCTGTTCCAGTGCCTCACCACCCTCACAGTAAAGAACTTCTTCCTTTAACCTGAACTTCCACTGTTTTAGTTTGAACCCATCACCCCTTGTCCTACTGCTACAGTCCCTGATGAGGAGTTCCTCTCCAGCATTCTTATAGGCCCCCAGATACTTAATTTCTACTTATGGCTGGCAGAATAAAAAGATGGAATTTCTTGAAAATTTCAGATTTGAGCCCGTTGTCCTCCATGTACTTCTTTGGGTGAAGGAAGTGACTTCCTGGGGCAGGGGGAGGTGAAAAGTTGAGAAAAGCAGATTTTGGAGCTATGACAGCCAGCCTCTTGCTCAGAGTGAGGCTCCAGGAAATCACCCATCCACTCTTCTGTAGCATAATACTAATTTCTCCAGGCTGGTTCATATGAAAATATTCTTCTATCAGTATGTCTGTGTGGCCACTGTTGTGGAGGGGAAGTAAATAAGACTTAAATTCTTGCCTCTTCTAGCTTCGTGTATTATGTATCCTTAGTCTGAATAAATGAGTTCTTCAGCTTTTTGCACATAGCCTCCCCCCGGTCCAAACTTGGGATCATACATCTATTTCCATGTTAACTTTATTTTTTTAACCAGAAGATGGCAAAATTTCCAGTTTAATAGTGGGAAGTCAAGGTTTGCTGTCCTGTCACAGATTTGCTGCCTGGTATGCTAACTCCAGCCACCCAGTCTGCGGGACTTGCATCTGATGTGCACCTGATGTGAAACAGATGTGCTAGATGTGAGGACACAGGCCAACTCTGCATCACACTAGCAGGGATCTTACAGTCATGGTACTAGTGTTACAGTCTGTCTGCATGTTCACCCACAGACCCCAGGGCCTTCAGCTCCCCAAGGATACCAGTGTCCATAGATTCATGGAATCATCCAGGTTGGAAAGGACCTTTCAGATGATCAAGTCCAACCATCCCCCAGCACTGCCAAGTTCACCACTAAACCGTGTCACTAAGGCCTCATCTACATGGTTTGTGAACACCTCCAGGGATGGTGAATCCAGCACTGCCTGAGCACCCTCTAGGGAAGAAATTGTTCCTAATATCTAGTCTAAACCTCCCCACGCTGAATTTTAGGCTCAGGATAGGGGGTTGTCCTTGGCCTTGTTAATCTAGTGGGCTGCAGGGGGACTCCGTGCTATGTTAACATTTTTCCAAGATCTTGCTCAGCTTGAGACACACACCATGAGACAGTGCTCAAGTATCTTGCAAAACTCTGCCTGCAGGGACAGTAACAGCAACCCAAACAAGAGCCATGGTGGAACTGGGTCCTTAATTAAGGGAATTGCTTCAGCTGTGGTGTGGCAGTTGTTCTAGGGCATGCTCTGATTTCCCAGCACACTGCTGTAAATTCTGGGTATTCCACTCCTTTTTTCAGTATAGGCAGGTATTACAAGATTTTGTGGATTTAAGAGCTTAAAACACCAGCTGATATTCAGTAACTGGTTTCCTCCAAATAACCTGTGTTTCTGTGTCCTTAGGGCCTCAGATCAATGAGCATTAGTGTTCTTCTGAACAAGTGTGGCTGAGTTTACTGATTCAAATACTTCCGAGCAGTGTGAGACAATAGAAAAGTGGCCACAGATGCAGATTGCAGTTTGAGAGGTTCTATGTTGGATGTGGGGAAAAACTTCCTGAAGGGCAGCTGTGGCACAAGTCCCCGCAGGTGAAGGATCTTCATCAATAACTTCCCAGCTGGGCAAAAGCATGGCCACCCTGATCACTGGCGATGGCCTTGATTCTGTGTGGAGCAGCAGTGGAGACGGAGATATAAATGCCAAATAAAATTAACACAATGACATGGGAAAACTTTTCTTAATGTCCAAAATTCCCTGTTGCCAGAGTAATCAAACATGGATTAAAGTGCTGCGAAATGTTAGTCTCTACAAGTAACAAGCCTGTTCATTACTGGCATTTGCTTTTCCTCTTGTGATGCTGCAGAAAGCATTCTCATCTGGGGTCCTCGAACCGCGCGTTTGCTCGCTGGCTCCCAGCCGTGTATGAGGATGGAGTGTCTGTTCCCAGAGGAGCAAGTGAAGGAAAGCTCTATAACGGATTTCCACTCCCACTGGTGAGAGCTGTTATTCTTGTCCAGGTAACAGTAGCGGACACTGCATCTATCAGAAATGAAACAGTGGCAAGGTCTTGGTCCTCTCCTCTGACCTCATTCATGGAATGTTCAAGGTTCTGCTCAAGGTTTAGGTTTTTGCGCAGCCCGCAGCAGGAAGCGGTGCCACCAGCGCACGATTTGACATCGCACCACAGAGGGGTGGCAGGGCCCAGCTGCCGGGACAAGTGGGGGACAGCACCGGGGCCGTGCCTGCCGCGGGCTGGGGCGCACAGAGCAGCAGGAATCCCTGGCACCACGGCCGTGGGTGCCCATCGCTCACCCACTGGGAGCCAGCGCCCAGAACGCGTGGCACTGGGGCAGTCACATGGGTTCATTTTGATTTTCTGCAGGTTCGAAAAGTGTCAAACGTTATTGCTCACACAGCCAACGAGAACATCACTCAGGATCAAGAGCTCTCTCTTGTCTTCATGCACTGGGGCCAGTGGGTGAACCATGACATAGACTTAGCCCCTTCCAGTGGTGCAGGAGTGAGCCCAGAGCTTCACTGTGAGACTGACTGTACCTTCAAGTCTCCTTGCTTCCCGATTAAGGTACCCTGACTTTCGTTCCATCCCACGCTATCCTAAGACAGTAAAAACAAAACCTCATGACTTTCTGAGACATCACTTATGTTTGTTTGCTCTAGTTTCCCCCCGATGACCCCCGAATGCCAAGCTCACACTCCTGCATGCCGTTCGTTCAGTCAGCATCCGTGTGCAACCCCAGGACGTTTACTCGTGAGCAGATCAACGCTGTCAGTTCGTTCATCGATGCCAGCACAGTGTATGGCAGCGAGGACTCTGTGGCAAAGAGCATCAGAAATCAGACCAACCAGCACGGTTTGTTGGCTGTGAACCAGAATTTTACTGATGCAGGGCTGGAATTTCTGCCCTTTGAGAATAAAACACAAAGTGTTTGTGTTCTCACCAATGAGAGTA
Organism: Pezoporus wallicus; assembly: GCF_028554395.1. Classification (NCBI taxonomy): domain Eukaryota; kingdom Metazoa; phylum Chordata; class Aves; order Psittaciformes; family Psittacidae; genus Pezoporus; species Pezoporus wallicus. The sequence goes on from NW_026638213.1 coordinate 132,286, forward strand.
TGAACATCCCCTGTTTTAAAGCAGGTAAGGTGCGTCTGTGGAGTAGTTTTCAGTGGTCCAAAAAGTCAAACAGGATCATGACAGTCAGGTGTCTGATGCCACTTTGTATTTGTATGAGGCACTGCAAGACATGATTGTGTAAAGTGAAAGGCGACGCCCCAAATTAAAAAATAATAATAATTGAGCAATAACTGTTTAATTAAACATGAAAATTATTTTGCTTTCATTTCCCCAAAGAGTTACAGCAAATCATCCTCCCTTTAAAATGTCTTTTCAAAGGCAGAACTTTTCAATAGAATAAGCACCAGTGTTTAAAACTCCTCAGTTACTTTTTTCCATTCTTACCTAGAATTCACCATTTAGTTTTCACCTCATTAAACACTCTGGTCATTTCAGTTAAGTCTCTCTGGTACCACCTTCTGAATGTTTCATATTTCAAATATCCCAACCTACATCAGAAGAGAAGTCGAGAAGTTTGACTAAAATTGAAACAAACTGATGACTCAAAACATAGAACTTATTAGAATGGGAAAGTCCATCATAGCCACACAACAAAAAAAATATGTAAGTGAGAAACTTGCAAAGTGAATCCTAAGAATACATACACAGCACTGGTATAAATGGTTTTATCTTTGAGGTATGAAAGGAAGGCAGATATGAGATATTTTGCAAAATGAGACAGTTACAAGTGCTTAATGACCATGTGCAATGTAGTTTAAATTGTGCAAAGCCTCTTCTCAAAGGGTTTTGGCTACATGGCTTAAACAGAGAATGTTTTGTCTGTGCTGGAAAGAAATATCTGGCATGAATGGTGACTGATGGGAAGCTTAACCATGATCATACTGCCAGTAACGCTATCAGTTGTTACTCATCTGTCCAAACAAAAATCTGCTGCTGAAATAAAAAGCAGTGCACAAAATTCCTAACATATTTTCATTTATAGGTGACAAACGGGTAACTGAAAACCTGGGACTTTCTGCACTGCACACTGTCTTCCTACGAGAACACAATCACCTGGTTACAGAGCTGAGGAAATTAAATCCTCACTGGGATGGAGAAAAGCTTTACCAAGAGAGTCGAAAAATTGTAATCGCCATAAACCAGGTAGTGATGATCACTGCTCGCTGTTCATCATCCTCATGCTTAGGAAGGGTTTTTCCTCCAGAAAAAGAACCATGCTTTGGAAATATAGTGGAGTTATTTGAAAACTGTGAATAAGTATAGTCCATATGAGACAGCATGGTTACCCAGAGCTTTTTTATCATTATTTAGCAATTTATCAATTATTTATTGTATTGAAGAGTTTTAATATAGTATGCCAAACTCATGCCATCGATACAGCTCTTTTTTCTGAAGATCTTAATGAACTCTGGTACTGGACAGACTCCATGTTCATACTCTGCAGTTTGATGGCATTTGTGCTGTAGCTGCTGGAAACTTGATCTCCTTTTGTGTTTTTTCAGATAATAACATACAGAGATTACCTCCGACTTCTGCTTGGGGAGGAGACCAGCAAGTGGATCCCTTCGTACAGTGGCTACAATGAGAATGTGGATCCTACAGTCTCAAATGTTTTTTCTCTGGCTTTCCGATTCGGTCATACATCAGTACAGCCTTTTGTATCCCGTTTGGATGACAGTTTTCAGCCTCTGGGTTCATTCTCCCGTGTTCCTCTTCATTTGACCTTTTGTGCTACATGGAGAGTTATAATGGAAGGTAAGAACACGAGACAGCCAGCAGTCCTGCTCTGGCCCTGCAGCAGACACTCACGTGGAGGTCAGCTGGTAAAATACATGAGCCCAGACACATAAGCCAAAACCTGCTTTAGCTCCCACTCATTTAACTGGCCTCACACAACTTACAGTGCCATTCACCTTGGAAGGTGCTCATGACATGTCTGCCCAGGGGGCTGCAGACAAATGGGTGATCTGCTAACGTGGGGCAGCAGGACAGCCCTGCAGATTTGTCACCAAACGCAACCTAACACTGGTTCTGCATTGTACCCAGGAAAAAGAGCCCTGCCAAAAATTACATGCTGTTATACTCCAAACACTGAACATTATCAAGCACCAGCTCCTGCAGAAGCAGGTGCACTGGGGCAGGATTTTGCATCAGAACATAGTTTTGTAGCTTCTTTTGTACAGTTTTTCAGTGCTGTGTCCCTCAGTTCATTGCCCAATAATTACATTCATATCTGAACATGTCAGTAAACAACCAGAATACATAACAGATTAAACCTCCTTCTCAGGTGGCAGAACATCTCTCAGCTCAGCAAGACCTGGCAGTGTGAGCATTGCTCACAGTCACTCAAACGGTGCAACTGCTCATGCTCTTCCAGGAAGCATGAAAGTCACTGTACCAAATGTCAGTCAAAGTTTAGGTCAGTCTAAACTGTTACATCTTCTAGTCTAAACTATTATGTATGTATTTAGTAAGCATTGCCAGAGAGTGAAGCATCCAGTTTAACTGAGCCAAGACAGAACAATTGTTTCCTGGTGGTAGCCATCTCTCTTCAGGACTCTAAAGGGAGTTGTGGGACCCTGCTTTTATACAGTTGCTATCTGCAGACACGAATCTTTTCAAGGAAGACAAATGTCTCTTCCAAAATGAGTTATCTAACTAATTATGGAAAACATACCAAAATACACATGTGCAGTCAATTTTCCTGTGTTTTACTGATACTGCCTCCTTAAGGGCTATGAAAGACAAACAGACATGGATTGATTCCATCATTGCATGTAATGTTTTAATAAATATTTGTCAACTAATAAACAAAATCAATTGCAAAAACTAAACCTTGAACAGAACCTTGGACATTCCATGAATGCCCCATCCCCAGCAGTGTTTAAGGCCAGGTTGGACAGGGCTTGGAGCAAGCTGCTCTAGGGGAAGGTGTCCCTGCCCATGGCAAGGGTTGGAACTGGATGATCTTTAAGGTCCCTACTAACCTGAAACATTCTATGATTCTGTGATCAGTACATGATGGGTACTGGCAGGCTATGGAGTAGCTCTGCAGAAAGGGATTTTGAGTTCCTGGCGGACAACAAGTGAGTTTAGGGCTATGGGAGGGAATGATGAGGGATGAGGAGGGGTGGGGAATCTAGTTACTAAAGTGGGGCCTCACCTACTGGCATATGCAGATATGTGCATATGCACTACCATATGTTGAAATGGAAATACGGAGTTAAGTAAACTCCACACAGCCCAGAGTAGAGAAGATATCTAATGCAGCACTATTATTTCAGCTGTAAAATGGGACCATCAAAACTGCAACTTGGTACTTCTCTTGATTTGCAATGAATGCAGGTGGCATCGACCCACTGGTAAGAGGCATGGTAGCTGATCATGCAAAACTGATGAACCAGGATCAACTGCTCATTGAGGAGCTCCAGAACCACCTTTTTGAGCAGACAGAGATAATGGGTCTGGATCTCGCAGCCCTGAACATGCAACGGGGAAGAGACCATGGCCTTCCAGGTAAGGAGACACAAGTCCACATTTTTTGTGAACAATACTCTTTTTGCTTTTGCTGCTTATAGTAATTCTAATATACTAAGCTTTTTCTATACCAATGAGAAGAAACAGTATCCTGATTTGAGGGAAAAGGATGGATAAACAATTCAGCTCAGGGAGCGAAAGGTCCCTGAGATGTTTTTTTCTGAGGGATTTAAGAAAAGGACAAAAGGCTTGTAAAGCAAAGATGATAGTTGGGATAATGTAATAGGGAGGGGTAGAAACAGTGGTGTGCTGCAAAGAGAGAACATGCATGTATAGAAGGTACAGACAGAAGCAACCAAGCTCAGGTTTCAAGTGGGCTAGGCAGACCATCTGTGCTTTGTTCTTCAGCCACCAATGATTATTTTGTGTCTTCAGACAATCTGGAGCTCTGAGCAGAAGTGGCTTGTGCCCACAGGTCTGATTGCTCCCATGCACTGTAGAATGGGTGCTCTTGGGTTAAGCACAGCCAAATGTTCTTTCTTAGGACTTCAGTCCTCGAAGTTTTGCCTCCCAAAAATGCAAGGGCTGGTGCATTCACACTGAGCACTAGGTACCTCTAACCGACAGGATGCAATGAACTTACAGGCACATGCAAAGAAAACCCAAATTGTCAGTTTAGTGTGTGTGTACAAACTGCACATTTGGAAACAGGGCATTTGTTGTAACTGTCTAGACAATCATGTCTTCCAGCTCCTTTAATGCCATGAGAAGAAGCAGACATTGTTTATGGGCCAAAGGGTCTGTTTAGATTCTGAGCCTAGGTGGATGATGGGGAGACATAGGTCCTGGTGTTTCTGCTGTTCCTGCTTTTGCAGGTTACAATGCCTGGAGGCGCTTCTGTGGGCTCTCCCAGCCTCAAAACATAGATGAATTCTCTGAGGTGCTGGGCAATTCCAAACTGGCCAAAAAGTTCCTGGACTTGTATGGGACGCCGGACAATATTGACCTCTGGATTGGGGCAATCGTAGAGCCCCCTGTTCCGCAAGGCAGAGTTGGACCTCTCCTGGCCTGCATCCTTGGTACCCAGTTCAGGAACCTGCGTGATGGGGACCGGTAGGTAGCTCTGAGAGCAAACCTTCCCCATGGCACTTACTATGAAAACAAATGCTGACGTTTTGTGCAACACACTCATCCTGCTGTCTCCAAGATGTCAGTGAGTGCTCCCAGCAAGGCTCACACCTAGATTTTAGCCTGTTTGCTGAAGGACTCTTTTGCAGCCCATTCTTATGGACTCATGTGGCTGAGGAGCACCAGCTCCTGGCCATGGGTAATCTGCTATAGTCTCTGCCTGAGGTGACATTTGCTCTCAGGGCACAAAAGGGGAGGCTCAGTCACTGCACCCCAGCAGCCTGGTAATGCTGCCTGGGAGAGGCAGGCTCTCTGCAATGGCAGATGAGTGGCAGAATCCAGAGCTGATGATTCAGGAGACACCTCTTTCCAAAGGGGTGTCTGCTGCCCGAAGGTTGGATCCAAGCAAAGACTCACATACAATCGCAGAACAGAATCATAAAATAGTTTGGGTTTGAAAGGACCTTTAAAGGTCATCTAGTCCAACCCCCCTGCAATGAGCACCATGGTCAGATTGCGTCTTGCCAAGTAACCAGCCCTAAATGCCTTCAAGAAGACTATAAACTGCTTCTGAAAATGTTGTTACAGATTCTGGTGGGAGAACCCAGGAGTTTTCACTCTGCAGCAGTTGCATGCACTGAGAAATATCTCGCTGTCAACAGTGATCTGTGACAATACTCATATCAAAAAGATACCCAGGGATGTGTTCAAGATCAACAGTTATCCTGAGAACTTCACTGACTGCCACAAGACTGACAAACTCGACCTCTCACCCTGGAAAGATGATGATGAGCCTGAGAGTAGCACAAAAGGTATGGAGTTTTCTGAGGTCTGCCAGTAACAATAAATGCTCTACAAGGTCAAACTCTTCCATGCCCAAAGAAATAGAAGAATTAAGGTCATCACAGTGGCTCTGCCCCCTCCCAGAGTCCTTGAGCATCCATTCAGCCACACTCAGACACCACTGGAGACAGAGGTGCTGTTAGCCTAGTCTACTTGCAATCCATTGCCTTCAACGTCCCTTACTAGTCTCCCTCTTCCTCTTCAATTAGATGGGAAATCCCTGAAAATCCAGTCTGTACTGGTCCTTCTCTAAACACCTTATTCCAGGACAACTGCAGTCTTACTTCACAGGAAGGGTTTCCTTGAAGAAATCAATTAGAATTAGCCAACCTGCTCCAAATTCTTACTCAGCTGCTCCAAGGCCCTTCCCTCCCCTTTAAAGCATTTTAAGGTCTATCTGGAGTTGTTTTTAGACTGTATGGCCTGACACACCATAGTTTAAAACACACATAGTCAGAAATTATGGTATGCCACATCCTGAAAGATAGTAAAAAAGTGTCTTCATATGAGAGATGTGGACACCAGCTGTGTCCTCCTATTGATATGTCTTTGGCATGGGTTCTCCTAGTTGAAAATAATGTAGGGAGAGCAAAGACTTGCTGAAGACAGCTATGACCTAAGCAGAATGGACTGGATTGGATTTTCCCTTTTGGTAACCCATTTATAGCTGAGCACAATACCTGGGGATCACCTACTCTGTCCTTCTGCAAGACACAGACCACAAAGTATCTCCATGCAGTTCCTGTACTGAGTTTGATTAACTGTGTTTGAGAGAGATGCTGTTAAAGAAAGACATTTGGACTTAATATAAAGACTAAATTATGGTGATTGCACCCCTTCTTTAGGAACCAAATCCAGATGATGCTCGCCTTCCCTCCAAACAATAGAGGTTTCCTGATTTCTATTATTAACTTGGTCTTACGGTCACTAAAATTTGCTGAGCTGCTTCCTGTGCCTCTTTTATCACCAGGCTGGGAGGAAGCTGAACTGCATTTGCTTAACCCAGCGAGAGTGAAATTCCAGGGTGTTAAAAAGCAGCTACTAAAAGTTTAACCTTTTCAAGCACCAAGGAATTGCTGCAAAACCCCTCAACCAAAGGCAGTCTGATATTAGGTCACCAGAGGTACCTTTTGACAAGTCTGGAAGGGGTCAGCTGGTATTCAGTCACCCATTCACCAGTGACTGGTTTTAGCTGTGGAGTCAAATAAGAATGTGGGAGAAATATTATGTCCGAGGAAGACTTTCTGCCTCTCAGTAGCTTTTTCTGCTTCATTGACAGTTTCTAACCCTGCTCATCAGTCCAGCAGCGGAAACTCCTGATGGTGCCATGGAGCTGCTCTTGGGAAACTGCTGCCTGTACGTCATGCTCAGCTGACTGCTCTCAACTGAACCTTGGCACATGATTTCCCAGAGAGGAGCTCAAGACTGTGTCTACTGTTCTATTTGCTGTACTGTGATTTTATTCTCATTTATTTGTAACACCTTCCAGCAATGTAAGTCTTCACATGGAAGGGTGATGACATTTTGTCTGTGGCACTAAAAAAAGATTTAGAGGTGTGCAAGGCTTGGTTGGGTGCTGGATGCTTTATGACTCTCTAAAGGCACAGACAAGACAAATCTTTCACTTTTCATCCCAAATGGGTGTTAAATCTGGAAGTTATCGTGCTTGCATTTCAAATTAAAATTCATTATCCTTTATAATTGCTCAGAAATTAGCAAGTTCACATAATCTTTAGCAAAACTTTTTTTATCTCCTTCTAGACTTGCACAAGAGCATAAACTAGGCTGTTTCTAATTAGCAGTGAAATGTCAGTCTTTGAAGACACTGGAGAATGGCAGCTGCATCTTGAAGTCTAGGGACATCTTTCATTTAAATCCTATAGTGAAGATGGGTGTGTTTGGGTGTGTTGGGCAGCAATAAAATACATCGTATGCACTCATCTACATTTGACATCAATTCTGGTACATCAAGTGAGAGTCCAAAACATGATTCACAGCTAAACGTATCAGCACAAAAAAGCAAATCATAAGCTGTCTGGTATGGAAATCACAAGCATTAGCTAAAAATTAATCATCTGGCAGGGTTATCACTCCCAAGACCCCATTAAGTCAAAAAATACCAAGCACGTAAAAATCATATTAAGTTTCTGTCTCCCCTCGGCACAACTGGGAAGGAAGGAAGGGACTGGGAGACAGAAGGTGGCAGCCTAACGTAGAGTCATGAGTAAAGCTTGTGGGTGGAGTAGGAGCCTCTCTGGTGAGGACTCATGAAGCAGTTGCTTGGTAAAATCCCATGGCTACAGGATCAGCATCAGTGCTTTGCCATGGGGGTATGCTGGCAAGTCATGCCCATCTCAGCCAGTGCCCCGTGCTGCCCACCCGTGGCCTGGGATCCTACAGGACACCCGCTGGGCTGCCAGGGCCCTGACAGGGCAATGAGGCTTGGGACTGTGCTGCTCCATGGGCCCCTAGCACGTGGGGAACGGGGGAAGGCTACAGTGACCCTGCATAGAGAAAGGACAGACATCATTATCCTCTGACACATAGAAGACAGGACAAAACCAGGCAGGATCCAGAAACCAGGAGCTGCAGCTCTCAGAGAGTATTTGAGTTGAAAAATATATTGGTTGTTATCATGGGGTTGTTATCATGGGATTGTCAAGGCATGGCAAGGACGTGAAACAACAGATTTTGCTGTTTGTTTGCCTCTGGTTTCTGAGTCTCCAGCTATGCTCCCCTCACACTTTCAAGATCTGCCCAACCACTGAACACAAATCTTGGTTTGCTTAAAAGGAAGGCTAAGAAAAACAAAGAAATCAGCGAGCCCTGCAGACACATGTAAGATTTTTAATTCCAAAGTTGTCTTGGTTTTCCCCTCTTGTGACAGAGCTACCTCCCAAGTCCTCACCACAGAAAGAGGTAGGAGACAGTGCCTTGTCCTGACTGTGTTTCCTGGGTAATGTGTCAGCCCTCCAACACCAAGACAGCCATTTCCCCAGGCAGGATGGTCACACACGTGGAATAAATGCCTCCACCTTGTTGGTTTTGAATACAAAATGTTGATTATAAGCACACAGTGATGATAACAAGGGTCCAGCTCTGCCTGGGTCCAGCTGGAGAGAAGTTCTCAGGGTTACAATTACAAAGAAATGTCCCGCTAACCACCATGTGTCTGCCCGTGCAGGTGGCACAGTTCTCTGGAAGGAACATGGTAAAGGTTTCACCACCTCCATTTAAAAGCTTTCCTTCCCCTAGGGACGTTTTTCCTGTCTCTGATACCTTGGGCTTGCAATCCATGGTTGTCTCTGCTGCCAGACCTTCTTGCGGTTGCCATGCCTTCCCCCAACAGCTACTACACATACAGCAGGAGCTGGAATATAGGATCGCTAATGGGAAGACCTGTTCGTCATTCCTGATATCCCCTGAAATCGTGGAGTCACAGACCTGCTCGCTGAGCTTGGGAACATCAGAGGGGCCCAGGCCGAGGGTCTTCACTGCTGGCAGGATCTGGATGATGCTTTTTCCTGGGAGAGCGAGTTTGGAGGATCAGAGAGGAGGAAGAAAATACATGAGTAGTTTCTATATGTAATATAGAAGAAAAAGAGAATATATAGCAGAGGGACTGGTGCAAAACAAGGAACAAGACAGAAATGAATGGTAAAGCCCTGTTTCGCACACCAGCAGTGGTGTAGCAACGTGGTAATGTCATGTCCCACATGCACACACCAAAAACCCAAATCAGGCTTTTCCCATCTGCAGAGACTGTGAAAATCGTAAATATAGAAAGAGGTGAATCTCTCCCCGTATACATCCAAAGCAATGATTTGTATGTAATAAGTTTTCACAGTGGGAAGACCTCAAGTTCTGTCTAGATCACAGCAAAGTGAATGAAATGTCTGCAAGAAAACATATCCAAACTGCCCATGCTCTGATCTATGTGTGCCAAACTCAGCAGAGTCCCTCCTTCCAGAAACACACTTTGGGATGAGAGGAATTGTGCCCGGGACTCCCTGTTTGGCCAAGGTGTGTCATGCTCCTCTTGGGAAGCTGCAAACAGAATATACCAGGAAGCTGTCATCGTGCTCTTTTGCTCTTGCACCCAGTGACCCTTGTTCTCGCCAGCAGAGACAAGATGCTGCCTGCACTGGCACCCACCTGAGGACCTGGGGAGTGTCTGAGGCATTTTCTAGCTTTGTTGCATTCCTTTACATGTGTGCTAGGAAATGGGATCCAGGAGTGCTGCCAGCAGAACCATGCAAGGGAGGCAAAACAGAAGTGCAGAGAAGAGCTTCACAAAAGAGCAGCGCATGCTCCCTGCAGGTACCTCTTATATTCAAAGCTGGGGCTGGTAGCTCAGCAGCTGCTCCTGCAGGAGAAGCTGAGCGCTGAAAATGCAGGTCTGTTGGAGCACAGCAAACTTCCAGGAAGCTCCAGGCTTGCTCTGTCCATGACAGTGTGCACACACTGGCCACATAGTTGGGCTTTCCCAAAGCTCACCAGCACGCTCAGAGCCACAGTGGACGTGGTGAGCTGTCCTGACCTGAGGACCAGACTGCAGAAGCCTTGGCCATGTATGCACACCTTCAGAAACAGCCCTGGCAAAACTTATGGGTGGGAAAAGTGGGAAGGTACAGGAAAAGCTGAATGTGGTTCTTTCTTCCGCAGTGAAGGTCCTGTCTGTTTAACAGCAATTTGGAAGAGGGCTTAGAGGTCAGCTAACCACAAACTCCCAGGGTGAGGTTATTACAAACACAAATGTATATCCAACTGCAAACAGTCTTTCCTCAAAAGCTCAAGGAGGTTGTGTAATCTCCTTCCTTGGAGTTACTCCAAACTGCAGCACACACCTTTGCTGTGAGCAGAATGTCTTTTTAGACAGAATTCAGAGAAAAAGGTCCAGCACATGGTGCCTGGATGACACCGTTACCAAACAACTCAAGGAGAGAGAATGAGAACTTGCTTTATCAGAGAAAGAATTAGGAAACTTTTTCATCTTCCTCTCCCGTAATCACCTTCATAGGTTGTCTAACATCAAGGAGTACAGTAGCCCTGGGGATGGGCTGAGACCCAAAGCCTGGGAGCTAAACACCTACTCACACTAGGAATACATGTCAGTTCCCCTGAGCAGCAGTCAAAGCTATAAACTCAGGATTTGTTGTTCAGATCAGGTTCTGCACTACATGGCTCCTAAATAAAGCATGGAAAAATCACAGCCTTCTGTTGCAGCAATAGCAGAGCAATCCTGTGACCTGATCATGCACCTGGATGCATTGCAAACCCTGTCTGGACTTAAAACCTGTGAACCCGGCACACCTTTCATCACAGTTTCAAGGCAAGCCATATTGCATCTCCCAGGACATCACTGACACAGCAGCTCCAAGCACTTACACCAGCCTAATAACAAACCCGTAAGCCAGTTGAAAAGTCCTATCAACAATCTATTTCTCATCTTGCAATGCCATTACACCTTTTTTGCACCTTGCAGAGCTCTGAGAGTGGTTCTGGCATGGTTTTTCTTTCTGGGACACAGTCTTTACAGAGAAATGACAAGATTTTCCTCACGTATTATGATCTGGTCTTCCAGTCTTGTGGCTGCGCTGGACCACTACAGGTCATAGAGACATGGAATGGTTTGGGTTGGAAGGGACCTTAAAGCTCATCCAGTTCCAACCCCTGCCACAGGCAGGGACACCTTCCACTAGAGCAGCTTGCTCCAAGCCCCTGTGTCCAACCTGGCCTTGAACACTGCCAGGGATGGGGCAGCCACAGGCTCTTGGTCCTTGGAGAGAAGCCATAGAGGACTTCTGGCCCTAATTCCACTCCTGCAAACTTGTTGCTCAACTCCTTTATCAAGTTTGCCATTTGAGCAACAGTACAAATGGGTCAGTTACTGAACAATTGTCGCGGTTTAAGCCCAGCCGGTAACTCAGGACCATGCAGCCGCTCGCTCACTCCCCCTTCTTCCCTCCCCTCTGCTCCCAGAGGGATGTGGAAGAGAATGGAAAGAATGTGACTCCCACGGGTTGAGATAAGAGCAGTCCGGTAACTAAGGTATAACACAAACCACTGCTGCTACCAGAAAGAATAATAATGATAAGGAAATAACAAGGGAAGAGAATACAACCGCTCACCACCCAGCCCAACCCGAGCAGCGATCTGGCCCTCCTGGCTGACTGCCCCCAGTTTACATACTGGGCACAACGTGCTGTTGTATGGAATACTCCTTTGGCTGGTTTGGGGCAGGTGAGCATTAGTTAGCAACAACTAAAACCATCAGTGTGTTAGTTAGCATTGTTCTCAGGCTGAAGTAAAAAACACAGCACTGCAGCAGCTACTAGGAAGGAGAAAAATAACTGTTAGAGCTGAACCCAGGACAACACTCAACTCTGTGCAATGCCCCATGTTCTTCTGGCCATGTGCCTCCACATGTTGTCCCCAGCTCCAGCCAGGCTCGAGTTCATTGCTCAACTTCCTACCCATTTATCTATGGTTGTACAAAAACCACAAACAGGTTTGGGAGAGAATCATTTCAGCTAAGCATGGGCTAGAGATGTTTCTCAATGTTCAGTCATAAACTCATAGAACAGTTTGGGTTGGAAGGAACCTTAAAGATCATCATCAGAAGGGACCCAAAGGTCATCAGTCACAAGAATGCCTGATTTCCACTGTTTTTTCTTTGGAATCTCTGCTTCCACAGCCAACTTACCAAGGAGGCTGTGATCTCTGCCATGCTGCGTGGTAAGTGCAGATAAATCAAACCAAATCCCTTCAGCTTGCTCAAACATCCAATCCTGGAGCTCATCCACAACCTTTTGCTGCTGTGTCATCAGCACAGCAGCTCCAAAGAAAGGGGTCAATACTCTCTGCAATGGTTACACAGGGACTTGTGAGCAGTGCCACTTGGCAAGCATGTGCAAGAAGCTCAGGAGAGCTGAACACAGCTTGTATTTCATTATAAGCTTCTACTGCAAGAGAATCAATTTCCCTGCACAACTTTGAGCAATATCCTTAGACTCTAGTTCTTAGAGTCTGCAGTGATTAAGCAATCAGACTGCATGCTTCATAACAAGGTAGGCCACATTTGACTGCAGGTATGATCTTAAAAAACCTGGCTGACAGTAAAGGTCATTTAATGTATTTAATGCAAACTGCTTTTGAGCTTGGCTGAAGCAGGAGCTCATCCAGAGAGGGTAGAAAGCACTGAATGAAATAAACTTACACTGCTGAGGTGCAAAAAAGACTTCAACTTCTTTAATGATTCCCCAAACAGCAAAGAAGTTCCTGAGTTGAATTTTGGGACTCATGGGCTTGTAAGCTTTATTTAAGCAGTCAACAGCCACAGGTGTTGGAGCAAGAGCAAAATGAAAAGTCAGGGTGAAGATATTGGATATTTAAGGATCCACAGACCCACTGTAGCCCTGATTGTGAGGAATAAATCTCCCAACAACTCAGAAGACATGTTCCAATTAGTTATGACGAAGCACTTTGGAAACCCCATGTCTTCCTTTCTCATAGAAGCTGGCCTTTGCTGTTGGCTGTGAAACCTTACCTGGCTTTGAAGCTGGTCCTGCTCCAAACTGGAGGCTGGATAAGAGATCTCGAAAGGTCCCCTTTAAGCACAGAAATATTTCTCTCACCTTAGGATCTCATTCAGGGTGCAGCCGAGTCCTGAGGGGCTCTTTGCCCCAAAGCAGTAAGGCCAGAGGAATCCATGGCTGGTTGCACCCACCAGCCCATGGGGCTTCTTAAAACCCAGAGGAGTTTTAATCCAAATCTCCAATACCATTTTTATCCTGTACAAAACAACGGTTAGAAAAACTTTCCCTCTGACTTTTCTGTCTCCATGTTTCTCAAGCAAAATTGTGCAGTTAAACCCATCAAGCTATTTGGAGATTTAACAGTAGAGGGACATCAAAGTTTCAGGGGGAACCCTCTATGCTTGTTATTTCAGGTATCTCCATTGCTTTGGATGAAAGAAGCTGATTGAAAGACTTTGCAACCTAAAATACTGTACCATTTGGACACCCCACACTAACAAAACCCGTCATGTTATTCCTGTGAGACTGCAAGACATGGCAGCAGAGCCGGGACACATGATGTGGTGGCTGGTACCTGAATCATGGCACCAAGGACCTCTCATGCCTCCTGGTAGAGCTTCTCTCCATTCCAGTGGGGATTTAGTCTCCCCGGCCCTCTGGCCAGGCAGCTGTGCTCCCCACAAAAAGCGTGTGCATGCACACTAACTCCAGCATCTCATGTGCTCACATAGAATGACATAGCAGTAACCCATCTGAGCAGACTTGGCTGCTTCCCATGGGAAGGAGGTGAATATCATACTGGGAAGCACAGAGAAAATTTTATGTTTCAGTGTCTGCATTGTGAAGAAGATGGGTAAGAAACACAGAGGTGGAGAAGGAAACCAGGGTCTAGGCCCTGAGGGTTGGAGAGCACCAGTGAAAAGCCAGATTTCTGCTGAGGCAACAGAGAGATTTCAAACAAGGGCTAGGAGCATTAACTTCAGAAGCTAAATACAGGCAGGTGCTCACCAGATTCTCATATCAGAAAGAGTCTCACAGCTCAGGAGATAAGTAATAATGGGCAACGCGAGATGACAGTAACAATCAAGGGCTCTGGGGAGAAGAAGTAAAAGCAAAATGAGTCACAACTTGAAGGAATAAATTACAAACAGCATCACAATGAAATATTAAATCTTTCAAACATCTAGGGCAGGAAACCCAAGCAAGCAGGTGGCGAGAGTATAAAAGAGGCACTCAGGGAAAAGTAAATATGTCATATTTACTCCCCAATCCTTTATTCAATAGAGGTATTTGCTCTTGCATTCAGCACAAAGTCCTTTTCATTCACTGTCAAAGGCTGTCTGTAAGAGACTGCGGAAGAAGAAACAAAAGAAGCACTGTGAGGTTTCCTCTAGCAGAATGCATCCACCCAGGGCTTCCAACAGAGCTCCATTTGGAAATCACTGAGCCCTGTTAGGTGACTGCACACGTAAAACTTCCCCAGTTCTCAGGGAGCGGAAAAGCCACAAATAACACTGAGTTTTCACAGGAGCTTCTGAGCCAGCATGAACTGTTCACTACAAATTTATTGCTGGCTGTGCACCTAGCTATGGAACAGCAGCAGCTCCAGCAGCCCCTGGCTGCAGAACCCTGGCAGCTGGGACCCCTCTCTGGGAAGCATCTGATGTGCTGCCTGTTCTGCTCCTCACTGGGCATCTGCCTTTGGCCACAGCCCCTGCATGGTCCTCACCACCGAGTGACCTGCACAGAACTTTGTTCCACCTGACATGGAGCAAAGGATGGGACAGACAGAGAGGTGTGAGGAGCTGAAGGAAACATAAAACACCAAGAGCTTATAAGGAGGGCACTGGAGGATGACACCAAGGAGGGCCTTCCTACCAGTCCCAGCCCCAAAGACCATGGGGGTGTTGTCGAGAGGAGCTTGGCCCAGATACGTAGAGTGATAAGGGAGTAGAAATCAGCTCCACAGCTGAAGAAATCTGTTGTGCCCTCAGGCTTTCACCAGCGGTGCCATAAGCAGCCCAGCATGTTGGCAGGGATCTGCATGTTAGGCAGATAACTCAGCTGTGCTCCATCCTGTCATAATTTTCTTCAAAAGTCTACTTCAGGTGTGATGGAACTGCCCTTATCCCAGAGCCCAGATCCCCCTCCTGAATGAAGATGCTGTGATTGAAAATGTAAGGAGCAGATAATTCTCTCCCTGCTTCTTACACAGACACCCGAAGACTAAAGCCTCCCCTAGGCAGGCAGAGTTGTCTGAACTCCTTCCTCTGCCTACAGTGCTCCCAGGAGATGCCCTGCCTGCCAGGGTCTTTGTAACAGGGGAGGGATGAGGGATGCTCCTATACCAGCACTTTCATAAAACTCTGTCTCTCACAGCTTCCCATGTCTCATTACAGTCATGCCCCTCCATTTGTCCAACCATGGGACATGCAGAAGGTGCTCTCTCTCAGCCTGTGTGCCCAGTTTTCTTCCTGTACACAATGCAGGACAGGGAGAGAGCCAGATCCTGCCCCAGTATGGGTTTGGGTCAGGAAGCCCTCTCTGGAGCAGCAGATTGTTTTTCTGGCTTGGAAAGCATTAAACCCAATAAAATTGTGATCAAATATTATTTATAATTACATTTAGGCCTGTGCAGAACTGGAATTATTTTTTAGCATTAGCAATCCTTTTTCCTTCCTCTCCCCTCCCTTTTTATCTCCACTATAAATTGCCCACAGCTACAGTCGTCCTAGTGGTTTGCTACAATATTTTCCCCTGAGAAGCAGCCACTAGTGTTTATCACCACTGTTCAGAGCCGCCTGGAGAACCCATCAGGTGGATGGGCAGCACAAGGGAACGCTGGCTTTGCATTTCCACCCTGATGATTTCCCCACGCACAGGGGATAAGTGGCCAAGTTCAATCAGCAAAGCCTTCATGGCTACAGCTGCTAGCACACCATGTCCCGATTCCCTTGAAAGTTTCCTACTCACTGCTTCCACCAGCAGCGTGGGTCTCAGCATGGTTTCAGAAGCAGCTGCTGCCTCCCAGACAGGTGGATGAGATGGTCTGAGCAGGTCTCTGGAGCAATGCTGGAGCACCGCTGCTCCTGGATGGAGAGGCTGGAGCAAGCACGGCCACCCTCTTCCTGCTCACCTTGTGCTGGAGTGATGCTGGAGCACCCCATGTTGTGTGTCTTGGCCTGGCAGTGCTTTGCTGTAATGCTGGGGATCCCCATGAGTCCATCTCTGTGTGGCAGGAGACCTCCCGGAACTGCTCTCAGCCTTGCCGGGAGGCCGGGACTGCCACCTCATGGAGGACACTGCTCCTTCGAGACACATGCGGAAACGTCCCTTCACATTGCTCTGTTCTCATTCTCTATTTGTGCCTTTCTCATGGCACCCTGCAAGATTCAGAGCAACCCGCCTGTGACTCTGACTAGCTGAAATCTGGAAGAAAAACTATTTACCTTGGGGCTGAGCTGTTGTGAGTTACATCCTCTGCATTTGCTCATTCCCCACTCAAGCAAAATAATACTACCTAGCAAAGCCTTACAAGCTTTGACCCATTGGTACCTTAACCACTATAGTGCAGAAACAACCAGGGAACTGCACAAAGCACTTTCATTAATTGATGAATGTCCAAATATTTTTTTTAAGATGGAAAGACAGCACAGAAAAATAACTCAGCTTTTCCTCATTGCAGTGGCATGGGAGGCATTTGAGTCATGGCCCATCATAATCCCGTTTCATTCCCTACTCCCAAACCCACAAAGCCCTGGTGACCAAGCCCCACATCCTCCATGTGCAGAGCGAGCATCAACTACTCAATATCCAAGTGGAGACTGGTGTCAAATGGTGTGCATCAGGAGTCAGCGTTGGGACCAGCAGTGTTGAACAACTGTGTCGGTGACACGGGCGGTGAGATCCATCACCCTCAGCAAGTTTGCCAATGACACCAAGCTGTGCAGTGTGGTCGACACGCTGTAGTGAAGGGATGGGATCAGGAGGGAGCTGGACAGGCTGGAAAGGTGAGACCGTGGAGTTCAACAAGGCCAAATGCAAGGTACTGCATCTGGGCTGGGGCAATCCCAAGCACAAACACAAGCTGGTGGAGACTGGATGGAGCAGCCCTGAGAAGGACTTGGGATATCGGGTGATGAGAAGCTCCCCATGACCTGCCAGTGTGTGCTGGGCTGCACCCCCAGAGCGTGAGCAGCAGCTCAGAGACGGGATCCTGCCCCTCTGCTGCACTCTGGGGAGCACCCCCCTGCAGTCCTGATCCAGCTCTGGGGCAAGAGCGCCAGAGGGACATGGAGCTGTTGGAGCGAGTCCAGGGAGATGTTGTGAGGGCTGGAGCAGCTCTGCTCTGGAGACAGGGAGTCCCAGGTAGCTGGGAAAATTCCTACAGTGCATCCACCCGCAGGTGAGGCTCCCAGAACCAGCTGCAATGGGGCTTCCCAGCTGAAGTGTGGGCCTGGATGATGAAGATTAGGTGGTAATTGGTGATGCATTTCTCTGTTCTCTCTATGCAGTAATGATTTGATACATTGCTAAGTTTCCTCTGTGATATATATATATATACCTGATCCAGTTTATTGTGCTTGTTTAGTATATATAGATATATACAAACCTGACTAGCTTTAGTGTACTTGTTTAATAACCTGTGTGTGTGATACACCTGGCGTGCAATTGTTTTCTCGATCGTTGCCTGTTCACAAAACCAAGTTGGCACATTCAGTCAAAATGGATATGAAACAAAATGGCATTTTTTAAGGTAAAGAAAAATGTTGCCCAGTCCTGGCAGCAGAACTTTGCAAAGCAGGGACAAGCAGACAGCAGGGGTGGGGGGTGCTGGGCCACTCTGTCCATACTCAGCACCCCCAGGCTTTGAAGAACCTCAGCCAGGTCACACTGGGGGAGGCTGCGCCGCACTGGTGTCACTGAGAAGCAAAATACCTGCGCAGCTCCCACCTTCCCGCAACTCCCAGCACAAATACAGGCTGGGCAGAAACCTTTCCTTCCCAGAGAAAGCAGCTCTCCCCACAAACACAGGAAAGTGAAGTGCTGTGGAGCGTCAAGGTGCAAGTGACCGGTATGATTTTCCCCTCTATGACCCTCAACACCAAATAAGCATAATGGAATCTTTTGGGTTTTTAAAGAAAATGTATTTTTGTGAAAATAGACTTTATTATCATAAAATTTGATATTAAATAAAAACATACCATATCACCAACACTCTGGACACTGTGCTGGCATCATTCACGTACCTCAGGGAACTGTCTTTAACACAAGTACCCCACCAAAACATGCAAAGAAAGAAACACTGAAAAGGATAGAAACCATGTAGTACAAAACTTTCCGTGGCTTAAAAAGGGATGTGTCTGAACTCAAGGAACACATCATCTCATACGAAAATAGCTGCAAACTCTCCATCCCCAGCTCTGCTTTCCAAATGCTCCAACTTGGGAGCAGCCCATTCAAACAGCCAAAGAAAACTGTGAAAGAGGCAGACACCAACCAAATAAATAAATAAATAAATAAATAAATAAGAGAAATAATCAAGAACTAAATAAGGCGGAGTCCACAGCCAGTGTCTGTGCTCAAAGTGAACCACAGGAGCAGCTTCCAGCAGCCCACCCCACAGGCAGAAGCATGGACCCCTTCAGGGTATCGCTCCTCCCTGCATGGGAATCCTGTTGCCAAACAGGATTGAGGCAGTGTGGGATGCTCCTAGGCACAGCTGCATATTTACAGGTTGATAGAACAAAGAACTCACTCCTCAGCCCAGAGACAGCAAAGGGGATTCAAGGGAACAGAGAAGTGCAAATTTTCTTTGCAGGAAGTGGAGGAGTTAACACAACCTCCTTTGGACCAGAGAAATACCAGGGTGTGGAGGACAAGGGATCTCTTCCTCAGGGACCGGGGCTTTGCTAGAAAAAGCCATTCAGCAAACTCACAGCCGGAATATAAGTTTTAAATGAAAATATTTACAGGGAAGTGGTGCACTGAGGGCTGTCAGGGGCAGGACACACTGCTGTGGAAGTAGCTGTGTCCTAGAGCTCAGGCCTCACACACCCCAGTGCCATGATGCTATGATCAGAGCCATTGCCCACACTGGGTGGGCACCCATATCTGCACTCTCAGCAGAGACCACAGCTCACAAACCCACTGGAGAGTTCTCTCTCTTCAACATACACTTTTCCCCTATGACTCTAGTCAGTTTATTGCAGAGGGCTTCTCCTGAATTGGCAGTTTCTGTGGGGACTGCACAGGCAATTTTTACAGAACAACAAATCCCTTATTAATTTTTCTTACTGGACCCAAGTTTTCTGAAGAGCTCTTTTCCTCTGAGGAAGAAGCCTCTCTTCTTTTTACTCTGACCAGTTACATCACTGTATTTGAGAACGGCCAGCGATGCCTGCTCTGGACACTGCTCACCTATGCCAAGGCAGGAGGGTGGTAGAGTAGGAGGAGTTGGTGAGGAATCGCTCTGCTCAAGAGACCCATCTGGATTTAACTGAGTGAGGAAAAACAGAAAACAAGAGAAAAAAGCACAAATTAGATCTGATGAAGGACATCACAGCAACAGACAACTCGGCCAGAGAACCCTGCCTTCTCCCCACCAGCTGCCCCTCACCCTGCCCAGCTCAGCTCCTCTATGCAGCTGCAGATCCAGTTATGAAGTTTCCAATGGATTTGAACTTTCTTGTACCCACGACCCAGACACTGCCTGAGCTCAGACATTCTGAAATGCATTAACTTTGGGCCAAGAACAGGACAGCACAAAAGCCCCACTGAGGACATGGTGAAAGATGCTGCTTCACAGCTGAAGATGCTGTGAAAGAAGCATCTCCCAGGAGTATGGATTAATGGATCCTGATACATCCATATATGGCTCCCTGGGTCAGGGGTCCTGGTGGACTCCCAGCACACTCTGGGGCTTAAGTCAGGGCATTAAAAACAACCTATTAAGGGCTTAAAAACAACCTTCAGAAGTTCAAGGAGACTTGCTAAGCTGAGAGGCTTCTGCAGCAGTGGCCATGAAGAAAAATTCAGCGTCCTGCAGGGCATTCATCAGGTCTAGTCACAGGAGAGGCAGAAGCAGTCTGATGCTCTGCAGTGGCATCAATAACAGAGAAGTTGCTCATGATGAAGCCAGACATAGAGAAGTCTTGGATCAAGTGGCATGCAGTAAATAACATGTTCCTAAGTCACCTAAGCATTTGGGAATGTTAAGTGGACTCCGCAGTCCCAAATGACAAGCTGTATGCTGCTCCTTTTGGAAAGGGCTTTTAAAAATCAGAAAGTGCCCTGGTCCTGGGCTCAGCTTCCTCTTTGCAAAATACAAATGGCAGGTCAGTTCCAGCACCTAGGTGTCTGGACAGGGATCATTTCTGATCTGGCAGGACAAACTTTCCCAAGAAGCTGCAGAGTTCAGCAGGGAAGAGGGTCTGGGTTTCTGAGGCCTTGGAGACCATTTGTGCCCCTGCCTTCTCTTCCACACAGCTTCCAAAACAGAATCTTCCAAGCTCCCAGCTGTACATCCTATCCACAACACAACATGAAAGTGGCTGGAGCTGTTCCAAGGAAAAGCTTTCCCATAAACCATCCTGCCCTCATCATTAATCTGCTTGGTTCGTCCCAAGTCAGGGAGAGCACCAACAGGGAAGGTGTTAGTGACAGTGCAGCAGGATGCTCTACCTGGGGTGGAAGCATTCCTGAGAGCACAAACATTATCGCTGCACAGGCAGTGAGGGAGAATCCCAGCAGCTGCTTGCAGTGCACTGACTGGAGTGATGTACAGACAGAATGTGACTGCCAGAGCCACAGCGCAATTATATGTTGCCTGCTGTGGGCTGGTTTATTTAAAGTTTCCTGGGGCAAAAGCAGCACTGCTCCATCTTGTGTGACAAAGAGCACAAGAAGAGGCTGTGACCTCTCCTCCCCTTGCAGGCTGCATCATGCTGCTGTAATCCAGATGCTTCACTCTGCTCCAGGAAGAAAGCACTTCTGATACAAGATGAGCAGAAACCTCTTCTCAGGAGTCAGACTCAGTACATGCAACACCTATGGAGTCAGTTCTGAGCAGCCAGGAGCACAAGGCTTCTAGAGAGCTCCAGAAAGATGAGAGACAACTACAGTCTTGCAGCAATCAGTTTAAACTGTCCCAAGTAACAGTGCCATCAGACTCTTACCTGACACAGTGTCTCTGGCTACAGGGACAGAGATGGAACTCCTCTCTCCCTCTCTTATCTACAGGAAATAATACAGTGGCTGATTGTTCCTGAACTCACAGGTTATCTAGAAATCCTGTTCCACACACTTTCAAAGGCACTTCTGTGACTCTCCAGATATGCAGCACTGCCAAGGACATGTTGCCAACAGCTCGATGGCACCGCTCGCTCTTGGGCAAGCTGTGTTCTGCAGGTCAACTGCTCCAACTAATGCTGAGGCACCAGCTGTGATCATTGGTAGCTCCTGTCTGCACACACAGGCAAGCTGCAATGCTTTCTGTTTACTGCCCAGGTGTTAGTCAGGTTTGAGAAGTCTATGAATAAATCTGGATTAATCTAGAGGAACCATTTTCAGCCAGTAATGTAAGGCTTATGGAGGCAAAAAGTAAGACAGATGAGGGCTAACTTGGTAGCCAGCTGGGTTAGATGTGTGCAAAAGTAGAGAGTGATACATGAAAGACTGCACACAAAATGAGAGGCTGGTACCCAGCCCAGCTCACAAATGTCACCATTAAACACTGGAATAAGGATGCTGCAGTACCAATGTCACTAGCAAATATCAAACAGCTAAAGTGAAGTAACTGGCAGTCTCCTGGCTTTGTGGCTGGAAGTGCTGTTGATTCCCAGCTGTGGCATACGATGCCCAGGCAGATTTCCACACAGAGGTCTCACATGCAAGCATGTGCAGATTTTCTCAGAGGTCTCTATATGGCAGAAAAGCAACAGCACTATTTCACAGATTCATCTATTAAGAGACAAATGTTACTAAAATTTGGGTTTCTTTAAGAGAAACATGAAGGAAAAACTGCTCAATCAAGACAGAGTAAAAGCTGTTAGTGTGGATAACCAGAGGAGTCATGTTCATTTTCAGGGGGCACTTTTCCATGCTGTCCAGGTATTGCTCCATTGCACAATTTCAGGAAAACAGTGTTTGACACTAAGAAAACCACAGATCTGCTCCCACTGCCCCCCAAAACCAGGGGTCTCACCCCACAGCCCCAAAACTGTTGCTTTAAGTGTTGTCAGACAGAACAATCATCCACATAAGGTTTTAGGGACTCAATGTTACTACTTCCTTAAGTTGATGGTGTGCAGGGGGTTTTCAGGACTACACTAAGGAAGGAATACAATCAGGAAGAAAATACCCTACACGTGCAAAATATGGGGTGTGCTCAGCCTAAGCAGGATCTTGCAAAGGCT
Source organism: Pezoporus wallicus (assembly GCF_028554395.1). Classification (NCBI taxonomy): domain Eukaryota; kingdom Metazoa; phylum Chordata; class Aves; order Psittaciformes; family Psittacidae; genus Pezoporus; species Pezoporus wallicus. The sequence goes on from NW_026638213.1 coordinate 154,649, forward strand.
AAACAAAGCTTTGGCTGTTGATGTGCTGGGACAGTGGTAGAAGGCCCAGGCTGAATTATAAAGCATGTCATTTCTAAACCTGAATACCCAGCACAGTCCCATCATGTCCCCAAAACCACCAGATAATTGTTCCAAACAACTGCACTTCATGTACTGAACAGATCATGATTTGTCTTTACTATAGGACCAATCAGGCAGGTAAAGGTCTGCCAGTAGAGGTTTTGAAGGTGGACTTGCTAGCAGAGCCCCAGTCTAGCCTGTCAAACTACAAGCAAGAAAAGGAGTAAACTACAGGTGCATGACAGTTTAATATGCTAGGCTGGGTGGGAGATTGAAGAGATCTTCTCACATACACTTACATGGTTGCTCTCTGTCTATGTATCATTCATATCTATCACTGGACTCTTCTCTTCCTCATTCTCTGAAGAAAAGAACCATCACGGGTGCGTAACACAGGCAGAAATAAATACATGAAATCAATTAGAATCAAACACTTTCTGTAGGTGCTTTACAATCAGTCCTTGACAGCAACTGTGTATTACTGATGCAAAAATACTCCTTCAACAGCTGCAGCATTAAAGCAACTGCTCTCAGTTGGTGAGCATGAGTGTTTTAGGGCCCTAGCTGGTGACCATAACTTCTTGGATACTCCTCTTTGTGCTGTATTTTTCTTATTGCTTAAGAATCTAATCCCCAAATGTTGTCAGTTTGAAAGTTAGACTGCTTCACTTTTTCAGTTGCCAGCAAGATTTACTCAGAAATAATCCAAAATTATCTACCTTCCCCAGTGCAATTTGGAAAGTCAATTGCCCTTATTCTCAGGCCTTCAACAGAGCAGCAGGAAGAAGGGAAGTGTGAAGAACAGACATGCTGAAACCTCAAATCCAAGAAGTTACAAGCAATTGAAAAATCACTCCTGATCATGCTGGAGAAGCTTCTGTTAAGAGTGGGACTAGCTTTAACACATATCCAAAGCTCTGCCGCGATACCATGGAGCATATACATGCTGGGTCTCAAGCTGGATATGCTGGGTCTCAAGCTGGGCCTGGGACACTGATGTAGTCTGCTTCACCATGCTGTCTTTCAGAAGGTTCAAACAAGACTTGTCCAGAGGCTGCCATGCATCCTTTGCCCTTTTGAATACCCCCCACTCCCTCCACCCCAAACCACAGCAGCAAAGGTGCTTCCGTTTGCATTGGATGCACCAACAACACAGTTTCCCAAGCAAGTTCCTTAACTCTATGGAGTGAGGATGTCACCAGGGTTTGAAAAGCCCCAGGTATGGCTCTGTGAGAGAGTTCGGTACAGCTCAGAGATGGCCCTCAGAATATGCGTGCTTTGCAGGAGGAGGTTTTCCTTCTGCCTTAGCCAGGAGGTGTTCTGCCCAGAGGCAGGAATGCTGCAATTGCTGGGCCAGTGTCAAATCCTCAGTGAGGTCAGGTTCTGTCTCTCCTCAGTAATCACTAAGCAGATTCATAAATGTAGTTAAGTAACACAAGTTTGGTTATGAGCAGGGTAAATGTACTGTTTTTAAAAGGGGACAAGCAAGGTATTCCTATCTGGAAGCTGTTCAGATGGATCTGGATTGCGCAGAACAAGCAGGACAGCACATAGTTAAAGAGGGTTAAGCCAGAATCACCTAGGAGAGGCCTCCTGGTGAAGCAGGGAAGCAGCAGGACAGGAGGCAGTCTGTCACTACACAGAAGCAGCCAACCGAAAGTCATGCTTAGATAGTGTGGATTCCCACTGAAGTAAAATTGGTTTAATCACCACCAATTGAATTTTCCAAGTCCCCACACTTCAAACTCTGAAGAATAGCAGCTCATGGTTCAGCCATGTACCAAAATTACCTGACCTAAGGCAACATCTTCCTGCTCTACAGACCCAGAGTTAAGAGCCAGTGCAAGGGGAAGCTCTGCTGGATCTCTGGCAGAGAGAAGCCAAGACAAATGGAAAGATCTGAAAGGCAGGCAAGCCCAAGACATCTATTTTATGTTGGTTGGGTTTATCACATTTGAAAGGCATTTCTGTTAAAAAAAAAGGTGTCATGAACAATAGGAGAACAGCACACAGGGATATGTGAGCCAAAGTGCCGTATCCAAAGGAACAGTCACCCACTGCTAAACCTAGCACCAGCGGAAAGCAGAGAGAAAAGTGGAGCAGCAGCAAGCTGAGGGCAGTGAGCAGGATCAGCTCGAGCTGCCAGCTCAGCACCAGAACAGACAGGACCTTGATACCTTGGAAAGCCTGTGACAAAGCCTGGGACATGGCAGGTCAACTGGTGTCGCAGTTTCTTCCCCAGTAAAACAGAAGAGATAAGAGAGGGATGCAAATAAATATCCTAGAAATAACGGCAGATTTGTTGCATATGTTATCCTGTTTATCAGCCAAATTCCTGGTTCTTACTTGTCCTTAATAAAAGGCCACTAACTAAGCAAGTGGCAGATCAGCTATCTTGAGCCCCAAAGGTTACCTGAATTTCCCCATGGTTTCTGGAAGGACCAAGGCTGGGGCTGGCATCTGAAACAGGTCCTTCTCCCTGCTGGCTGATGCCAGAGAGAAGGGTTAGATCTGTAATAAGCTACAATATGAATTAAACCCTTTTTCATTTTACTGATTTAGGTATCCTTTGGCACCCTCTATTCCAATAGATCAGTAATTTGGGAAGAGCGAATAATTTTGAGTGGGAAATTGGAGAAGGAAACCCACTCTGAATGCTTGCTTTCCCCCTGCGAAAGGGAGACTTGCATAACCTTGGGGCTCTTAAACCCTGGTAGTAACAGCTTGTTAACCTTTGAGTCCCCACCATGGACTTAGGCGCTAGGAGGAAAGGGAATGATCCTAAACAGGTAAGCGCAAGGGACCCAGACAACTTCTGAGTTTGGAAGATGATCCAGCAAACTACCCACAAACCTTATTTCTGAGTCAGGCCTGCTCTTTGCAAGAAGGCATCAAGGCTGTATTGCAGACCCTGTACTCACAAAGCTTGAAATGCCTGGAAGCAAAAGATGGGGCTGCAGGTGAAGGCTAAGGGAGATCAGGCAGCATTTGAAGATAGAAATGAGAGGTGGGCACAGAGAAAAGGAATTGCTGAGCATGAAAAATAGGACAAGGAATGCTGCAGAAAGCAGGAAAGCTAGGGAGGCACAAGTGGAAAGTTCAGCAAAGGAGGATACAGGCCCACAGGCTTACTGAAGGACTGGTTCAAAGCCAAACTGGACCTGCTCTTACACACTTTGGTGGGTGTGGCACTACTTGATGGTGCCAAAAACCTTCTAAGAAGAACTGAAGGTGAAGTACATATGAGCTGGGACCAATCTGAGTCCCTCCCTGCCTTCCACTCTCTAGAAAGACACAGAATATGAGGTCCAGAAGTAACTGGTGAGGTGCTACACCAAGTGAGGTCTGAATCCAGCAGATGACCCAAATCTCCCACTTAAGCATTTGTTTCAAGAGCATCAGCAGCATAACTCAAGGGGTTAGCTCAACCATTGCATTCTCTGCATCTGTGGGATGCTTTCAAAGCCTGAGGATCCATCTCACAGATCTGTTTGGGAAACTCCCCAGTGTGTTTTGAATTCAACTGGAAGCACCTTGGACTGGATTAAGACATATCTAACTCAGAATGGGTGGAAGAGCATTGGTGTTTGGGTGTTGGGAACTCCACAACTCCTTGGCTTGGGTATGAGCCTATCTGAGAAATGTCACATGTCTGGGAAGCTGCCTGAACTGCTTTGCTTGCAGCAGGATTTCACCACTGACCCTTCTGTGGATGTGAAGTATTTGCTGGTGTGCTTTGGGATGCTCTTTGCTCGCCTGACCACAGTGAGACTGAGGCACCATGTTGTTGCAGAAAGAGCTCCTAGCACTCCTAAACCTCTGAGCACTTTCCATGGGATGAACTAAGCTGCATGCACTAGTTTAAATGATTCCATCAGAAGCTGCATGCTGTGCAATGCCCATCTCCAGCCACATCACAGTTGGATGTCTGTATGATGCAGAGTCACACAGTCTTACCTGGCTCTCAGCACTCAGTGGAAAAGCTTCTTTATCTTTTGAATGCAGCTCCTCAGCCATGCCTCCAGCCGAAGGTTCAGCTTCCAAGAAGTTAGATGGGACAAGTCCTCTCTGTTGGTTCAGCTCTCCCTGCAAGATCAACACTGAGTTCTCACACCAGCTTCCCTGGCTGTTGGGGAAATAAGAAACTGAGAAGTCCATGCAGGGAAGGCCAGGCTGTTGTGTGAGAGAAGCCTGGGAACACACTCATGCTGGAAGGATCCTCAGCAAATTCTACGGCTCACATTCTTGCTTAGTTGCTCAGTGAAACAATTCAGAGCACAGAAACACAGAAGGGAGTGAAGGAAGAAAAGATGGCAGATGCCATGACAAATGTATTCCAGCAACATGGTCACTTCTACAAATTCAGATCACTTCCACTGCTATCCTGGAAGCAACTGGAATATGACAGTGCCACAGGCTTTCCAAAGGCCTTTGATTTAGTCTGGTATTTATTTATTTTGTAAAGAATGAGGTTCTACTGGTACAATGTCCTGCAGACATGGCCTCAATGCTCACTGAGGTGCAGAGCTGCAAACCAAACTTGGCTTTATGCCTAGAGAATTGTCTCCAGTTCAGCAGGTGCTTGAGTGAGACAAAACCAACCCCAGCAATGGTGTTTGGCCAACACTATGAAAGAAGGCAAACAAAGCATTCACAGTGATCCCCTCCAGACTCTCCCTGGAGCTGAACCTCAACTTTGATGTGTGAAGACACATTGCTTCCTACGCAGGGATCCAAGGGCCAAGGATCATGTCCAGCACACAGCTCATTGGCAGGCACAGACAATGTATGCATGCACAGTACATGAAAGAGGCACCAGTGCTTGTGGAGATATGCTCAGATGGGGGTGACTGTACAACTGTATTTTCATGTTACCACTGTAGCCTCCTGCCCTGGATGAGAGCATGTGTCTCAGTGCTTCGTGACAAATCAGCTTACAGCAGATGCTGATGCAGCTGATACAGGTACAGAACAATGCATCCTAGGCTTTGGGAAATATGCACTCAAGTTATGCCAAGAAATAAACTCAAATCCATCTGGATATTGTGGTTACAGGAACATGGACTACCAGAAACACCCTGCCCTGCAGTAAGCAGATACGGGCTTGGGTTTTTTTGCAGAGTATTTTGCTCCCTGATTTCGTCTCTCCTGCCACTAGATGGACTCCAACGACTTCAAATGCAGCCACTGGCCCTTCCCAACCCCTGTACTCACATAATAGAATCCATCATCATCCATGGACCCAAACACAGTGATAATGTCCCCAGCACTGAAAGTCAGTTCAGCCTGCAAAGAGCAAGAGAAAAATGGTCACAGGAGAAACACTACCTGGAATGTCTGGCCTGAAACACCAGGTCACCCTGGGCTTCTTGCACAAGCTTACCCTGCGGGAGGGAGGCCGCTGTATTAAGACTTGCAGTACCAGGATGATGAAGGGCAACTGAGGTGGGTAACTGTGGACCTCAGTGCTAAGGAAGCATTTCATAAATTCAGACAAGAGCAAAGCCTGTTTCTTAAACCAGTTTTAATAAGGCTTCAAAATAGTGCCTACAACCTGTTCTGGAAACGTATGTTGAGACAAGCTGAACAAGCACCAGAAACACCTTGCATTTCTTTAAAGGTAACTACTAAATCCTGCTCCTTTGCATGAGCCTGTTCTGTATGCAATGCTCAGAGATTAGTCACTAGCAGGAATGCATACCAATGGGAAGATCTGACCTAGAGACAGAACATTACCACACAACACATGTCACCCTCCATCACATCCTCCTGTCAGCCACCCCAGCAGGCGCTCCCTAGAGCACAAGACCAAAGACAAAGGTCGAAGCAGTCTCTATCAACAGAAGAAACTGCCCAGTTACAGCAAAAAAAGCTGCTCTAAGAGAAGGTGGAGTCTTCAAACAGGCTGTGTCCCACTCAAGACACACTGGCTTTACATGCACTTGACAGAAGCGTTAGCTGGAAGGGATCTACCTCCAATACATTTACCTTATGGTAACCCTAGTACTCAGTTTATCTCTGGAGGCTGCAGGTTCCTCCTGCTGGCTGTGAATTACTTTGCTGTAACAGAAAGACACTTTGAGGGAATTTCACTCACAGACACAGAGAAGGGCACAGCTGATCCTATTCTGTCCTGGTGCAAGTTCGTTAACAGCAACTGCAGGTTTCTAGCAGAATAGGTGACCAGATTTCCTGGAGTGTGCACAGGGAGCACCTCCAACAGTGCAACAGAACTGGACCAGCTTGTTTCAATAATGAGCTCTGCCCATATGGCAGGTTCTAGGAAGACTAAATTACTGCAAAAAATACAGCCATACAGCCATCTTCTTGTTGACATGAGCTCAAAAGCATTCTCTGGCTAATGCATGCTCTCACTGCATTATTCTAAGATAATCCTCCATCCTTAAAACACTCTGTCCTCAGCAGCAGCCTGTCTTGCTCATGAGATGCTCATGAGTCACCTCTTGGCCATACACTCCTCTCTGATGCATAGAAACAATCTGAATCCAAACCCCATGTTTATGTTTGCTCAGAGTAGACTAACACTGCTATGGAGAAAAGAGAACAGAGCATGTTCTAACTTAGAAAGGTTATTTTGCAGCAAGGATTCAGCACTGCTTTCTACCTCAGACTTATCCACAAAAACAGTCTGGATTCTGTGTAGGGACTGCTTGAAAAGCAAAAACTTAGAATATTGGTCCATTAAATGGGAGCTAAGTCTTCTTGCTTGAATAAAGACCTACACAGTTATTCAACACAAAAGACATGCTCCAAGACACGCTCAGCTGAAGTATCAGAAGTCCATTCAAACTCTTAAGCAGGTTTTCCCTTTTGCCAGAGTGTGCTCTCAATCAGCTGCTAACAGCAGGGGCTGCTTCCTCCTGCCACAGGTCTGCTTAGTCCCATCTAATCATTAGGGGATGCTACAAGGCCATGAGACACTCACAGAGTTTCACTGAGACATATCCTAAAAAATCACTATGGGTATATTGCATCATGTTCTTCACAGAAAACTGAACATGGGTATCAGAAAATGCATGAGAACATATCAGCAAACTACATTTTATGACTTTAGCCAACCCCTTTTTAGCAGTAACACTGCCAAGCTACAATGAGCACTTTGTTCAAAACAGAGACAAATGACTTGGGACAGAAGGAAAAAAGAAAGAGGAAAAAGAAACCTATGAAAGGAGTGAGCAGCTGGTGCTTACCTCTACATCTGCATTTGGAGAGCTCTCCTTAGGGTTATAGTCAAAGACAGCCACCATACGACGAGAAGTAAGCAGTTCAGCCTCACAGTCTTTATGCTTCTGCCCTGCAGGACAAAAATAAAATGCAATATCCTTAGCTGGAAGTTCTAGGACAAAATCCCAAATCACAGCAACTCCTTCAACATTTCTGGAGTGGACTGAGTAAAAATAATACCAGGGGGCAACTGAATGGGTGAGAGATCTTAGAGGCCATAGAGACATTTAAGTACAATAGTCTTCTGATCTCCTGTATAAGCACAAAAGTGGGAACATCTCCACATTAAAGCATCCTTTAGGTGTTCTGCTATATATACAGGCATGTATTCTATATTTTCTGATATTTACACACAAATATGTGTATATATATACACACACAGGACAGCAGTCTCCTTATAGGGTCTTGAATGGACATTTCTCCTCCCTGCACACAATGACCTGCTACTGAGCTACAAAATTCATCCTCCAAGTGCCAGGGGAACAGCAAGAGCCCTGGAGAGCATCAGCCACAGCAGCAGAGCCCAGCATGAAGGGAAGCAGAGGCCTCACCATCCAGGGAACATGCTGCACTTTCAAAGCCACCCAATTGCTCAGCCAGGACTTAAGAGACCTCCTCTGGGTCTACAAAAGCAAAGCCTGGTGTTACAGGAAACACACACTGTCCATTCCTTATGTCCCTGCTTCAGGGCAACACTGGATGGGCTACCAAGGGGTTTGCAGGCTTGGCCTCTTGGGCATCAAGGGATGACTGTGCACCTAAGCAGAATGAGCACCCTCTTGAGGGACCTTAGGTTTTAAGGACCACAGCACTGGATGTATAAGGGATTTCTCTGCTTCTCCAAAGCACAACAATAAGCGCCCTTCACCTCAAACACTCCCTGTTTAGTCAAAGGCCACTGCACCCACTGCTGTATTAAAAGAACCCCATCATTTGTGAGAACCACCATTTTCTTACAGTGCTCTGAAGCACCACTACAGAGTCTTGCATTGGGTCTCGACTGCAAAATGTGTCTGTATTCTGATCATGTACTATCTACTCATAGTATGAAAGAGCAATTCTCACCTGCATGAGACTTGTACTTCTCCTGTTTATCCAGCCCTTCTGGGGGAAGAAAAGGTCTCATCAGTGAGAGTTTATCTTTCAGCAGTGACCACATGACAGAACTGACAACCGTAGAAAGAACAAAGACCAAAGCAGCAAACAACAGAAGCAAACCATTCATGCAACTCAAAGCCTACACCGGTAACCATGACTCAGGGACGTAACAAGAAGCAGAGGTCAAGCTCCAAAACTATAAGAGACATCACTGTTGTTAAAAACTTAACAGCAGCATAGTGTTGGGCTCTCTTTCCACTTCCTAGCAGTTGTACAGAGACAAACATCTGAGGGTCCTGTAAGCAAGTAGCAAAAATTCAATGCAGTCTGTAACCCTATTGCGAAAAGCAAAGAGGAAGCAGTGGGTGACACAGACCTTTCTTGGAGCGTCTGGGTTTTGGAGGAGGGATGCTTTGGCGGCGTGGAGGTGGAGAAAATGTGCCATTTCCTTCATAAAAATCCAAAAAAGCAAATAAATAGACAAGATAAACAGTGAAGGGAAAGTGAAAAGCATATTGAAGAGTGAACAGGCAACAGAGCAGCATGACATGCCTCCCCTGGGAAGCAGACACCATGATTTCTATGGGCACAGCCCAAATCTCCATTTCTCATGTGTGGACTCAGATGAGGCATGATCCACAGCCCAGATACACACAGAAATCCACACTGTATTCATGCCCCTCAGCTGTACCACAGTGCACATCAGACAAACTTTGCTACACTTTATCTTTCAGAAGCAGCATCACAAGGATAAAATAAAGCCTTGTTCCATTAACACTTGAAAATCACCAGGTGAGGTGCACCCCATCAACTGCCTCAGGGGGAAGGAACCTGGGGAAGTTTCTAGCTACAGTTTCTGCACTGAGCAGGGTCAATATAGGATGAGCCCACAGAAAGAGCTCCCACACCAACCCCTCCAAGGCATCTTCTTAGTTACAAGCAGGAATATGGGTTCGTGACGGCAGGAAAACAACAGAGGCACAAAAGCCTGGCTGCCAAAGGAAACCAGGTTTCCTCTCTGCACATACACATAAGGTATGTCTTCTTCACTACCACCACCCTCCTGAAAACCTTCAAATCAACCATGTTTCCTGGCGTCTCAGGGCTATTAAGTTCCTTTATTCTTCTGAGGGCAGGGGACAGAGAGTCTTGTGTATCCACACAGGAGAAACAGTATGAGCGCCCTAGTGTGAAAAAGTGCCTTACTCAAATCTCTTCTCTCCCTAGACATGAAAGAGGCCAAAGGACACAAACCTACCAAAAAATCACATAGCCACAAAGTGAAAGCAAAAGACACCTTTGACCCTTGTGCTCCTCAGCATCAACCTGCCAGAGACCCACATTTAGGAGCTGGGCACTGTCAGCCCCATAGCCTCTCGGGCTGGATACTGGGTCTCACTACAGGGAAACAGAAACAAGCAGCCTCATTCACACTCTGTGCTGAGTTCACAGACATGACACCTCAAGCACAGGAGGAGCTCCTGCAGCTGCAGATGCAGCCTCCGGCTCAAGCATGAATTGAGACCTCAGAACATCTGCCTCCCTCACCATCCCGACTTCCCGGCTTGCTACTTCAGCAGCCACTAAACAAGCCTGGGGACCAGCCCTAGCGATGGTTTTGGTGCACTGGCCACGCAGCCTGACAGCACGACTGAGCTTTCCACGCTTCAGCAAAGGGACACGCTGACAGTGCACACATAAAGGAGACACAGTACCTATGCTCTCCATCGGCGTGTTAGCAGGCAGGAACCCTTGCTTTAGGAGTTGCTTCTTGATCTCATTATTCTCCACCTGGACTTCTGATACCATGTTACACGGAATGTAGCCCTCCCTTCCTGCACATTCACCCCTGTAAAAGCCATCAGCATCCTTGTCTCCACATACCTGCAAGGGAAAAGACAGGCCAGAGACTGTTGAAACCACAGGGACTGAGAGACACAGAGGAGAAAGGGAAGCTAAGGAAATTCCCAAGATGAAGGAGTCTCTGCCTTGATGGTTTATGCTGTCCCTGGAACATCAGATGGAACCATACAAAGTAGAAGGTGCTCACTATGGTGTGCTCTTACTTTCAGAATCTGTCCCTCCTTAAATGGGAGCTCCTCTTCTGCTGCATCAGGGTTAGGAGACATAGAAACAGGATCGTAGTCAAAGAGAGCCACAAATATTCTAATGCCATCATCTTTAAGAGAGGTTTCTGAAGCAATGCTCCTTGGAGGACCTGTCCACAGACAGGAAACACACAGAGAGAACATCAGTACCATTCCCCTGCCATAGCCCTGCACAGCTCAAATCCTACCTCTCCCCTGTATTTCCAACCACCTCCCTCTCTCCTGCTGCCCAACTCTCTTTCCTTGCCCACTCACCCGCACTGGAGAGCACAGGCTTCTGCATTTGGCTTCTTCTTACGCTCTTGTTCCCTCTCCTCCTGGGAGCCTGCCAGGTCGTGCGAGGCAGCTCCTGGCCCCTAGGATCTTTATTACTGGCCACCTGCAACAGGAACCAGCAGAGTTAGTAGCAGTCTCTGCCTTCCAACTTGCAGCAACAGCGCTCAGCCCAAACGCACTCCACAAAGAGCAGCGCATCCAAATGCAACATTCCTCTTCAGGGACACTCTAGAGCTGAAAGTACCAAGGGAGTTGGAAAACAGAACTAAGTACAGGCAGGCAGCCTGCCAGGCACTAGTGACAATCCCCTTGGTGAGAACAAGGACACAGGACAGGGCATTTCAAGCAGGGGGGCAATGACATTACAATCATCATCTACACAAAGCTTCAACAATTCAGCCTATTTCACTAGGGATTTTCATTGGGGTGCCACAGCCTCCTGCCATGGGGAGGAAGACTCAGTATGAAAAGGAATAGTGCATCGGTGACACTCGGTCAGTTAGCAGGAAAAGCAGAAGCAGCTAATACAAGAAAAGCCACGGAGCAGCACAGAACTACAGAATCTCTCAGATATTCTTCCAGAAATCCCAGAGGAGGGGCCTTTCTCTGGACAACACTGAACAAAGCAAGATACAGGCAGGCCAGGGAAGCAGAGGGAAGCTAACGCCACTGCAAGCTGCTTCAAAGCCAGAACAGGAAAAGTCACCCAACCCTTTTGTGCAAGGAGGTGCTACGTATCCCCTTCGAAGGATGTTCGAGCCTCCTTCTCCAGCCAGGTGACTTACAGTCCAGCTCCCAGCCCTGCTCCTCAGAACTGCTCTCACATCTCAGTGCTTCCTTCTCCTGGCAGAAGAATTGCAGATGCCGGCTTGGAGACCCAGCCCACTCCATCCCCTGCTCTTCCATCATTTCCAGTCTGGTCAGGTCCCTTCTGCCATCCATGTGGACAACCTCAGATTGACTGGAGCCATCACTCCAGTCCCCTTGACAGCTCTGGGACATTTCTGGCCATAGCCTCCTCTCAGGGGGGGAAGCACAGATCGAATCCTCATCATCTTCAGAGTCATATTCAATGTCTATTTCCAGGCTCCTGGGGCTGGAGCAGCGTGGTGCCACCACAGCAGGTTCTGCAAACCCTGGAACCACTGCTTTCATGTGTTTTTTTCGTAGGGTGCCTTGTCTGGCACGACTGTACATATCAAACCCTTCTTTCGCACCAGCACTGCTCACAATGTTCAGCTCTTCCCTGAGGCTAGGAGCTCTGTATAACCCACCTCCCATCTGACTGCAGTTGCCCAGCAGACGACTGCAGTGCTCTGTTAAATCATTCTGTCTCTTCCTACCCATCTCAGACCGACTCCGGGTCTTCTCTTGATAATTACTTCCCTTCTTCTTGATCCGAGCAGGACTTGCCACAGTCCCAGACTTCAGATCATTCTGCTGGTAGCCACAGTTCCAGCTGGCTTTCCTCTGACTCCAGGCTGTCTGGACAAAGGCAGGATTTGCATGGTCAGCATCCCTTTTGCTCTCCTTAACACCATGCTCCTCCTGCAGCATCTGAGCAGACAGAGCCAGGGAGGTGTTACTCCCATCTGCCTCTAGAAACAGCTCCTTGATGTTGAGTGTCTTCTCTGTTCTCCCTGAATGGTAGGTAAGTTCTTCCTGGCAGTCTTGAGGATCCGCCTTTTCCTCCAGAACACAATCCTCATCCTCATCCTCATCCTCATCCTCAGTCACTTCAGGGATGCTAAACAATTTCTTGCTGTGGTTCTTCTGAAGTGGCAGTTCTAGTATTCTCTCCAGAATTTCCTCATCGCTGTCAGTATCACAAAGATCCATCTGTACCCAGCCCCCGAGAATAGCCACAGCCAGGACAAGCAAAGGGAAAAAGAGAGGAAATAAACATTACAAAGAGAGGCAAAGTTACAGCTGATTCCCTCCCAGCACAGCAGGATGGAGCGGCGACGGTGGTCTGCAGAGAAGCAAGGGTAGGAAGCAAACGAGAGCAATGGAGCTTTGGCAAAAGACAATCAGATGAACTGACAATGCAGCGGAAAGTGAGAAAGAACAATGCATGGAAGAGCTCCCTCCCAGCCTCTGCCTCTACACACACACACTGTCTGCAGCACCTTTCATCCTGCCCATGGGGTTCCCAACAGCTTCAGCATCCCCTGTCTGGGATGACAGGGAAGGAGAGGCGCAGCTCCTCCCGGCTGTGCACCAGAGCTGATCAGCTCCCTGCCTGTACTCACACAAGGACCCACAGCCCTCCCTTACCTCTGTCCTTGCACTGAAACGGAAGACAGTGACCCTGTGCAGTGAGACACCCCTTGGAGATGTTGCTACTATGGAAGGACCTTCTCTAGGCCCTTCCCATCATCTGCCAAGGTCCAGCTCTACAGTGATTTATTGTCTGCAAATCCAGGTGAACAGAGTTGCCACAAATACACATGAAAACCTTTCACCTCAAAGGAGTCACACAGACTTGTATTTCGCTTGCAGCTGGGTAACAGCTTATCAGCTTACATAAAGCTTTTGGGAAAACACTGCTGAATTTTAAAATTTCCCTTGGACCAACTGAAGAATTTATGGTTTGTCTTCTACTACATTCATACTAGAATCAAAAGGGCGCATCCCAGATGTATAGCGTAAAGTAGGTTGGAAGTTACCTATAAAGGTCTCTTGTTCAACCTCCCTGACAATTTATATCATGACATGTTCTAAAAGCATTTACAAATAGCTTACACAGCATACACAATTATTGATGTTTCAAGCTACTGGCATGAGCAGGCCTGGGCAGAGAGAATTAAAAACTGGACCAGTGGGGCAAACAAAAGGCAGCTCTAAGCTGCCTATTGATTATTCCAACCTTCATAACTCTTTCCAAGCAAAAGCTGGTCTTGAATTCTGTTTAGAATTGGTTGAAGGGGCCTCCAGAGGTCTCCAGTTCAATCTCCTAATTGCTGCAGGACTGCTGCAAACACTAAAACAGTGTCTTTGCTTAGCTGAGGCTTGAAAACACCAAAGAAGGGAGATCCCCCACCTCACTGGGGCCCGTTCTAAGGCTGCACCACCCTCCTGGGAAAGAAGTTTGTACTCATCTCCCAAACAGGAACTCACAACTGCTGCCTGTTTGTATATTATCTGCCAGCAGCAAGACGCCCTGGGCTATCTCATAATTTTAACCATCCTTCAAATAGTTGTAGGCAGAGACAAGATCCCCCCTTGCCTCCTCCTTGTCAGACCAAACAGGCTCAGCTTCCTCAAACTCTCTTCACAAGACACACGCTCAAGGCACCTTGGGCACACCAACTAGGAATATCTTCAGTTATAAATGCAACCATGAAGACCAGTAAGACCTACTTTAGCTGTTTCTAGAGTTGTGGCTTTTGCTTTTGAGTCTTAATATAATACTGGTTTCAGGAATTTAACAACTTAATTGAGGTTAAACTTTTTAAAAGCAGAAGCACTTCATTCTTTCATCCCCCAAATCCTGACAGAATTGGCTGAGAATTCTTGAGATAACCCAAAATGTTACTAAATATGTAGAATCCTAGAAAACAGCTCTGCTGAGACCTGGCCTGCTTCAATCACCATCTTTCTTCATTCTTCAAGGTAGTGTTGGCAACTCTGTGCCACAAAGCTTCCTGCCCCTGATGCCCTCTCCCCATTCAGCATCTTGTCATGCTCACACACTCAACGTCTCACTGCCAGAAGTGAAAACAATCACTTTATTAGGTCAAGATGCACCAGTGTGCTGAAATCAACAGGATGTGTGTGGGAGGGTTTGGTGTTTCTTTCTCACACACACAAAAGACAAACCCCCAAAACATTTGGGTCAATAAAGCATCCAGGAAAACAAGACAAAGAACAGCATTCTTGACTGTTCTGATTTCCTCTTTACCCTTTCAGGAAAGCTGAGTTTCTTCCATTTTTCTTTCCAGTGCAATTCCAACAACTGGAAGCCCTTTCAACAACTCCTTCCCAGGCAGCCCCAGAATCACCAACCACCAGGCTCTTCTGGGGCTCCTGAAGCTGCATTTCAGGTCCCACCTGCCCATGTGGGAAGCAGAACTCCCTTCAGAAGGAGAAAAGGACTGGCAGCACATTTACTCCAGAATCATTACTCTGTCTGTCAGTGATCGTTTAATGCTCACGAGATCTATCTGTGGCAAGCAGCCACACAGGTCAGCATCAACCAACTACAATGTTCTTTGGTCACATGAATAAAAATGAGGGCACTTTCTTGCTATGCACATGTACCACATTTCCCGCAAATCTTTCTGATTTCTCAGTCATTCAACCTCAATACTTCCCCTCATGCATATTCATGTCAAGTGCCACAATCTGTACTATGCCACCTTCCAGTCACGCAGTTCTCAGCACAAGACCTGTCACAGATGCATTGCAACACACTAATTAGCTTTAACTGTTTAACTTGTCAAATGAATTAACAGGATCACCCACTGTTCAGTTCAACCAGTGTTTCCTCACTTGCAACATGTGAATTGCAAAGCCACAGCTCTTGCAGCTTCTTCTTCCTACAGAGAGCACCAAGGTCTACGCAAAATAATCTGCACTAGATTACTCCCATTAAGCACTGCCTTCAGGACTAAGGCCAAAATGTTACACGCTTGCTTTGCCTTAGGAGGGATGGTGGGTTACTACAGGATTTACAGATGGGTGGACTTCACAGATTCTTGTGTGTTCGCTGTTTGTATCTATATTAAGAACTTGATCAATAGGATTGATTTTTACCCGTGGGTTCTAAAGTTCACACTGCATTGTGTGTTTTTCCAACTAATTAAACCCTGGGTACATTCATTACACATAAACACCCTTCCCTCTAACAAAGAATTCGCATTTTTACTAGCTTAAGACAACACTGGAAGTAAAAGCAGAGCAGGCAGGAACTTAGCCAAGCACTGTTGAGAGCACTGGGCTCAGACCAGCCCCTCCTCCTGTGAGCTGATGACATGGGATGGCTGCACTAGCACTCCCCACAAGCATCATTCAGCTACAAGTTACCTTTTCCCCATTATCCCCGTAACATGTCTCTCCCTGGTCCCATTTCTTCTCTTCCAGAGCTTCTGAAGACAGTTCATCTTCTTCCTCCTCTTCCAAAATATCTGAAAGGTCAGAACTACGGCTGTGCTCAGCAAAAAGGGTCAGAGGTCGTCTTCCAATGTCAGATAGTTTTTCTTCTTGCTATTGAAAACCAGAACAGATTTCCTCAGCCCTCTCAGACATTATTTCAGCAATAAAGTAGCACTTTACCTTTCTCTATCACATACAGCTAAAACGTGGCAGGAAACACACTGGGCAGCACCCAGTGCTGCAATTGGCATGTGTCTATACACACACACACAGCTACACAAAACCACCAGCATGCAGAAGAACAGTACCGTGGAAAATCCAAGGGTGTCAAATAAAATCCACATCCCTCCATGGGCACAGACATTCAACCAGCGTTAAACAAACCTCTCTCTCCACTCTGGACATTTCTTTCATCACTTCTTTGCCTGGGGACAGCCTCAGGAATTCCTGGCAGCTGCTCCCAGCCACGCTTATGTCTCCTTGGAAGGTGCCCTCTGTGCCCTCAGCCTGGCTGGGGGAGGGCAGAGGCTCTGGGCTCAAGTGTTTCTCCTTTGTCTCTTTCCCTCTTTCAGCACTGGCACCTTCTGGTGACTCTTCCACAGAACATGCATAGCAGGTCTCCATATCTATCTTCAGACTGCTGGCAGATGGACTTTCCAGCTCTGGTGCTTTGGTTACAGATTGCTCCATCTGGGAAACAAACCAAGAAAAGGTCATCATAAATAGTGATACCTAGTGGAGACACTGTGCCATACCCATGCACCAAAAGGATGCCCTTACCACCCCAAACCTAAACCCCATGTGTTCTGCACTGCTGGTATATAAGTATTTTAGAAAGCAATTTGCAGCTGGGAAGGTTGGCCAGCCCTGGAGCAAAACCCTTCCTCCCTGCAAATACCACTGCTTCAGCTCTGGCTACCACACATGGCTCATGGAAGCCACAGAAGTGGACTGACAACAGCTGGTTTTAGAGCAGCAAGAAGAGCCCACGCTATACAACAAGGTCAATTCCCACTCTTATGTGCCAGAGGAATGTCCTACATACCAGCTTGCAGGTTAGCTTGAGCTGGGGGTGAGGATACTACCCCACTACTTCTTGGAGCTGGTAAGGGCTGTGAAGGGAAGGGGCATTAATGAAGAATATATATGGACAGTACAAGTGCAGGACCCCATGGTTCATCACCAAGCTGCAGTACAGAACGCTTACAGATTTGTGTTTCCCTGTCAGCTCAGCCTGGTGTTTAAGGAAACCTCTGGGAGATGGAGGAGTGGAACCTCAGGAACAAGGAGGGGAAGGCAGGTGAGCCTTCATCAACCACCCCTTTCTGTAACCTTCACTCTAATATAAGGCAGCCTCCACCTGATCTAAACAGGCCAAAGGCAGCCCTCCAGAAGTCTAAGGTGGAGGTTTTGCTGACCTTCTTTCTGGCTTCTCCAAGGACTGAAAACCCAATCATTTCATGATCACTTTGCCCAAGACGGCCACAACCATAACATCACCCACCAGTCCTTCTGTTTGTGAACAGCAAATGTAGCCAGGCATCTCCCCTAGCTGGCTCACTCACCAGCTGGGTCAGGAAGTTACCTTCCACACCCTCCAAGAAGCTCCCGGATTGTTTCTTCTCTGCTCTACTGTACTTCCTGCAGACATCTGGTAGATTGAAGTCCCCCATGAGAGCAAGGGCAAGCGAATGTGAAACGTCTACCAGTTGTTCAAAGAATTGCTTCATTTGTAGCTTCATCCTGGCTGGGTGGTCTATAACAGACTCCTACCAGGATATCAGCTGCCTTTCCCCAACCCTCACCCACACACATTCAACCTTCTCACACACAGCATTAATTTCCAGGCAGCTGATGCACTCCCTGACACACAACACAACCCCACCTCCTTTCTTTCCTTGCCTATCCCTTCTGAAGAGCCTCTAGCCATCTATTGCAGCACTCCCATCACGCAAATCATTCTACCACGCTTCTATGATGGCAACTATGTTATGATTTCCCTGCTACACAATGGCTTCCAGCTTCTCTTGTTTGCTGCCCATCCTGTGGATACTGGCATAGGAGCATTTAAGTTGCTCTGTGGATCTGGCCTCTAACAGCAGCACGCTACCCCCTGGCTCACTGCTACTTCATTTCATTCTCTGTCCCAGCACACATGGTACTGGGCAGGAGATGTAAACAATTACCTGCACATCTGTCCCTTCACCCAGGCCTTGCAATTCTGCTTCCCTTGAAGGGACAGGCTTCGTGCCCTCACCGGGGAGCACTGTGCTGCCAGCTTGCTGAGGAGGCACAGTCAGGCATTTCTTGTCTCGTGCAGCATCTGATCCCTGTGGGGAAGTGCCTAAAACCTGCACCAAAGAAGCACTGGGAGAGGAGAGGTGAGGTGGTGAAGAGGCTTTCTCTGGCAGAGATGGCGCTGAGCCCTCGGGGGTGGAGGAGACATCAGTCAATTTGGCATCTGAGGTATGAGAGGGAACGTTCTGTTGAAGCAGGAGTGCAGCCATGTGGTGGGTGGGTGGGCTGCGTGAAGGCAGAGAGCCCCTGGGCTCTCCACGGGGCAGTCTAGAGGTAAAAATGGTAGAAACAGCAGAATCTGAAGGTGAAGAGTGGTGAGAGGCTTGCAGCAAAACTGGGGAAATCTGGGCTGGAACCGAATCCACTGATTCCCCGTACAGAGACATAGTTCTCACAGACACCTCCCGGCACACCTGGAACATCTGAAGCTGGGACAAGTCCACAAGGACGCTCCCAGCTGTTGGAGAAGTCACTTCGATTACCTGCAAGCAAAAACCCAGGGAGCAATTATTTACTGTGCACACAGTAAGAGCGACAATTCCTGAACCCAAAGTTAACAACAGACCCCAAAGCTCTGGAGAGCTAACATGCAGAATTCCCACCCTTCTGCACAGGATCAGGGAAGAACAAACAGTAAACAGAAATTGTTGTCATAACCATTCGAGAAACTGGTTATTCTATTAAATATTACTATATTCCTTCCTGCTCTAGGTTTTAACTCTCCTTGTTCCCTACGCTTTAAAAGGCAATCACTTTTTTTGTTTTCTCTTTCACCTGCCTCTTCCCAGACTCCTCCTTTTTTACTCATGTAGAGGAAAAAGCATTTCCATGAAAAAAGAGCAATCATCCAACACAGCAGCACTCTGGTTTTCACTGTGCTCCTTTAAACAGTTGCGGCTTGCTTCTCCCATTGCCAGTGGCACATCATGTGTGCAGAAGACTGCAAGCCACTTTTAACACAGAATATCCTTGGAGGTTCTTTACCAGTGCTCATACTGAACTCTGGGGTGTTGTACACATCTGCCTTTGTCTGTCCCTTCATTTAAAAATGGGCTGGAGAATTACACCTCACTCTCATAGTGCAGAGACAAGCCCCAAGTGGTGGCAAGGTTGTGTACTTGTATCCTGTCTATGCCATGTGGATTTACTGCTCCTTCAGGTCACTGTTTCCCCAGTGATAAAGCTAGTGCCTAGGGTAAAGGAGGAGGCTGACACTAATTGTCCTGGTTTGCTGGTGAAAGGTCCTGCCACAGAAACTTTCTTAGCTTAGTTATATCAAAACCACATAAAAAGTCTGGACATAAGTCTTTTTTGGTGTGCATGGAGCAAAGCAAACAGCCCAAGCGCTGTCACTTCTCCAATACCATTCCTTTCCAAGCCAAGGATTGTCACTGCCTCCTCATGGCATCCTTACTGGATCAGGCTTTCCAGGTTCTGAGGCTCTGCAACTACCCTCTACTCCTGCACCAGCACACAGCCCCCCACTTGCATAAATGTCAGCCTTGCATTGCACCAGCACAATACCTTCTGTCCATCCGCATACACAGCGTAACCCGTGACTCGAACTCCATTGGAAGATCCTTCAGCATCAATGGTGACAGGTAACCAGCTGATAACAAGAATACCTGGCGAGGGACCAGCTTCTACCTGGACATCCAAAGGAGCATCAGGTGTGCCTGCAAGAGACCAAACAGATTTTACCTCGTTTAATTCACTTTAGAATAAAGCTAAACTAAACCCTGGTTAGAATAAAAAAGTCCCACACAAGACTTGGCCCTGCAGAACCATACCAGAATAACCAGGCTAGTCTTGGGAAATGATAGAACCAGAGAAAATAGGGTGCTCTTGTTCTATGAAAGCTTTAATGCACAGAAAACAGAACTTTGCAAAAGTAGCTGAGGCCAAGATGCAGCAACCCTTAGAGCAAGGTCATGGCAAACCATATCTTCCATGCCTGCAGAGACATGCTGCTAAGATCAGCAAAGAGAATGTCTTCCCAGAGCAAATGAAAACAAAACAGAGAAAATTGTTAAAATAAAGGAAGAAAAACATTAAGACAAAACAGTACAGCATGTCAGGCTTTGGGACTACTAAACCTTGCTTCCCTTCACCCCAAGGCTTCGCAGCAAAATAATGACAGAGCTCACTGCTCCAAGCACTCCATGCACAATGGCAATGGGCATGACTGCTCTGATACCTGCTAGTGGGGTAGTGAAGTGTATCACAGCTGAGTTCTGCTCCTGCCCCTGTGGGACCTCTTCCCAAGGTGATTTCAAGGGCCGGGCCTCCAACTTGGCAACGTACTGAGTGCTGGGCTGCAGGCTGTGGAAGGTGTACCAATAGACCCCAGGTTTTGTTATGTCACATTCCTCCCCATTGAGATAGACCGCATGGTTGTAATTGCTGTTGCAGGGAAGCCACGTGAGCTCTGCTGATGTGGCAGTGACGCTTCTTACTTTCAGCATAGTTGGTGCCACACAAAAATCTTGCCCCACAAAGAAAGTGCATCGCAGTTTATCAGAACTGCCTTGCTCTGTCACAGTCTGCACAGATACACGGTAAGACCTTGTCTTTAAATCCAGCTTTTCAATCACTGCTTTGGTCTGAAAGCCACTCTTCACATTTTGACGTAGCTCTTCATCCACATAGATGTTGTAGCTTTGTACGTCTGGGCAGCCAGCTGGCAAAAGTGGTGGTTCCCAGCCTACAACTATGCTTCTGGCAAGCTGCTTGATCAAAGTCAATTTTCTTGGGTAAGGCACTGCTGTATGACTAACAGGTTCCTCCTGGTCTCCTTCTGCTCTACTGGTCAATGGGCTGATGCTACTCTCTTCAACAGAGAAATCACTCTTATCTCCACTGCTGGTGCTTGCACTGACAAAACTTTTCTCCCGGTATGAACTATGGGTGAGATCGTTCAGCTCCGAAGGCAGAAACGTCACGAGGTCATCATCTGAGACTCGCTCAACAAAATTGGAGGGGACCAGCCCTCGCCGGCCATCCATCAGCTCCCCTAAACGAGAAACAGGAAACCTGTTACCACTGCACCTCCTGTTCAGCTTTCCAACCCATCTATGAAGACAATGTGACAACACCTATGCTAAGTCATAACTGCACTGCAGCCAGGAATGAGAAAAAAAAACAGCTAACCTCTGGGAGGTTATTCCTGGGAAAGCTTCCTGGATTTCCTAATGCTTCCCTAGTTAGGTCCTAATAACCACAGTGAGAAGACTACCTACTCCACTCAGCCCAGAGCCAACTAACTAGAAAGCTGTTTGGTGTAATTAGCTTTAAAGGTTTTCCTTTTTGTTATCCTACTGTTCCTCATCACAGCTATTTCACTAACTCAAGTGTCTTTTTCTAGCCTTCTCAAACTATGCAGATTGACTGCGAGAAGATGTAAAACCATCACACGGATTTGGGGTTTGTAAAACTTCCTCAAGAAAATCCTCCTTTCCAGCTCTGTATTCAGCTCTGGCCTTCTTTTTAGTTCCCTCCTTTGTTATACTAGCTTCTGTAACAAAGATGTCCCAAAAGGACCTGTGGGGATGACTGACGCCACAGCACTCTTGGTACGTGCAAGAACCATCAATGACAGTCAAACAAGCAAATGTGTAAGGGTTGTACTTGTTTCCCCTTTCAAACTCTCCCTACAGCAAATCAATTGAAAGCAGGGAAAGCAGAAAATGTTAGTAAAGAATAACCTTTTTATTCTTTAAATAACAAATAAACAAACAAATACACGAGAAGCTTGGAAATAGAAAGAAAAAAACAAACAAAGAGCGAGCCAGAATATCACAGAGCAAGCAGCGCAACATGGCATGCATTTGCCTCAGCCCTTGCAAAGCACCTCAGTAAATTAGGAGCTTTCATCCCATTAAGTAACGCAGCTCCACACAGAAAATTCGTTGCAAATTTACAGTCTACAATGCTCGGTTTCAATTCCATCTGCGTATTCATTGACCCGGATCATGTTTTCAAAGGTGCCAAACAGAAGCACACTACGTGGCACCAAGTAAGATAACAAGTGTAGTTTGGACTGTTTATCTTAGACCCTGACTCTGCCAAAAGAGCAAGAGGTAATGGAGCCCATCAGCTGTCTACAGTCTCTGGCTTACTATGCAGTCACCAGAAAGAGGTAAACACACCATCTGCAGACAGTGCCCAGGGCTGAACGTGTTCATCTCCGTAGCTAGGGAAGGACCATATGGGGATGAAACCTGGAGCTCTGCTGAAAGCAGTGGCAAAATTCCCACTGAATTCATTAGACCAGGATTTCATGTTTCAGACTTCATTTAATCACGACAGAAATAAACCCTCTTCCACAGAATCTGCTCTTCTCTCTAAGAAACAAACTTTGGTCAGAAAATCTTTATCTTGAAGCTTCAAGATTGACTACCTTTCTCTTGTTTGGTTTGTTTGGGATTTTTTAAAAAGAGGTCATCTCCACAGCAGTTTGGTCACATTTCAGTCTACTAAAACACACCTTCAAAGAAGCCATCTTCATCCATTTCTCCATAGATGTAAATATATTCTCCAGCAGTCAGCGGAAGCTCTGCCTCTGGATTTTCATTAGGTCCATCAAAAGGATTGTAGCTGAAATATTTACAATATGAAGACTTTGTACAGGAACTTTCACAGCAACACATTCAAGCTGCGATATTAGATCAGCCTCAATTCACTGGGACTGCCTCCACTTTTTGCAAGCAGCAAATTGCACAGACAACAGTCAAAACTCTAGTTTATGGTTTTATATCTAACTAATATGTTCAAAAAGCAGCTAGGGACAATTTTCTGAGTAGCAGAACACAAAACATCAGGCATGTGATGTCTGAAGGAACAGATCAGCATGACTCAAGAAAACATGTAAGAAAAGACTTGAATTACCTGAGCGCCTGCTGTGTTTCTGAGGGTACCAAATAGATAAACTGTAGGGCTGCATTTCCAAATAAACATTCTTAAATTCACCTGCACTCGTAACTATCTGATGCAGACATCTCTCTAAATTTCATGCATTTAACAGTTTTGACCAGAAAAAAATACTGAAAGTGTCCAAAACTTGTCAGGTTACACTTTATCTGTCATACAACTGTCATGGACAAGCACAGCATCTCAACGTTCCCATGCTTAAAACCCTACGAATGAGCTGATCCATGCAAGAACAACATGCGCAAGAACAACATCGCCTTTTCCTTCATAATTTTATCATTATCCAGCCCTCAAGATCCAAGATATGAAAATCTCAGTGCTGTAACTCCACATTTAAACAGCAGTCCAAACCCTGCATTAGCATGAACATGATAAATACGCTGCTGATAGGATTTGGACTCTGGATAGTTCTAACCTGCCTTCCCAGTGATACTTGAGCTAATCACAGTGTTTCATGGGAAAATGCCTCATGAAAAACTGGGCATCTCACTGGACAAAGCTTTGCAAGCATCTACTGCAATTCCTGCTCTTTAGTCTTTAAAAGGGAATTCAACATGCCAAAGCAATGTTATCCTGTGTATGAGCTGAGCGAGATCTTATGGGCCCAAGACTGAGACACGAAGCACAGATCACATTTGATCTGCTCCTCACAAGCACAAAATCTTCCCAGTTCTCTTCCTCTAACCCACAACTGAAGGATATGTCAGCACTCTGAACTCTAAGTAGCGGTTTGGGTTTGGCAATGTTGGCTCAGTGGACAGCAACAGTTACCAGAAAATCTGCGTTTATTCTGTGCATTTTTTTGTCCTTTTAAAGTTACAGGCAGAAAGATTTTGGCCAAAATCTTCAGGAATTCTCGGCTGAAATTTCCCTAATTGTTGGAATAAGATTTGTTGGAGAAAATTTCTTGGACTATTCTGGAGAAACCAGATATTTCAAGCAATGTGTCCACTCAAACTCAATTTTCCATCTGATATCATATTTAAAAATAACAGTGTTACACACAGTGCTCTTCACTGAACAGCTTATGAGCTTCCTGTGGTTTTCTTAAGCTAAGCACATTGGATTTGCTTGTGCAGAAAACAACCTATCTCAAAAGATCCCATGGAGAAATAAGATACATGGTCTAACCCACCCCTAACAGTGGTGAATCCTAGAGAAAAGTGAATTAGGCAACTATGAGATAACCTATCTAACCTCATAGAGCACAAGAAATGACCCATTACCTGTATCGAGCTAAGAACACTTGGAGCTTTGCAGGGCCTTGGCTGCCTGGCTCTGGCATTAGAGAGATGCTGTCAACATCCAGTTCTTCCATTTCACTTGCAGTGTCCACCTAAAAATATTAAAGATGAAGGGGATGATACGGCCCAAATCAGAGCAAACGAACACTCACAGGATTTGAACATCAGTCAGCAAGTCCTCTGAGCTCATGTACAGTGCCAATCTGGCCACTGGGCTATGGGCCATCTTGGAAGAATGACTTTTAAGGTGAAGAAGCAGTAATAAGAAACATCAGCTCCAACTTACAGCTTCAGGACTTCCAGTCAGACATTAGGAAAAATTCCTTGCTCAGGGGTAATGCAGCCTTGGGACAGGTACCCACTGTGGCAGGGAACTCAGAGCCTCTGCCAGGCTAAGCCACAGCCACCCTGACCTAGTGTCGGTGACAGCCCCACTGGAGTAGGATATTGGACTAGAGACTCAGGAAATCGCTTTTATCCTACATACCCCTAACTCAGTATACTCTGTCTCTAAGCACTTTTGTTGAGGCACCTCCCCTCCAGCAGCTGAACATACTTCAATATAATGTTTATGTACTTTCAAAACACTAGAAACTTTTAGTAGCCTGATATGCTGGTTTTAGTTGGCATAGAGTTAATTTTCTTCCTAGTAGCTGGTACAGTGCTGTGCTTTGGATTTAGGATGACAATAATGTTGATCACAAATGTTTTACTTGTTGCTAAGCCATGTTTACACTCAGTCAAGGACTTTCAATTCCTCTCACCGTCTCACCAGTGAGGAAGCTGGGTGGGCACAAGAAGCTGGAAACGACACAGCCAGGACAGCTGATCCTGACTGACCCAAGGGATATTTCAGACCATATGGATCATGCTCAGCATATAAAGCCGGGGGAAGAAGAAGAAAAGGGGAGGGGGAACATTCAAAGTGGTGGCATTTGTCTTCCTAAGTCACAATTATGCATGATGGAGCCCTGCTCTCATGGAGGTGGCTGAACACCTGCCTGCCTATGGGAAGTGCTGAAGGAATTCCTTGTTTTGCTTTGATCACATGAGTGGCTTTTGATTTATCTATTAAACTGTCTTTGTCTAAGCCCATGAGTTTTCTCACTATTACTCTTCCAATTATCTCCCTTATCCTGATTTGGGGGGAAATGAGCACTCACAAAAAACATCCAAGTGCAAAAGGTGCCTCCCATGCCATCACACCCAGCCCCACTCACAGCACTGCTTTACCCTAAACTGTCACATCAAGTGACACACAGCAGAGGGTATGAAAGTCTACCTAAGGGAACCCTACAGTACTCCATAAGAGCTCCTGGGGAGCAACAACAACATAGGAGATGTTGGTGACACAAGTAAAGCCTATTTTCATCTCTCTGCTTGCACAAACTCAGCATCTTTTCATGATTGCTTTTATCAGTAAAACATAAAAGCACCAGCAAAAAAGTCTGAGCCCCTCACTTACAGCTCAAGGCCAAAAATAGTCTGGACACAGCTCCTCAGCATGCTAAAATTGACAGTCTGTAGTCTTTGTGTGTTTTAATGGCAGCAGAGATGTCACAAGGAAGCTTAGCAAGAGCTTTTCTGTACCACCCATCAATCGACCTCCCCTCCCCACTCCCTCTCCAAGCTCCCAGCTGTCTAGCCAGTTGTTTGCTCCTTGGAGCACAGCAATACATTCAAATGAGCAATACAGACATGGGCTTCCAAGGCCTTTTATATTTTTTCCTACAGCTCTTCTCTTATTTTTCCCATTCTCTTCAGGCAGCCAGGAGGGAATGAATACATTACTGGTGCTCTCAGCTATTCCTTTGTGGTTAGAAAGCACAGGCCATGGAGGGAACTCCCATACTGACCTCTGGAGTTGGGCAGGATTTTGGGCTGTTCTGCATGGATTCTGATTTTGAAGAGTTTGACTGAGATTCCACTTTCTTGGCTTGCCTCTGAGAACTGGCAGCAGCAACTGGGGAGCCAACAGTGGTATCAGGCGCCTGACGCGCTGACTGCAACTCATCAGTCTCTTCATTGTGAACCTTCTTTGTGCTCTGGTGAGTGAACACTCCAGGAACAGTTGATTCTGCAATAAAACAATCCATCCACTACTTTTAGCCACAGGCAGAATACAAGATCAGCAGTGAGCACCACCACAAGCAAACACTCTTTAGAGCAGCTGATGTGTCAAAAAATGTGACTTATTTGAAAGTGCAACACACAGGACACCCCGGGCTCTTTGGTGAGAGAATGCCAACTTCTCTTTATGACTTCAAAAGAAACCAAAGCTATTTATAAGAGAGAGAGACAGAGATCCCAAAAGTGAATTAAACATTTGCATTATTTCCTGTACACTTTCCAGCTAACCAAAAACCAACTCATTTCCAGCATCTCCAGCAATTACCCTTCTCGAAGTGGGGCTGTGGGGTAGAGCTGCACAGAGCAAGAGGAAGCTCGGAAGTAACCAAGGTCGAGGTGAGCAGGTCGATTTTTCCTGTTTGAAGCCGGAACTGTTTGAGTTCCTGAGACAGGAGGCTGAACTGCTCTGTCTGGCTGCGACACTGCTCTTCTAGATCCTTCACCCGGGCCTGACAGGAAAAACACAAGTAGAGTCACAAACATATATCATGAGTGAGGCTCCAAACAGCATTTGTCTTTACTGCATCTTTTCAGCGGATCTCAGACTCCAAGAAGCCAGAGGTGAGCCCTGCCCAGGACCGGTCATTAGGAAATGGCAGCTCTGCACCTATAGTGTCTTTGAAAACCTGAGACTCCTCATCCATGAGGAGACTGACTACAGACTTGAAATGCTGGCTTTGAACTTCGATATCCTATCGAAGCCCTGCACAGGACCAGATGACAGAAGTAAAAGATGAATAAGCCTCGAAAAGAAGATTGAAAAGGCTTTGTACATTTACTGGAGAGTCAAAATCATGCCTCTAAAAGGAACTGCTTTCCCAATGCCCTATCTCATCCATCACTCCAGAGGCTTCAGCAAGCTCCCAAAACCTTCCCCTGGCCTCCCCACCATTCTGGGCAGGATGCTTGATTGTCTCTCCAGATCCTGGCTCTCCAGGCACTAGGAAGAGCAGAGAGCATCAGCACCTGGCCCATATTGCAGAACATTTCTTTGCTGCAGGCAGCCCACCCACTTTGCCACCAGGTCCTACAGGGATCATATGCTCCAGGAACGATACATCTCAGCAAGATGAGATGCAGGGGAGCCTTGGGAAATACTATGGAGAGGGAAGGACATGTTCCTACTAGAAAATCATTTGTATTTTCTAGTGTTCTCTTTCTACCATCTCTAGATCTCCTCCTCCCAAAATATTGCTGAGTCCTGCCTCTCTATACACATCCCCACATACTCCCCAAGTGCAGGCATATCAATTCCCAGAGAATGCAATTGCTCCTTTCCCTCTTCTCACTGTCCCACCAGGCAACAGCTTACCCTGTCTTCCTAGACAGATATCCTGCACAGACCCTGCTCATGCACCTCAGCTAACAAGTAAACAAAAAGCATTAGTGCTGGATGGGAATGTATCATCTCATCAGTCATTCTTCAACTGAGACAATATTTCATTCAGCATTAATGCATCTGGCTGAGGTGCATACTCTGCCTCGCAGGAAATGACATTTGTTCCCCTTTTTCTCTTTGGACTGAGATCACAGCAGGCTTTGCAGTCACTCATCACTGCATAGGTAAGAAGCATAGAAACACACAGCTGCATTGTACTCTTCAAAATTTTCCATTCTGCAAAATGTGTTTCAAGTGTCTTTTTCTCCTTCCAACTCAAAAAATTAAACATGCCATGTTAGATTGTGAGGGACAAAGTCTGGGTTTGAGGCAGCTCTAAAAATAACACGTATGACCTGGAAAACACTTTCTCTCTAGTCTAGAGTACAACAAAGCCTTTCTAACTCATTCCCAACTGACCTACGAGGGTGCATCTTTATTTTATTGTGACGTATCTGTTTGAAACATGTCAGCTTATTGCTTGTTTTCTTCACTACTAGCTAGATGCTCTCAGTCTCCAAAGGAAGCCCCGTGAAGTCTCTGAAGTCTGGCAAGAGGTAACTGTCTTGAAATTGAAAGAAAGTATCAGATGCCATGAGCAGCTTCCAAAAGTCTCTGCATTCTCCACTTACTCAACTCCTTATTCACTGAGTCACGTTGTACAGGGTTTCTCTGCAACCATGAGTGCTTGAATTTACTTAGTTAAGATCTTTCACATAAATGCTTCTCCCCTATGCATTTCATCTTAATAGAGAAAAGGAACCATGAACAGCCAGAATAGTTGCACTGCATCAAAGCAGGGCTTCCTCTAGACCAACACCTGTTGCCAGATTCCACCTTGGGATGCAGCCTATGACAAGAGACAGGCAGAGAAATGCTGCACGACTAGAGAGGTTTTCCCATCTTGTCTAGAGACCTGAGCCAGCAGATGCATCTGGATATTGTGTTTAATAGCATCATAATAGTACCTGGGTTCTCTAAATGCATTAATCACAGTTTTAATCCATTTATATTGGTGGCCAAGCCGATAGGCTGGATAACCCACAATTTAATGCTGAGATACCCCATTAGTCAGGTGTCTTTTAGATCTTGTGTTATTCAAAACAATGTACAAACATCCCTTAAGTATTACTGCCACATCACACACAATGTGTACTTCTAGTGGACTACTTGCAGAGGTTCACACACAACTGAGCAAGCAGCAAGTTTCCAGGACAGGGGTAGGAGGCAGGAGGATCAGGAGGAGCAGCCTAGGGACATTGCCAGGAGCTTCAGGGAACCAGCAGGAATCAAGCCCCAGACACAGAAGAGACAGGAGACTTTTGTGTCTATGTCCAACCCAAAAGGGCAAGAAAGAGGAGCCTCACACCAGCTCAGACTGAGTAGCATGATTACCAGAAGAGGCTGCAAGAGCAGGGCGCAGAGCATGGTGGGATCAGTTCAGTCACCAATTCAGGAGCTTGCTCTGATTCTCCACACCAAGCTAGATCCAACCACTAGCTCAGCCCTGTCTTCTCTCCTTGGCTGCCCTATTACACTTCCCCAACATGTGACAGCCCCCAGCCAGATGTCCATTGTTACCTTTCTCCAAATCTTCTGCTGTATGTTTTTGAGACCAGAGAATCATGATGTTGCTAGGAGAGATCTCTATGGGACTGCAGTACAAACTCCTGCTCAAAGCAGGGCTAACATCAGAAGGATCAGAGGAACATCTCTAACTCCACATAGATATGAGTGCTACTTCTTCGGGATGTGGATATGCCCTAATAATGTCTTCAGGCTGCTCCAAATTCTTTTCCTAAATGTTCCCAACACAGCACTTGCTTTTTTGACCAAACTTGTGCATAAGGTTGTACTGCATTTCCTGCCCCAAGAGGTAGTTCAGAGCCTGTGTGTGTTCAATCATGGATGCCTCTCCTCCACGTGCACAGTGTTACCTGACATTTAATCTTCCCATGGCTCTTTGCAGTCAGATCTAACAGTGACTGCAGAAGCAGTTTTGTATCAGCTGTGAGCACCAGCACTTCCATATAAGCTTTCCAAATCATCTGGGACCAGGCCAGACAACACAGCTCCCACACTATAACTTCATCAGTTACTACCTCTTCTGTGAAAACTATTACTCCCAGTCTTGCTTCCCATCTTCCAACCAATTCCATCCAAAGCCAGCAAGACCTCTCTTTTTCTCCACAACATTTACATTTGCAGTATTGCCATTGCTTTTGGGTTTTGAAGGAAACACTTCACCTTTGAGCTGTAAGTGCTTCCCAAAAGACCTTTAAATGTATGTAACACATGGAGAAAGGGCACAGTTGGAGAAGTCTTAAAATGTGGAAGTGTCAACAAAATAAAGCTCCTAAATCTAATTGGTCAAGAAAGCAAAGCATCTAAAGAGAAAAGCAGCTGCTCCATCAAACTCAGCAGGAGCTCCTTTAATTACATTTCTTTCTTGGCGATGACACTCTTGCAATCTTTTCCAGAGTATTGTTAAAACAAGAACATCAAGCAACTGTCAAAGTTAGGACATAGGAGAAAAACGTCCTGTTTGACAGGATTATAGCAGTACCTGCATGCAATCCAAAGTACTCTGGTAGCAATAAGAAAAGCAAAGAGAAATATAAACCCATATCAGCAGTTACACTAGCCAAAACTCAATAATAATGCAAAGTATTGAGTTTAGTAACTCAAAGACAACCCAACCCTCAGTTTGAATGCAATTGTTTTCTCTCTGGCTTACAATGTGTGCCTTGTTCCATACTGAGATTCCCACTTCATTCCCAGAAGCATCTACTTGCTAAACAAAAGCCAAATTCCACATACCAAATACACAAATAAGAAAGCTATGCACTTTTTGAGGGCCTCCAAATCATGGTATGCTTTGAGCCAAAGCACAACATCCTTTGAGTGGCAGCGATAAATTTCAAGCCCTCTTTTCCCAGCACATTTCAAGCACCCACAGAATCAACAGAACGGACACCTGGTGTCCAGACCTTTCCCCAGGCCTGAGACCAAGCAGTGCTGAGAACCAAGCCACAGCTAAAAAACTGGCTTTGACATTATTTCAAGCAGGTAACAGCCTGCTAAGTCATGCACCTTGCTCCTGGTGAGACAACAAACAGCAAAGTTGAGCCAACCCCCCTAATTTTGCTCAACACTGATATTCTGGAATGACTGTGATTATAGTTAAGTTGCATAAATAAATGTTTCTTCACATTAAACTAGCTTTTAATGTCTCTTTCTTTGGTCTTCTTGGTCTCATTGACTTATAAAGCATCTCTGTACCAGTAACATGAACTCAAGAATATTTAACTGATGAGGCCCTTGCAGAATACTACCAGTCTCTGAAACACAAAACGACTGTCCCTTTCTTCCTTTGCACAGGTAGATGTATACTTTAAACCTAAGTAGCTTCTCCAATCTTTCAATGAATTAGTTCAGAAAACATTTGGCAAGCATCAAACCTCCCTTCTCTTAAAGGCTGCTAAACATCAACTGATGTAAGAGCAGCACCCACATCAGCTCTGATCCTGTCTCTGCAGCCAAAGGCAGATGTCCCAGAAAGGATATAGCAGTGGGGCAACACATCATGTCACTTCCCCATGAAATTCACACAGCCTGCAACAATTTCAATCCCATTCAGTAGGAGCCGAGCAGTACTGGGTTCTACAGTCAGGCCCCCCTCAAAGGAGATGCTATTTGCAGCCATAGAGCAATCTACTCCAACAAGAACACCTACCAACTTGCTCAACTCTCCTGGGCTCCAAACAGCCACAGCACAGCAGTAAACGCAGGCAATGCAGCCTGCCATCTCTGACTGTAAGTTCCCAGTACAGACAGGGCCATGGCCTCCTCAGCATAGGATTTCACTGGCCAGGGGTTGTACAGCAAGGCATTCTGCTCAGGCTCAGATTAAGAACTGACACTAAGAACAAAAGATACCAAATCTGCAGCCATTAATCCATCTCATTTTCTTCTGTCTTACCTCTAGAAGCTGTACTGCTCCTTCATGTTCTCTTTTTGCCTCTGCCTGCGCCTAAGAAGAAATAAGAAAGGGAGTAAATAGGGAAGCAGACTACCTAAGTTCACTTCTACTATCATCACCACCTTGACAGATCATTATATAGAACAGTGTACAGACTGAAAGTGTCCTTGGTCTTTGGATAAACAGCAGCGAGAGACCAGAACTGCCACTGAAGAGAGAAACCCTTCATTTTGCTCAAGTATCAGAGTTTGCCTAGACACAAACACGCTTCCCTGGTTTACTTTATCCTGTAAACTCACATATACCTCCTCCATATGTTGTACTTCCAAAGAAACAGGGTGCAGGACTCCCATCACTTTCCAAGGATTCAGAGAGTAAAACCTCCATTCCCTTACATACTGCATACCTGCTGCAACCGCCTGACTTCATCTTGCTTCTCCTGCAGGACTAGCAGTGCTTCCTTGTGCTCGACTTCCAACTGCTGTCTCCGCTCAGCCACATTTCTCATGTGCTGCAGAACAAGTCACAGACAGCTGAACGGTGACAATACTGTAACACTGCCCTGTGTCCTATCACCAGACATGAACTCAAAGCATGGTCTGTACTTCATGTCATCATCAAGCAGAGGAGAAAGTAAGAAACTCTTACCACAAACCAAAGCAACAGCCAAAGCAAATCCTTAAATCAGTGATGGCCACCTTATTTCCCCTCCCACTCAAATTGCTGAAGTGTCCAAACAGTCCTTCCAGCCATGTGGGTCCTACTGACCTTCAGCACCTGCTCTAGATTCTCCAGCTTGCTTTGCAGTCCTTGATTTGTCTGAATTACTGAATCCCGTTCCTTAGTAACCAAAACCACCTGCAATTTCAGGTCAGCATTCTCAGCTTCAACCTGAAGAGAAAGGATTTTCATTTAGCACAGTATTCACATGTAATCAGTCATAGGTATTCCTGGTATAAATAATGAAGGACAATTTATTTCTGTATCTCAGTAGGTTGTTTTGCAGACCTGATTTCTACTTGTCATGATACCAAAACCACGAACCTCCTCTCCCCATGGCTTTCACTCAGAACAAATAGACAAGCAGTTGTATCAGTCCTCAGTGTGACAAACACTTGATTTGCACTAAACTCATCTCCCCTCCTCATTTGCAAGGAAGAAGGAACTGGGATATGAACAGGCTACAGACTGAAGTGATATGACTAAAGCACAAAGGTCTAAAAGCTTTTTTAATCCTGGATTGCAGGGTTAAATGTAGAGAACAGTACAGGAAGCTCAGCAGCCTGCTGAAATCATGTTGAACTTTTCCACTTACTGCAGGAAATTCCAGCAACTTATTTTGGTTCTAAAGTGCACTCTGGCTTGATGACTATTAGCAATGCAGATTATCAAGAGAAGACAAACATTTCTACTGAGAACAAACAGTTATTAAATATGTGGGAAACCTTATGCATGGCGGCAACATTGACACACGGCACAGACAAGTGGCTTTCTCGTTCTTGCGGATTACATTTGTACAGAGAAGGAGCTGGGCACAGAAATCCATGGAGTACCAACTCTTCTATCATTCTTACATGCAACATGTTCCTAGAACACAATCCTCCAAGGTGCAACCACCCTCCACTGAAATCTGCTCTGCTAACTGAACACTGCAAATATCCTGCCTTTGTCCTAAGGCCTGAAGCTTCTGTGGTTTCCATCTGAATTGCGGGGGGGGGGGGGTCCCCCTTCCACATCAGCCACCAAAACCCCTATTCCAGCATGACAAACAATGTCAGAGGTGACTGAGGATTTTCAAACACACTGTAAGAACCTCCAGTTGTTAAAAAGGGCCTATAAGAAAGATGGGGAGAGATTTTTAGCAGGGCCTGTTGTGATAGGACGAGAGGTGATGGTTTCAAACTAAAACAGGGGAGATCAAGACTGGATGTGAGGAAGAAATTCTTTACAGTGAGGGTGGTAAAACACTGGCATAGGTTGCCCAGACAGGTGATGGATGCACCATCCCTAGGGACATTCAAGGCCAGGCTGGATGTGGTTCTGGGAAACCTGATCTAGTTGAATATGTTCCTCATCATGGCAGGGGGGTTGGACTAGATGAGCTCTGAAGGTGCCTTTCAACCCAAACCATTCTATGATTCTATATGTTTGCACTACCTGCAGTGATGGGTTCTGCTGTGACCAGTGTATCCTGCTCCCTACCAACCGCCTTCTATCTTTGGTTATGAACTAATGAACAAGTTACGACAGGTAAACCCAAGCATGAACTTAAGTAAGGACAAAGCATCTCACTCAAGCCTTGGGAAACTCCAATAAAAACAGGTCAGTAGCTGCTCCGCTTGCAGTTATGATGCAGTAGTGCAGTTGCACAGGACAGAGGTTGGCATACGACCACTACTCAGCTGGCAACTTGAACACCTAAACTGCCAGCAAGTTCTCCTCAGCACAATTTCACAGAAGCCAATGCTTCATCTGACAAACAAGGACACTGATTGTTACCTGTCCTGCCCATCCAGCCTTTTCGTTCAGCTGCAAGTTCTCTTCAGCCAGTCGTGCATTTTCACTCTGTACCTCCTGCAGCTGGATCTCCTGTTCAGAAAGAGCAGGCATTACCACACCACGGACCTCAGATTAACTCCCCCAAAACTCAGCAGGGCAGCTCCACTATTCCTGTTGACTGATGGTACAAGATGCTAATGGAATGCTGCTTGAGCGGTAGAAGCCAAAAACATGCAGCACTTCTCCAGCAGGCACCAGCCCTGTGGCAGACCATCTTTCAAGTTTCTTCTCTTTTTATGTAGCCTCAAAGCCTAGATAGAGAAAGACCTTTCCTTGTCTCCTTCACAGCTCCAGTGCCACATTATTTACATCTCCACCTACAAAAACTGATCAGTTTTCTCAGTTGGTTCAAGATCAATCTTCCTGACAGATTTCAGTTAAGGAAGGAATATTATTTGGAAGAACAATGCAAAAGAGAGTTCTAAGCTGCAAACTCCAGAGTTTTAAATGCCTGGCTCTGACACCAGGGTCCACTCTGGAGTTCAGCAATAAGAGCTAGCTATCCCTCTTGCCTTAGAGAATGTTGTCTCTGAGCAGACAGGAGAGACATTGACTGATTTTGTCAGGTCCAGTCCATCTGCAGCAGCTTTGTACAGCATTAGAGGAATTCAACAGTTGCATGATTACACGACTCCACATATTCACACATACATTTCCCCATCCCGATGTTTTACAGATCACCAAATATTGTCTGGCTATCCCAAGAGCTAATTCCCTGCATGCACAGCCTACATCCCAGTAAGTTGGTCCCTTCTTGACCTTGAAAAGGTAGTGTTCCTTAAATGCTCCACTCTAACCCAGGCAATGACACCAAGCTATGCACAATGAACTGCACATGATCTGAGCTGTGCATTAGAACTGACCTGAATTGAGATTTGAGCAAGACATAAAGTATCTACTCAGAAGGTAAGTATGCTTGGCTTAAACTATACATTATCACAATTACTCACGCCACCAGTGCCGCTCAGCAAAGTAGAAAAGAAGGGAGAAATTCAGATGCTGTGATATGACCTACAAAACCTCCACGACATTAAACAGAGGTGAGATTTCATCCAACAAATAAGATGCATGAGCAAAAGGCTGTTGGTTTGTGCAATTACCATCTCAAGATGCAGAAATCTTTCGTTACTTGTCTGGAGTGCTTGTGAAAATGTCAAGTGTCTCCTTGAGCTCGCAAAGGCCATGGAGCTCCATCCAGTCATTTCTGCAGCTATACTCAAGCCACAGCTAGCTGACAGACTAAACAAACAATTCCAGCCTCAAGGGCTGGAGCCTAGAGTTTGTGACACTGTTCAAATTAAGAGAAAGGCTGGTGGCTCCTTATTAAGATAAACTGAAGAGAACCCAAGAGAGGCACACAACAACCTGGCTCCTCTTCTGCCATCACTCTCACAGCAGCAGTCAATAAGAACACTTACCAGTTCTTTGCATCTTTTATGCTTTTTCCTCACTTCATGCTCAAGGTTTTCACATTTTTTACGCTTTTTCTTTAGTTCAAATTCCTGCATGAAACAGGCATAAGTAGATTAACAAGTCACATTCTTGAAGTGTGTGAGAAATTCAAGCCCAGTTTCTCAGCCCCAATGATGCATTAACCAGTTTAATTTTCTTTAGAAAAACTTTGTGGCAAGCAGAAACAATATAAAAACCCAGGGAGATTTTTTAAAAGCCCAAAAACTTTCCCAGTGAAGCAGCTCTTCCCCTCCTCCCCTGAGCCTTTCGTCTTCTGGGAACAGTTCTGCATTTCCCATTTGCACAGATTGCTCCTATTTTGTACGGAACAGTGTGGAGAACAGGATGCAGGGGACAAGAAGACAGAGCTGTGCAAAATATCCAGCCTGAAACGCCAGCTGTGCTATCATAGCTCCTACTTTAATCCAACTGACATCTAACAGAGAGCAGACATCCCTCTGGTTATGTACCTTTAACTGCAGTTTCTTGCTACCACTCTTGGTTCCTCAGATAGATACAAACTGCCAAACCTCCTTGTGTCCTAGTCTGCTGGAATAATTCACACAGGACATATTCCCCACATAACATCTGTCCCAGGTCAGCCATACCTGTTTCCAGTTCAAGTGAGGCTAAACCAAACACAGCACAAAATCTACTGGCATGTTTCCCTCTCATTTTAGTGTGACATACTCCCCCGCCAGGCCAGTACCTGGAGATGCCACCTAGCAACTCTCCATGCAGATGGCCTGCGCTTTCTCAAGGACTCCCCAGGCTTCCCACTTCTGCAGCGCTCCTGCACCTAGAAAGACTTCACTCCCCAAGCTCTCTGCATGGATTGCATAGGTGAAAACCCCAAGGGAAAGTAGAGCACTCCTTCACCCAAACCCAGGCTCACCACTCACCAGCTGCTGTATCTGTTGGCTGCTCTCTTGGTCTGTTATTGCATTTCTGGGAGGGAAATTTTCATGTCCTTCAGAAGCAGGTCCCAGCGGTTGCACACTTGGTTCCACCTGGAAAGCAAGATGCAGAGAGCTTGGGGACAGCCAGGACTGTAGAGAACATCATGCACAGAGAGGGAGAAGAGGGTCTCTTGACAGTACCACCAGAGAGCACAACGCTCTGCAGAAAAACCTCTGCACTGGACATGAAGAAAGGTAAAAACCATGCTAGGGATATCTCAGCCACCATAGGTCTGTGCTGGGAGTTTTCAGGAGCCCAGCACAGATCAACGCAGCTTGATTAAACCACCCACATGCTACAGTGGGCTCTGGAAAGCTCTCAGATCCAAGTTTCCACTTGTGCCTCACCTAACGCCTCTCACAGCCCTCTCCGAAACAATAAAGAAGATGGATTCAGTCCTCTGAATTTTCACTCTCAATTGCTATTTGACTTAACATTGTCAAAAGGGCTGTGATAAACTTTTCAACCCTGAATTTAAAGTTATTTTTGATGAATAGATTTTAGGGAGAGGTGACCTTTAGGATCGCCAAAGCCAACTTGCACAGAGAGCAAGCAGCAGGATTTGGTGACTCCACTTCAGCCTTTAACCTCAGTTGAGCTCTCTGCCCAGCTTAGTCTCATTGCTATTTATCAGCCATAAAATCTTCTGACAATGAGGACAGACTCTCCTGAACCAGACAAATAAAGAGCATCCATGAGAAACACCATAATGCAGGTTCCTGCACAACAGAACCTGCAGAGTCAGTTGAAAATCAAAGTATGGAAGGGCTGTCCAAGGAAGACCAGTGCACAGCAAAGAAAGGTCAAAAAATCAGAAGTCTGTGCATCCCTCTTCGTCATGGAGGAATTTGGAACAGGAACTTGGAACACTGGCACAGGGTGCCCAGAGAAGCTGTGGCTGCCCCATCCCTGGCAGTGCTCAAGGCCAGGTTGGATGGGCTTGGAGCAACCTGCTCTAGTGGAAGGTGTCTCTGCCCATGGCAGAGGGCTGGAACTGGATGAGCTTTAAGGTCCCTTACAAATTTAACCATTCTAGGGTTCCTTGATTCTATCAATTTGGAGGGTCAGGGGCCACCAGGGTAGAAATCTCAGACTATGAAGAACATAGCTGAGGATCTCTCTCAAACTGAATTGTCTATAAGAATTGTGGAGGCCAACAATATAAACAGTAACAAATCACCAAGATTAGGTAATATTCACCCAAGGGTTCAAAAACCCCCTTCAGCATGAACTGAATCCCTCACTTCAGCAGTATGTGACTCAAGGCATGCAGTGTGTCACCTCTGTGACACTGCCTTAATATGAAGCAAATGAAAGGTGGCAAATACGAAGAGTACTCCAGTGGAGATCAGCGGAAACACATCTGACATGTGTTCCAGGCAAGCTGATAGAAATGACAACAAAGATTAGGCAGATACTTAAAAAATACCCCAAACAAAAGTATAGTGGGGAACTAGAACCCACACTCACAAATCTGTAAAGAGTTGTTAGCAGACAACTGGGTGAGGGAGACCCAGATCAGTACAGTCTGCCTGAGTGCACTGAACACATGCAGCTACAGTGGTCCAAAAGGCTTCTGCAGACACTGAGCCACCACAGGAGGAGGGGGGAGGTTTTCTATCTGGTAAATTCCTAGTAAAAACGAAAGGACTAGTGAAAAGGCAGCAGGAACCATGCTCTGCATGTACTGATAGCGCAAAGAGCCAAACGATGAAGAGGGCCTCATGACACAGAGCTTACAGAAGGCCATCAGACAAATGATGTTTTAATAGAACCCAGTGCTTAGACAAAAAGGCACAGAGATCTAATGGGAGAGAAAACTTCATTATGCCACCATATAAATCAGTGATACTGCGCCCGGATACTGTGAGCAGCACTGCTTCCCCAGCACAAAAAAAAAGTACAGAGAAAATGGACACCAGGAGGAAACAAAGATGATAAACCCTGAAAAATGGGAGAAGCTGTAAAGAAACAGCAACAACAACTAAAACCAAACACGGCTGAGAGGGGCCTGTAAACTGGGAGTGGCTTGGGAAGGACGAACAAGGAATGAATATTTAACATGCCTTCTATAAGAGCAACGAATGAGCACAGCTGGTGGGTCCTCATACAGGCAACAACCGTGAGACTGCCCCGGAACACTGTTATTACCGAGAGCTTCGTAAAGCAACCGGGTGAACCGACACCAGACAAACGTTATCGGGAGCCAGCGGACGCCCCACCCCGGCTCAGGAATCCAGGGACTGCCGGCGCTGTACGGAAGCGGGTGCACCGAGGCCCGGCCTCACGTACCGCCCGCCGGGCAGCCCGGCCCGCCGCAGCGCCTAAGGCCTCCGCCGATCCCGCACCCCGCTAGCGGAGTGCTCTTGCCGAGGCGCCCACCGGGACCGGCCCAGACCTCGGCCCCCGAGGAGGGCAGAACCCGGCGGCCGACCCCGGCCCTCTCCTCATGGAGGATCCCGCCCCGAGAGCCGAGGACCAGCCCCGCTGCCCGACCCCGCCAGCAGCGGAGGCCCCGGCGGGCCTGTCTCGTCAGGCAGAGAGCGGCCCGGCCCCGCCCCGCCGCGACAAAGCCGCTCTCAGGAGTACCTCAACCCGCCCGGCTCGGCTCGGCCGTAGCGGAGGCCGCGGCCATCTCTGTCCCTGCTCCCGTCCTGTCCCGACCCGTCCGGGCGAGGAGCACCCGGCCTCACCTGCCGACTGCCCGGCCCGCGGCGGGAAGGCGGTGCCCGCTGACGGCCGGATTTGCCGGGCGGTACCATTGCACTGCGGAGGGGCGGCTGGGCCCAGACACCGGGGCCGGGAGCGCCGCGGCTCTGCTCTGCAGCGCGGCCTGGCCAGAGGCCTGGCCCGCCTCGGGGATTCGCCTCGGTTGGTGCTAACCCGCCGGGAGAAGCGGAGGACGGCGGTGGGGCCGTGCCTGCCGCGGGCTGGGGCACACAGAGCAGCAGGAATCCCTGGCACCGTGGCCATGGGTGCCCACTGGGGGCCAACGTCCAAACCTCAGCAAACAGCCAGGATGCATGTGTTCAGCCAATGCAGGCAAATAGCGGTGTTGCCCTGTTCCCCTGGAAAACAGCACAAAGCCTCAAGTTAGGGACGGTGAGGAGGACTGAGCCCTGGCATGGCTCGGTGTCACTGTATGAGTGGGCTGCCAGTGGCATCTGTGTCCCACTCGAAGTATGAGACCTGGCCCTAGAAGTTTAGAAACCAGCACAGCACCTATTCATAGAATCCCAGGCTGGTTTGTGTTGAAAGGGACCTTAAAGCTCATTCAGTGCCAACCCCTTGCGTGGGCAGGGACACCTTCCACTAGAGCAGCTTGTTCCAAGCCCCATCCTTGGACACTGCCAGGGATGGGGCAGCCACAGCTTCTCTGGGCACCCTGTGACAGTGCCTCAGCACCCTCACAGAGAAGAACTTCCAGATATCTAATCTAATTCACAGTGGTGGAAACCACAGCGCTCACGTACTCTAGGTAGTAATAGTAACTAAGTAATTAAATAGCAAAAACTTAGATTGCTGACCCACTTGTCTCACCTCCCTGGATGCTCCCCCTTTTAGTGCTGGGTCTCCCAGGCGGGCCTCCTTGGGTAGAGGTGAACCTTTGTTGCAGGTATTTAGCATTGGTACGGGCAGTCCCAAGCGTGTGTCAGCACTCGGCAAAACACCAGCTGAACTGGCTTGAGAAGAACGCAGACACTCCTTGAAGTTCTTCAGCGCGATCTGTCTCTGCAGCCGCAACACCTCCCTCTGGGACTCCCGCAGCAGCCGGTCAAACTCAGTGACATTCAGACAGTGAGGGTCATCCTGCCAGAAATGCAAACATGACATCGTGTTGCTGACAGCTCTAGAAGGTGGAATGGGTCAGGGGGGAGAATTCACATGCATACCCCAAAAGCCTTTCTGAGGAGAGACTGGTGAAAACCAGGTAAAGTGGTATGTAAAGATTTCTGTTTCCTGGGTCTTCAAAGCCTCAAAAGCACATTATTCCTCCAAACTGTGGTGCTTCTGTAGCTATAGCTGCACAAAGCAAAAAGGCTTTTCTAAATGTGTGCTTTCTTGGGGCTTGCCGGCAGAGAGCGTGCCGGGATAATGTAAGTTCATTTCCCAGCCTAACCCGAGCCTTAACTGTTTTACTGCCTTGATGTGGGCGCTAGCATTCTCTGCAGCCCTAACGGTGGTTGAGGCTTTGAATGCTGGAAAGAATGAAGAACATCTGGGATTTGTTCAGTTGTCACTCAGGATAACGTTTGCTTTTCAAACATTCCTGATTCCTAACCTCTTCAGAGACAGCCTGTGGGAATGGGTGCCTAGCACAAGGGGTCACTCCCATCCACTCTGGACCCCAAACCAGCAGCTTTTGAAGGAAACCAGTGCAATCTTACTCCCACAAAACCAGTAAGAATATGTCACCAGCTTTTAATTTGAAGAACTGTTTAATTCTTCAAAGGTTTTCAAATTGCAGGAAGCTGAAGAAACACGTACCTGCATGTCCATACAGACGTACAAAAGCGGATTGTGAAAACCTGTCTTTACAAATATGCTGCTGGAGGAGACATTGCTCATTCCCCTGGAAAGCTCCTAAGCCAGTGAATTCAATGCATAGTTGGTATCCAGGACAAATTTAATCTGCTTCCCTGTTCACTTCTTATTCACCCTAAAAATAATGTGTGCTTTATAAATACAATTTGTGTAGAAAACCATGGTTGCTCTCATGCTACAAGGGGGAAACTGAGGCAGCATTAATGGGAACTGACTACAGATTCAAGAAGTGAGCATCTGGGCCTCCAATGTGCCAAACCTGCATTGAGACTACCAGTGTAGTAGCTCTTTAAAACAAAATTTGCTGTGGCTCTGTATAAAATCTCCCTTCCCCCACCAGAAAAGGCAGCTATTCCCAACAGACAGCCTCAGAAGCCTGGGGGAACAAGAGAGTAGAAAAAAGGCTCAGTCCTGTGCTCACAGTTTCTATATACACATCCCCTGCAGCTGCCTTGCTGTTCCCTGCAATCCCTCGCTTCCAAGAGTCCACGCTGCAAGAAATTGCAGCCTGGTTTTAGGGAAGCTGGGGTTTAGTTGGAAGCCCATCATGAGACTGTGATCTCAGGAAATCATTTTACCCTATCCTAAGAGCCCTGACTTTGCAAAACAAGGCCAATGCAGAGTGTCTGACCTGCCACTGGAAAGGAGTAGATTCATTTCATAGCTACTGAGAAATCTGTGCTGATTTAAATATCCTAGATTCAAACTGATTTGGTTGCAAGCTCTGAGTGTGCACATATCTCTGCATATAACCCCCTTCAGTGGCATAATGCCTTTTGCACGCTGCAGAGAGATTAGGGGAATTTTGAATTTTAACTAGCTGGAAATTAAAATTTAATGAGCAGTTGCTTGAGAGAAAACTGGGAAAAAAAAAACAGATCAGACAGAACAATCTGCTCTTCCTGCTCTCTTCTCTGCAAATTCCCCAGTCATGCTTCCAGTTTCTGCCTTGGCAGCTACACAAGTAGACTATCTCACCTTGTGAGCCAGGGTGGTCACCCAGGCCCCAGGAAGGCAGTGGCTAAATTCCTCAACCCTGAGGATTGCCCCCAGGTGTATTTCCTTGGCTGGTAATGAATCTTGCTCACCTGCTTTTGTCACATTCCTCTACAATTTGTCACCTGTCCCTGGCAGATTCAGACTGCCCAGCAAGCTCCGCTATGAAAATCAGAGTGCTTTGGAAAGCTCTCCCTCGGGGGGAGGTGTGTATGGGGGAGGGGGTGGTCTGCAATGAGAAATCAAAGGAACAGGAAGGAAATTTCTTCTTGCTGACACCATAGAGCATGGTCAGACCTGGATAACTTTCTCCTGTGATTTAATGCCAGAAATGATCAGTGTCAGCTCCGTACAAACAGCGAACAACACCCAGTCATTCTTGTCCTGACTAGATCTAGGTTAGGGAAAGACTGAGAATCTACCTTTAAACCCACAGTTAAAATGAACATATGGGGAGCTCAGGGGCAAAAGTAAAGCTGCTTTCTGCGAGGAAGTATTTGCCACCTAAAGATCATGTAAGATGGGGAGGTAGAAATGTAAGCATTCAGCTCACCTGGGTGCAGGAATGTAGGATTGCATTTGACTACATCTGCATTAGCAAAACAGAGGGAAACCAGTGTCAGCCCCAGTGTTACTGAGCTGCTTCTGAGAGTTTAACTGATCTCAACTGAAAACTTCCAGCTCCTGAGCAAAAGATGTGCCTGATATACCCAA
Source organism: Pezoporus wallicus (assembly GCF_028554395.1). Lineage (NCBI taxonomy): Eukaryota > Metazoa > Chordata > Aves > Psittaciformes > Psittacidae > Pezoporus > Pezoporus wallicus. The sequence continues at coordinate 197,720 of NW_026638213.1, forward strand.
AACAGGTTACTTTAGTTACTTTGAGTGGGAATTGTTTCAATTAGCTTCAGATGTCTGTAGAGGCTCCTTTCAGAGTCATTGCAGAGAAGAAGTGCTTTGAGGGAGTGGCATGTCTGACCAGTTTCAGACATCTGTCTTGGGATGAGCTTAATTATCCCTTTTATCTCACCATTTATATCAGCTAGTCTTGTGCTGGTGCTGAGGGGAATGTGGGTTACCAGCTCGGATGCAGGAACCCACCCCTGTATAATGATTTGCACCCTTGGTCACAGTCATACAAGGATGCACCAAGTTATCACCAGCCTCGTGATGGCTGTGAGCTCTCAGAAAGCTGCAGGTTAAGACACAGGATTTAGACTGGTGCTTGAGAATGTGCTGGGTTACTTTCCAAAGACAGACTTTAAAAGGAGGTCCTGGGTTTGCATCTTGCTTGAAGCTCTGCAGTGTGAAAAGCCATCCTGCATCTGTGACTTCTTGGGGTTTTCCAGGGGAAGAGATTTAATCACTGCTGAAAATGGCAGCTCAGACCCATGAATTCTTAGAGGGACAACTGGGGTGTCCCCCGGCACTCTGTTCTGGAGGGGTCTGGGCACTGTCTTTGCCGCACACTCACACAATGTGCCCCATCCAACTCACGTATCTCTGGTTTCAGTCTGCACTTGGTACTAATTACCCTCACACCACTCCCTGGAGCCTGGTTCCTATCACTGTTGTTGCGCTGCTTGTCCCCAGCCACTGAGTGATGCCCCAGAAAGTGTCTCACCTTCCCTGCGAAGAGTTTAGCCTGCAGCTCCCGGCACTCCTGCTGCAGAGCGTCAATCTGCTTGTCTTTTGCCAGGAGAGCACTGGCCTGCTCTGTCAGGTCCTTGGCACGCTGGCGGGCAAATGCTTTTTTGCACAGCTCCAGGCTGGAGCCCTTCAGAGGCACTGGAGCAGTTACCTGCACCGGAGAGAGCAGAAGGGAGAAAGCCACATGAATTGATGCTCATTAACCACCACACCGTCACCTCAACAGCCATCAGGCAGGGAGACGAAACTGCCAAGAAACTCAGCCTAGCCCCAAAGGGCAGACAAGCAGAGAGAGGAGCAGAGGAGACCTGTGGAAAAGTGGGAGGCAAGAGGAAGGGCTAGGCAGAGAAGTGGGTCAGAGAAGAGGTGGAAAGGAAAAGGTGCTCAGCAGATGAGGCCAATGGGTATAGTCAGAATGGGGGGGCTACAGGCAGGGCAACAGTGGGTGGTGTGAGGAGACAAAAATGAGATGAAGGAGTAAAGACAGGAGGAGGCAGCAGAGGAGGAGGGGAGGATGCAAGGAAAGATGAGCATGGGAGCAAGGATGGAGGTGGTCAAACCAGGAAGAAAAAAGGAGCTTCTGTGGTTTTCTAGACAGCGGGAAAGAGGGGTTCAGCATGAATGGGTGGAAGACACAGGCAAAAGCAGAGGCAAGAGAGAGTCCAGCAAGGACCAGCAGAGTCTGGGGAGGACTGGGAGATGTTCAGCAAGAGAAGGAGTTGAGAGTCACATGCTCCCTGCGAGGGAGGGAAGAGGAAGGATGGCAGTGGGCTTCAGGGGGCAGCAGGACAGACAGGGACAGGCAGCAGGCTGGGCACAGGCTTTGGGGCTGCCTGGCCACAGTCTCTCTGGGCATGGAGCTGCCTTGTCCTGCCTCTAGCCTACCCTCCACGAGCCTCATCCATCCAAGTGCTTTCTGTTCTTGGGAGACCTGGGCCAGCACAGGAGCCCAGCCAGTTGGTTCCCCCAGGGCTCAGACCATCACCACCCCAAAGCTTCACTCAGGGAAAAAATAAACCAGTATTTGTATGGCTGCTGGAGGTCTGCATAGCTGTTGGATGTATAGCAGATGATTTCTCTTAACATAGTATCTGACAAGTCCATCTGGCAGCAACTGCTGCCCTGCAAGTACGAAAACCCCATGATAGATGGGCAGCATGGTGCCTGGGGACAGAGAGGGCAGGCAGTGCTAGGAAAATCACCTACCTTGTCTTCAGCAAAGCTTTCACTTCCTCCTTTCTACCCTAAGGGGCTTAAATGCTCCACCACAGTCACTGTTTCCAGCTTACTACACCTTACTCTGCAACAATCCATCTTTAGTGAGTCCATGCAAGTTCCTGTGCCCAAGATCCCACATGCTGCAGCCATCTCCCACCACTTCTGCATGGTGTCAGATAACAAGCTGCTCTTGGGTTGGAGAGAGAAAAACCAATGCAGCTTGCACAGCAATGCAGGCAAGGTATGGATGGCGCAGAGCAGAGTCTCTCACCCCTTCCTGTTTTGCTTTACTACACTCCTTATTCAAGCACTGCCTGTTTCATTTTTGGTAAAGTCAGATGAATTATTTTCACAACTTGCCTAAGGAAAGCTGAGCTGATTACCTTAAACTAACACCTTAGGGGAAGGTCAGCCCTTTTACAGCCAGAAACCAAGAAGGAGGAAATTGCTCAAAGCCAGCTCCTCAAGCAGGACCAGAAGCATCTGTCGATGGCTGGGGTTTGTGATTCTTGCCCTGCTAATGTGCAAAGCATGTTTGCTGCAGGTTTAAGGGAAGGGAACAGACAAGGCCTTCCTAGCTCAACAGTGGCAAGTCCCGTGATAAGGTGCTTTCCTAGCTTAGCTTCCCAGTAGCAGCAAGCCTCTGCGCTCACCACTTTGAGGTTTGCCTCCTGGAGTTTGCGGGCTCTCTCCTCCAGGCGCTTGGCAATCACCGCCAGCTCCGCGTTCTTCCTTTTCAGGTGCTTCACCTTCTCCTCTGTCTGGGGGAAGCAGCTCCTGCGCTAGAGAGCAGAAGGAGAGGTTTGAGGTGAAGCCCCAGCTGTAAGGGGAAGTCAAGGTCCTTGGCCCTGCCTAACCTGCTCTGGGCCCACAAGCTTTTCCCAGCCAGGGCTTGGCCTGTTCTCCTGTAACTATCCCAACCGTTAAACACCAACCTCTCCTATTGTTGTCTCCCCAGTCACTGAAACCTCTGGTTTTCCTGGTATTTTTATTAATGTGACCTCTTAATCCCTGTGAGATGTCTCTCACCCCACCCCACTCCATCCCGCTTGGTCCCTTATCCATCCATAACATGCTTGTTGTAGGCTCTGCCTTTGCTGTCTGGGACTCAGCATCTGTCTATTCTGACCAGCCAACCTTTGGGCTTTCTCTTCCAAAATCATCCTAGTTCATTTCTCTGGAGTTACAGGACTCAACACATCACTCAATATTTGTGCTGCACAACCACTGCAAGCTTGGCCATCATCCTTTCTCTCATGACACCAAAGCATGAGTGGGGGAATGGGAGGAAGCAGCTTAGGACTTCCTGATGTTTGCAAAGAAAATTTCCTTTTTCTTCTTATTGATTCCGCTTGCTCTTAATCCCCTTTTATTTGTTATGTGTCTGTTTCAATAAGCTACTGCTTGCTGATGGCTCGTTCGCTCAAGGTCATACCCACATGTGTTGTGATGTCTTTTCACATCAGTAAAAATGTCAGGTCAGCCAAGCTTTCCAAGGACTTTTCTCCCTACTCCTGTGACATCCCACTTACGGGCGCTTGCTGCTTTCACCGCTTTCCTTCAGCTGGAAGACTGAGGCTGATTTTTGAGAGCAAGTTGTGATGAGAGCTTACACGATACTGCTTTTCTCAGATCCTGATAAGTGATAAGGGTAACCTGCAGCAGGTAGGTCAGACTGGATTTATGCTTTTGGTGCAAGAAAATTATCTAAAATACACATGTTGAATTTGGTGATATAAATCTGAAATGTTGAGCAATCAAATTTTCAGGGATCCGGGGTGGCTGCATCCCCACACCATGGGGCTGCACAAGGGGTTGATGCTCTGCAGGAAGGATGCAAGACAGGAATGTCCCCTTTTTGTTTGTCCTGAGAGTTCTAGCTGCCCACCAGGGAGGGGGCAGCGAGGCAGAACAGGTGGCCCACACCATGGCAGCCTTGGCTTTGTATGCAGCAGGGCAGGAGCTGGGTGCTGAGCTCCTGTGGGAGCAGAGGGCAGTGCTGCACTGTCACCCAAAGCTGAGGCTGAGTGAATCAGTGTTTCTGCTTTTCTAAATAAAGAGGAAACAGCAGACACTTCCCCCTGCCCTGCCATCAGCTCACTGCCTTGCTCTCTGCCTGCTCTCACAGGCGGCTGTCTTAAAGCCTCTGGTAGCCTTAAAGCCTCTGGTAGTTTACAACAGCATGTAGCACCGGCCACAGATGGGAAAGAGCAGCTCCGCTCTGTGCCACAAGGAAGAGGTCCTGCTTGAGCCAGTGACGGGTGCAATGTGAAGGTTCCCAGGGGAACCAAAGCACCCAGGCCCCCTTTCCCTCTGGCCCTGCCCAGCCCATCCCATGTGCCAGCATCTCTCGGAGCTGGCAGCACACAACAGCTCGCCCCAGCCAGGACTCCCTCCCCATGGAGCATCTCGTGCCGGCAGCCGGCCCAGGGCCTGGGGCTGCATCCTCTGCTCACCAGCAAGCTGTTCTCCTCGGCCAGGCTGGAGCAGCGGTGCCGCAGGTCCTCCAGCGCGCTCAGCAGCTGCGTGTTCTGGCTCACGAGGAAACCATAGTCAGCTCCGCTCTGCAAAACAGTGTGGGAGATGCAAGGCAAGGCCCCGGACAAGGGGGACAGGGACACCCACCCTTGGCAGCAAGCCCAGCCAGGCTGTGGGGGGAAGCTGGCAAGGTCGGGGTGCATGCAGCGAAGGGGTAGGGTAGGACGTGGAGGCTGATTTCAGGAGGGAACAAGGGGCTGCATGTACTTTGGAGCACTAAAGGCCTTTAGGGCTGGGCTACATCACTTGTGGGTGACAGTTACCATCTCCATAGCATTTAAGATGCTTTCAGCTTGCACCTGAGGAAAAAGCCCAAGCCCTCAGGTCATCCTCAGCCACTTGTGCCTATTTAACAGGCTGGAGAGGTGGGACCATGTGAACCTCATGAAGTTCAACAAGGTCAAGTGCAAGGTCCTACCCCTGGGTGGGGCCAGTCCCAAGCACAAACACAGGCTGGGGGATACTGGATGGAGCAGCCCTGAAGAGAAGCACTTAGGGCTGGTTGGCAAGAAGCTCCCCGTGCACTGACTGCGTGTGCTGGTTTGCACCTCCAGAGCGTGAGCAGCAGCTCAGAGAGGGGATTCTCCCCCTCTGCTGCACTCTGGGGAGACACCCCACCCCCCCCGGAGTCCTGATCCAACTCTAGGGACCCCCTTTTCCCCTTTTGACAAGGGCCTGTAGGGACAGGCCAAGGGGAATGGCTTTAACCTGCCAGAGGGGAGACTGAGATGACCTCTTAGGCAGAAGCTGTTCCCTGTGAGGGTGCTGAGGCGCTGGCACAGGGTGCCCAGAGAAGCTGTGGCTGCCCCATCTCTGGCAGTGTTCAAGGCCAGGTTGGACACAGGGGCTTGGAGCAAGCTGCTCCAGTGGAAGGTGTCCCTGCCCATGGCAGGGGGTTGGAACTGGATGAATTTTAGGGTCCCTTCCAACCGAAACCAGGCTCTCATTCTATGATCTAAACTAGCTCCAGTTAAACACTAGCAGAACTAGCAAGAGCCAGGCAGGCAGAACACAAGCCGTGACACTCCAGACTCATGTGCTGCTCTCCATGGCTCAGGGACTCAGCAGCCTGCAGCACTGCTCAGCTTTTGGAGGTGATGAGAGCACCTTGCCTGCTTTCCCATGCCACAACCCAGGTTTAGCCTAGGAGTCTGGCCCTAGGCTCTGCCCTCTCTATGTCTGTGTCTTCTCTGCTTGGGAAGAAGGCAACACACCAGATTTTGCAAAACACCATCTTAATTTTGTCACATCAAAAGCAGCAGCAGCTCTGTTGAGAGCTCTCTTGTATATAGTCTTGTGGTTACTGCTTCCTGCTCAGAGCAGCTCGCCACAGGCTCACTGCTGAAGCAGGCTCCCAGAAAGTATTTTTGTGCCTTAGCAAAGCTTGTAGCCAAGCTATTGCTTCACAGCTGCCATGTGGCAGCACAAGCTGCTCATCCCAGGGAGACCCAGGCAGATGTTCCCAGTGCTCAACAAGTCTTTGCTGGTGCAGCCAAACAGCCATGACCTTCCCGGTGCCCAGCTCTGCTCCTGCAGTATGCAAGTCAAGGCTATGAGAGAAAGACCCCTCAGCTACTGAAGAAATGCTGCCCAAGTTTCTCGATAGCAGGAAGCTGGACAGGCAGTTCACAGCACTTGGGTGCTGCTAAGCTCTAGGAGGTCTGAGCCTAGCTGAAACTCGCTACACTTTTGAACAATACTGTATTTTGGCTTCTAAACCATGTCCATTGGGGAAATAGGGCAGGAGACCAATGCTACAAAGTCCACCCCATTGAATCCCCCAAGCATGGCTGCCATGACCATGCCATGCCTCTCCCAACCTCTCACACCTTTATGGAAAAACCTTGGCAAAGCAGGGAGGGAAAACACAACTGAAGGAGGCTGAAAACAGAAGAAACCCCTCAGAAGCTAACACCCAGCCCTGCCCACCAGCCTCACATGGTGTCCCAGGTCCCACCAGCCCTCTAAAACACCGGGAGGGGATATTAAGTGCCATGAGCTGTTAGGCCTTTGGCAAGTGGTTTCTAGGTGTCCATCCTGCAGAAATCCCAGGGTTTGAGAAAACTGGAGTGACAAGCCCCATGGAAAGAGATCATGCTGCTTTCCACTTGTGGGAAATCAACATTATTTTTCCTCTATTCTCTTTTTCCCTGCCTCGGGCACGCAGGCACAGTTGCGGCCACAGCACCCCAGCAGCTGGGTGCTCTCCAATGACTCAGGGCTGCTCCCGAGGGTGGTTAGGGCAGACACAGGAACCAAAGAACTCCCCAAACTCAACAACCTGCAGGCATCCAAATGCTCCCTTGGGAGCCACACACCCTCCCTGGTGCAGTGCTCAGAGACCCAGTATGAGATCCTGCAGCATTGGTCCCATCCCTGCAGGAACAGTGCAGTGTCCCAGAGAGTATTTCCCCCATTGGCAGCTCCAGGAACAGCCAAGTGCTTCTTCGGGCTGGGCACCTATGCAAGGGATGCTGTGGGTGCTGATGGGGGGACAGAGCAGGGTGGGTATATGGGGGGGTGATGGGGGGATAGGGCAGGGTGGGTATATGAGGAGGGGGTCCTTCCAGCATCTCCTGTGCTGTGTGTGGCAGCACCTTAGGCTGTTTCACTGCCACTCCCAGAGCCAAGCAGGCAGCCCCTGGAATGAAGTCAAGATGCATTATTTCCATCCCCTTGATGCTGCTGAGAGGCCTCAAGTTTCCTGTCCGTGGTTCCTTGCACTGAGACAGGCCGAGCAAACTTAGCAAGTAACTTCTGTGCTTGGGGTAGGAGCTCGAGAGCTTTTACAGAGGAGGTGATGTGCTCCTGCCTCTCCACATCAGGCAGGCAGGACGTCAGGCAGGCAGGACTCTGACATCCTCAGCTTCATGTTTCTGAAGGGGTCAATTGGCACTTCCAGCATGGCAGGGGGATCTTTTGGGGACCTACATTCAAATTTCTGCATTTGAAACACCATTTCTGTAGCTATAAAACAACATCATCATCAGGCAGGATGCAAAGACTCACAAGCTCTCACCCCAACCCCAGCAGGCCACTCGCAGCCAGTTCAGCCCAGGTTTTGTGCCAGGACTCAGAGCTCATGATGTAGCAAAGACTGGGATCTCCTTTCCAGTCCCCTGGGGGTTGCAGGATGCCTGGGTGAAGTGCCGTGGAGCAGGAGAGTGTGGCTGTGTGCTCCAGGCTGGGACCAGGCATGTAACCAAGCCTCCCTGCTGGCAGCACATCCCACTGTTGGCCACAGCTCCTTGGGACTTTGCCTGGAGAGGCACAAGGGACGTCTGCAGCAAGAAGACATGGAGGCAGGAGATCCCTGCTGAGCCAGGATGTCTGTCCCACACTGGGACCTCACCACCCAGGGAAACTTTGCCAAACCTTCTCACCAGCACCAGCTGCATGGGCTGAACTGTCCTCCATGGCCACATAGAGCCCGGAACTGACAGACTATCTGGATGTCATCCCACACTCATTAAACATTCATTTCCTATAATGAAATAGCTTTTAATTTATTGACCACTCTGCTGTTCCTTAAGGTTCCCACTGCATGGTGCAGCCTGGCTGCAGGCCACACTCGGTGCCCCCACAAATGGTGCTTTTTGAAAGGAGCTGGAGGAAATCATTAGGGAGAAGAGGCAAAGAGGCTTCCCCCAAAGATGGAGGCACGCAGAAGTGCCATCAGGAGCTGAAATCCAACAGCATCCCTGAGTCAGGGAGGCTTTCACTGAGCTGGAGACAGCAGGAGTTAAGGCTGAGCTGACACTAAGGGTCTCCAGGCAGCCACGTCTTCCAGAGCAGGAGCATCCTTGGCCACTGAGTTAACCCAAGTGACATGTTCTCTGCTGATGGTGGGAAATGATCTAAAACCAGAGCAAGGCAGAAGAGCAGCAGGGTGCTGAGGAAGCAGACAGCACCTCCCCTGTGCAGTAGGCATATGGCTGAGAAGCATCCTACTAAAGGGAAATCGTCATCATCAGTCGCCTCTTTTGGCAGGTAGAGCCCAAAATACAGTATCTTCAGGATGCACTGAGAAGGAGCAAACAAAGAAAAGCCTCAGCGTGGCAGCTGCAAGAAAGCTGCTGCTTTCTCACCTCAACATTTCACAAAGCACCAGAGCTGCGGCAGCTCTTGCAGGGAGAGGTGCCCAGCCAGGCTGCTAAATGGGTCACACAGCCAAAATCCCCCTGGAGCACCCAGCATCCAGCACAGCCTTTCAGGTCCTGTGGAAAACTTGCAGGAAGCCATTTGAGGGACAGTAAATCAAACGTTGGCAAGGACAGCCGCTGCCTGCAGCGCTGCACTGCAATGCGGCTGCCGGTGCCTCGCAGCATGGCCTGGCGCGGGCTGGCAGAGAGGGCTTTCCCCCACGCCAGCCCTGGGGAACACGCCAAAGTCTGAGCCAGCCTGGCTCCAAAATCCCTGTGGAGAGCCAGGCAGGGAGGAGGGGTTTACCTGGTGGCCCCATGAGCACGAGGTTTCTGGTGGCCTTGGAAACAGGTGGTCTCATGCGTGATTTTAAAACATCCAGAGTTTCAGGATGTATAGGATATACAAAATGTACAAACATACAGGATGTACAAAATGTCAACGTGTCCCTGCAGGGAGTCCACTGTCTGCAGCAGATACAGGTCCAGCTGCTGTGTTTGCTTAGCAAAAGCAGTCTCAAAACCACCCTCCTCCCTTTGCAGACACCTTGCAGACCTATTTCCTAGGTGAAACTACACCAGCTCTCCTGCTATCTTGGATCTATTAGACCCACCACTTCTCCTTCATTTGAAATGATTGTCACCAAGCCTCCACCATGTCAAAGCCCTTTAGCTGCTCGTTCCAGCTGACTTTGGTAATTAGTTTCCTTAGCATCTCCATCCTCGACACCTGAAAATGAAACCTGTCACTGCCAATCAATTTTCTTCTCTTCCATCAGGTTTCAAGGGAATCAGCTCCCTCACAGAACAAACTCATTTTTCGTAGGCTGCTCTTCTGCAGTGCTCTTCATGCAGTGCATGTCAAAAGCAAGACAAAAATAGCATCACCTCCTGTTCGGTCAGTGAGCAAGAGCAAATCCAGCCACTGCTGGCCCAGCGAGTGTGCCTCACACCGCGGCAAGCACCATCCCTGCAGAGGTACAAGGGATATTTCTGTTAAAGATATGGAAGAAGTACAAGGCATGCCTGGGATGCCGTTGGGGTTATTCTGCCACTCCTTCGATAGGCTGGCTGTGTCCCACAGTTCTGCTTCCTTCTTTTTGCACCAGGTTCCTGACTGCAGGCACTTCTCTGTTCTTCCGTTGACTTCATGGTACTTCCCCACCAGCTCCTCACCCCGTGAGCTGCAAACTCCCATTTCCATGAGTCAGCATTTTCTCCCGCTGCCTGTCCCTCTTCCAGTCTACTACTTGCCCTTATTTATGTGATTTCCTCATTTGTCTGATTTTTATCACCCAATGAAACAAATTCATGGAAGAAAACATCCATCCGAGGCCATTAACTTCAAAGATACAGCCTCCAGCATGGGGTATGCTGGCTCCACAAATTGCAAGATACTAAGAGAATATTCAGAGAAACATTCACTATGTATTTGCTCTCTCTTACACTTTCCCCAGGCTTCCTCTCCTGCATGCTTTCTGACCACTGACAGCTCTTCATGTGTTCCTCACAGTGTATCTAAAATGAGATCTGCAGCTAAAACTGGAGTCTCACAAATTCAGGTCCTCTCTATCTTTAAACCTCCTTATGGAAACACCATCATCAATCCCAGGAAAACAAGCCCAGCTACTTCAGGAGGAGAAAAATCAGCTCAGCAGCCCTGATTGCCCTGGCTCAGCTATCTTTCAATGAGCTCAGCTTCTCCAGCCTCCTAACCAGAGAGGAATGAATGCTCCTGCAAAACTGAGACAAGGAGTAATGTGAGTGGAAAATAAACTTTCAAGCAGAGGCAGAGCATCAGGTCTCCAAAATGCAAGGCTGCAGCCGGGTCCAGCATGTAACATGGTATTATTTCTCACCTTTACAGCAGATCTAGGGGTTTTGCAAGCAGAAGAGAGAAAATGACACTGCAATACCACACAGCTGCTGGAGAAGCAGCTCTGAACCGTTCCTGATGTACTGCGCACACGTTTCCTCATCTTTCACAATCAGACACAGAACAGGGCAGTCAGTGGAGAGGGACAGGGGATTTGGAGAAACCCTTTCCTTCCCCAGGGAGCAGTGCCCAGCACAGAGACTCACAGCAAGGGGTGCTCACAGGGATGGACCTGATGGGGACTCTAACAGAGTGCTGCTCAGGGTACAAGTGCTCATCTGGCTGAACAACTGCTGGTATCATCAGTCCTTGGCTTGCTCCTAGCCCAGCTTTGCAGTGTGGTGCAGAGACCTGTAACCCACACTCCTTCCAGCTGCCTATTTCCTGCCTAAAGCAGAAGCATGACAAAGTGCATGTGGCCCACACAGGCTTTCCCCAGCTGTGACCCAACCTCACTCCACGTTAAACACAAATGGTTTTGCCACCCCAGGATGTGTGCAGTCAGACACTGCTGCTGCCAGCTGCTGGGATAGGATCCATCCTTGGTTACCAGATAACCTGCAGCATGGGGTTATGCAAAGCAAGCTCCTGGAGTCTGACAACAGCATCACCTTCCTGCCCCTGGGTTGCTCTGTGAACCCTGGGCACCTTGTCGGGTCTTTTCCCACCTAACACCCTGTGAGAAAGATGTCTGCATTTCATAGGACAAGAAACACGTACAAAGCCTGTTCTGTCAACTACCACCTTAACACTGGTGTACAAGCTTCTCTCCTGTCTCTTATCAGCTTTCAGAAAGATTTGGCCTAGCTCCCCTTCGGTAAAGCAGGACTGTACTCCATCCCCACCATGGTCAGGGAACATGAACAGTGTCTCTGTTTCGTTGCATGGAAGTGCATGAAAGCCAGCCTGTATATCAAAAAACATAGTTTGGTTGTAAAATTCAGGTGCCAGGACAGCCATAGCAGATTTTTTTAGGTGCTGCTGAGGAAGTCACTGAACCTGCAGAGAAGTGGGCTCAAGCAACAGAATTTCCACTAGAAAAAACCAATACATGGAAGAAGCGGGAAGTAAATGTGTTAACATCTTCAGCGCAAAACCAGAGACTTCGCAACCTCTGCTCCTTGTGTACTCATGCACACTGCCAATCATGTCAGCTAAAACAGGAGTATTGCCTTCTATAGACATTTTAAGGGCTTTTTGTTGTTTAGCTCTGAGCAAAGGTTAGCCTGCAGCTCCCAGCACTGCAGGCTCAGGCCCAGTCAACCCCAAGGTCTTTGGGGAGCATCTGGACTCTTTTCAGATGCCGCAACAGATAATTCTATTTTATGAGCTTGCATAAGAAAGAAGAGTAACAACCCAAACTGGGGAAGAATGATAAAATTCAGCTCTTCCCAGGTTTGGTATTTTGATGGCTGGAGCTGGGGAGATTGTTCTCTGATATCTCATCTTTCTTGTAACAGAAACTCTAATCCAAAGAAACACTCCTTAGAAAGGCCTGAGACTGTGCTACTGATGAATGCACTTGGGAACCAAGCAGCTGTCCCTGAGCTGTGTGAGGGCTTCACCCTGGAAAGCCACTGAGCTGTGGTTCAGTAAATCCGCTCCCCATACAGAGGTGCCAGGGCTCTCTAACAGGATCATGGCTTGAGAAGTTAATACCGGGTCTCCTTCCCTCCCCAGAGCCCCAGCAACAATATTTGTAGTCTCATAAATTTGCTTTATTGAGTGGAGAGACTGGATTACCTCCTGTGTGCAGCTTTGAAGAGGCACATGTACTTCTCCACCTTGGAAGATACGTCAAGGAGCTGGAGTGACAGATTTTGTGTGCACAGTTCAGTTTTTGCCCAGATATCTGCTTTGCTCTCCCCCACCTCTTCTTGTTTGCAAAATCACTTGCAGTTTCCCAGGGGCCAAGAGTATCCTTTCTGCTCGGTCACATTGGCTTAAAAACTATTCTAGATGCCCAGGCTCAGGCATGCCAGGAACAGCATCCCTTGCCCCTCTCAATGAAGAAAGAACTCATTTGTGGCAATTACAGATTTTGTCCTGGACTGAGAAGCTCCAAATCTCCAATGGCTTTAACAATTAGCTAAAAGAGAGAGAGTCAAAACTAAGCCCTTGAACCTCTCACAAGGGCCGGAAGTGCTGTCAGTATGGAAATCATAGAACCATGGAATGGTTTGTGTTGGAAGGGACCTTAAAGCTCCTCCAGCTCCAACCCCTGCCACGGGCAGGGACACCTTCCACTGGAGCAGCTTGCTCCAAGCCCCTGTGTCCAGCCTGGCCTTGAACACTGCCAGGGATGGGGCTGCCACAGCTTCTCTGGGCACCCTGTGCCAGTGCCTCAGCACCCTCACAGGGAAGAGCTTCAGCCTGAGAGCTCATCTCAGTCTCCCCTCAGGCAGGTTAAAGCCATTCCCCCTGTCCTGTCCCAACAGGCCCTTGTCCAAAGCTCCTCTCCAGGTTTCTCATCGGCCTTTCTAAGCACTGGAAGCTGCTCTAAGGTTTCCTGGGGCCTTCTCTTCTCCAGGCTGTTTTCCATTGAGTGGCAAGAGCAGTGGAAGAGTTAGTAATTGATGCCCAGAAAGGTATTTTCCCAAAACTGCTTAAGCAGATGGCTGGGATACAGAAAGCCTGCACCCACAGCAGGAGGAGGACAACGAGGCTGCCAGTACTGCACATGACATTTTCCTCATGTTATTCCAGCAGGAAGGAAGGCTACAGCAACAGGACACCCAAAACAAGGAAGCAAAGATATTGGCAAGACCCCTCACCAAAAATTTACAGAGGGTGAAATGAGAAAGATGCTGAGGCGAAAGGTCACAGTGCCACAATGGCCAAAACCAACGTGGTGTGGCAACCCTGTCCCAATAACAGTTAGTCATCACCAGTCCAGAGGAGCCAAGGACAGAGTGAGGAGGCAATGGCTCATCCTCCATGTCCCACCAAGTGACCTGGCCAATCCATTTGGACCTGTCTTTGTACAGAGAGTACAAGCTTTCTCAGAAAGACAGTTAAAATGAGAATTACCTTTCCCTTCAGACAGTATCACTTTGCCTTTTCTTCCATTGATTCCTACAAACAAAGTCCCCCTGGCTCTCCATGGCAGGAGCTCTCTGTGCTTGGCTGTGCAGTCACAGTGCTTGCAGAAAACAGCACTAGGTCATTTGCATGAGGCTGAGCATTGCCAAGACAAGAAAAAATAATTTACTCAGATTTTGAGCAAGATGAAGGACGATCTTTTCCTAATTGGGATTGCAGGACAGGGTGTCTGTAACAGCAAGAACTGGCTTCATTGCCCAGGAAGACCTTCTTGCCCTACTGTTATCTTTTAGTCTGCTGACCTACACTTTCTAGTCAAGGGCACAGCTCTACCTCAGACATTAAATTAATAGTTTTTCATCTTTGCCAATGGACAAATTGGAGCTCTGGAAAGACCACGAGTTCCTGCAAAAGGCACTGAGCTTATTAAGTGCAGCTTGGCCTGAACACTTGACATGGGGGATCTTTACCAGCATTTTATAATTCTTACTTGTCTTGGGTTCAGCAGTAGCAGCCAGTTTTCTCCTTCTTAGTAGTTGGTGCAGTGCTGTGGTTTTGACTTTCGGCCTGGGAACAGCGCTGATAACACCGATGGGTTTAGTTACTGCTCAGTAATGTTTACCCCGACCAAGGACTTTCTGAGTCTCATGCTCTGCCAGGGAGGAGGGGAAGCCGGGAGGAAGCAGAGACAGGACACCTGACCCAAACTAGGCAAAGAGGTATTCCATACCACAGCACATCATGCCCACTATATAAACTGGGGGCAGTTACCCGGAAGGGTGGGATCACTGCTCGGTCGTGCTGGGTATCAGTCGGCAGGTGGTGAGCGGTTGTATTCTCTTCCGTTGTTATTTCCCTTATCATTGTTATTATTGGTGGTAGCAGCAGTGGTTTGTGTTATACCTTAGTTACTGGACTGCTCTTATCTCAACCCGTGGGAGTCACATTCTTTCCATTCTCATCCCCATCCCTCTGGGAGCAGGGAGAGGAGGAAGGGGGGGGAAGTGAGAGAGAGAGCTGTGTGACTGAGCTTAAACCAGGACATTACTGTATCTTTATTTTGTGTTATTAAGCCCCACTGGGAGCAACAGGTTCTTTTGTGGATATTTAAATTCCTACTGACTGGTCTAAGCATTGGTTTAAGCATTTTTAGTTGGGTTTTATGGATTTATTGAATATTCTCAGCTCCGTATGACCTCAAGGGAAGCTGAGGCTTGGCTTTTAAGAAATTCAGATCCAAATCAACCTCTTGAGATTGAGAAGTAGTCATGATAGCCAGCTTTTAGCACCCAGAAGTGCTCCTTGCTTATGTGGTTCATGGAGCACCAGAACAGGGATGTGGTCAGTCCTTTCTGGAAGTGCAGCTGGCAGGCTGGGGGGAAGAGTAATCCTGGAAGGGAAGGATGCAGGGAATATGCAGAAAGTGAATGACCTTGCTCCTCTCCCTCCTCCAATTTAGGGTGCCAGAAGAGACCTTTCACTTCAGCAACCTGCTCCCAAACCATCCTGTGTTTCCAGGGCCAAAGCAGATCCCACTGGAGCAGCATTCCATAAGAGATGCAGACAACGGAGCTCTTGTGGGAGGTGCTCTAAAATCTGTCTGACAGCATTACAGGAACTTTCCAGCTTCCAGCCACACTGTATCTGTGCCACTTTAACCCCATTCTTTCTACACAGACATTTTTCTTCTTTGATATTCATTATTCTGACTGGGATCCTACGGCTGCAGTACCTGGAGATTCTCAGCAGGGAAGTAATTTCTTACCTGCTGTGTCCACATAGCGAATTTGGAAAGCAAGACCAGAGCAATTTCAAGAGCCCAGGACCAAGAATACATCTATGACAGCAAGCCACCAGGTAGCATCATTCAGTGGCAGCATAGTGGGACACATGACTCTGCAGAGGAGCTCTGCAGTGAATTGCAGGATACAGGGGCACACAACAAATGGATTGGAAGACATGGGCACAAGTTGCAGCAAGGGAAATTCCCACCAAAACTAAGGCAAACATCCCTCTCCACAAGAGCACTGCAGCCTCAGGACAGGGTTAGAGAGTGGAGGGATCCCAGCCCTTAGAGGTATTCCCACACCTGCCTGGTCAGGCCCTGGGCAACCTGCTCCAGCTCTGGAGCCAGCCCAGCTCGGGACAGGGGTAGAATGGGAGGCTCGCCCAGCCCATCTCTCAGACTCCAGAGTTCCCCTTGCCAGTTCCAAATGGGAGAGGGACAACAGCTCTCAACCCTGTGCACTCAGGAAGGACCTGAGCAAGAAAGCAGAGATTAACCTGACCTATGGATAGTCTGAATTTCTGCCTATGGACTGTCCCTGAGGGAATGGCAGAGTGATAGCGGCATAGGCTGGGACACGCAGCAAGAGCTTCATCATAAAATCAACATCTTTAATCAATTCTGTCAGCAACGAGCCCTCAGGAGGCTCTTCCCTGAGCTAGGAGATTACACCCTGGAGACAGCTGTCCTGTTTGCATAAGGTACCTCAAGGACAAATGTCCTAAAGGAATCCCAGCTCCAGCAGCAGGACACCCAGTGCCTGCGTGTTCCAGGCTGGCCAGGAAGAGATGTGTTTTTGGAGGAGAGCTGTGTCAACATCCCCTTGTCCCCAGCTGTGACACAGCACCTTGCTTCACATGAAGTGGGTTTGAGGATGTGGCTTCAAGGATGTGGCTTCCACAGCTCAGCAACACTTGTCCTGCTGGGGCCAGCAGCACTGTGGTCCCTCCTGGGCCTTTCACATCACTAAAGCCACTTGATTTCAGGAGACGATGCTGGGAATTTCTTTTTCTTTTCCAGGAAAAGACAAGTTACCCTTTCTGGGGATCAACATCAGTCCTAAGGATGGCACTGCCATGGTACCACCAGCACTACCACAGTAATATCACGGTACTACTGTGTCACTACCACAATACATCAGAATACCACCAGGTACCACAGCACCATCGCTCTGACAGCATCGCTGCTCTTGATACACCATCAGTACCATCAAGTACTACCTTGGTGCTACCCTGGTGGACTGGTACTGTGATACTCTCCCCATGCTGCTGCCAAAACCCCATGGGAGTGGGAAGGGAAATATTAGTCACCCATCAAGCCAGGACCCTCCAGGATCATGGGGAAACACACAAAGCAGTCTAAGGACCAAGGCAAAGTGGATGGCAGGTGCTCAGCAGTCACCAACGTGGAAACCAAGTGGGATCCTCACACACTCCACCACCCATGTGAGATCAGATAGAGCTGTTGCATGGCCCCCACCCCACAGCAGCACCCACAGACACCCCTTTGAACCAGCCACCTGTTCCCAGCCATTCCCAGCCTTCCCACGTAGGCTTCCCCAACAAGGCACAGTCCTACCCATCCCCTGTCAGCTGGCTCTCAGGAACAGAAAGAAGACAGTGTTTGACACAACTGATTTGACTCTCAGGATGGAGAGAAAAGAGGATTGGGACAAGAAATCCTTCCCATTCTGCTGCCCCATTTTTTGACTGGGGTGTTTCTGGAATGTCCAGAGGCTGTGGTCAGGGGCAGACTGAGGACTGTGTGGTTCTGTGGAGCCTTTCCCTGAGCATCACGATGAGCAGCCCCTCAAAAAAGCCCTATGAGAAACTGTGCTGGAGTGGAATCATTTTCACTGGGTGGGTTTCCAGCAGTGCTGTTTCTCCTGTGGGAAGGTCCAGCTTGCCCTCCAGCCAGGCTCAGCAGCACACCACAGGCTTGGCTCACAAACTTCCTCTGAAACCCGGATCAGCTCTGCTCAGCTCTTCTCCCCCATGCTCAGTAACAACAAGCCGAGAGCTGTCCCTTAAAAGGAGCTGCTCCAGGGGATCCCAGGAAGATGGCTGATTTTACCCGTGGGAAAGGAGGGCAGGCTGTCCTAAACAGGGCGAGCTGATGAACTTTTGTGGCTTGGGTCAAAGAGGTGAAACTCTGAAAGAGCCTTTTGTGCTGTTTTAAGAGAGGTGCTGCAAGGGGCCAAGCATTGCATTACCTCGAGGTACCCCGGTGCTGTCTGCATGGACAGGTCCCCCCGCAGTGGAGATGCCCCAAGCCCTCCTGGGCTACCCTGAGCGAGTATGGGATGCTCTGGAAGGAGGTGGCAGTGAATCGTCCTTGCAGAGCCATTGATGCTGCCGAAGTGAGGAGACACCGCAGGGAGGGCTCGGTGCTGGTGCAAGGGCTGTCTGTAGCAGGTGGGCTCTGCCCTGTCAGAGCTCCGGCGTGACCTGGACCAACTCCAGCTCCAGCCGGGTGGAGGCAGCTGGAGACCCCCGCGGAAGGGCAGCAGAGGCGGCAGCTCCTTTCCTCTCGTGGCAGAAGCTCTGGCAGCTCCCCACGGGGAAGGTGCTGGGGGTGGGTCAGCCCCAGCCGTTCCCATGCCCATCTCGTACCGAGGTTACATCCCCCCGATGCCTCGACGCCTCTCACCCTCAAACGCTCCCACCCGCACCCCGCCTGCCAGCAGCCCCCCGGAGCCACCTTACCTGGGGGTGTCTGTCTGTCCGGTCACCTCCGAGCCCGTCCATCGCCCTCAGCGGCCTAACGAGCTCCGGTGGGGAACGAACTCGCTGCGGGTCCGGCGGGGGGCTGCGGAGGGTCTCTGGGGACTCCTTCTGGGGCCGGGGTTCTGCGGGCCCCTCCGGCTCCGGGGACAGCCGGCAGCTCGCCCTGTCGCTGTCCCCCCTCACGCTTTCACTCGTGCCCGGGTCCGGGCCGGCGGGGACGGCATCGCCCGGGGCAGGGTCAGCGCTGGGCTCCCCGAGCTCCGGGTCCTGCATGGCAGGGACAGGGCTCTGGGCTCACTCGGTCGCGGCGGGAGCTCCCCGTGGCTGCGGGAGCCGGCACGAAAAACGCGAAGGCATCAAAGCAGCGGCGGCGGGAGCAGCCCGGGCCGCACTCCCTCCCTGCGAGGACGGAGGCGGCGGCAGCGGCGGCGGCAGCAGCAGCAGCAGCAGCAGCATCCCTGCGCCGGGGGAGGCTCCATCCCCGCTGGTTCCACCGGCTCGGATCGCAGCCCCCCCCCCCGCCCCGTACACCGTACAAAGGCTGCTGCCCGCTGCCCTCAGCCCCCCGCCGCCCCCGGCCCCATTCCCGCCTCCCGCCGGACCGGGATGACGTAGCGGAGGGGCCGGGGGAGCTGCCGGCCCCTCACCGTAGCCTCGGGCAGCCCCCGGCGCAGACGCCGCCGACTCATCAATATTAAACTGGGCCCGGTACCGGGCGGGGGGGGGAGACATCACCGCGCCCCCGGCCTCCAATAGCGGCAGCTCTGCCGGTTTCCATGGCAACGGTGGGGGAACGGGGCCCGCTGCCCGCTGGCTGCGGCGGGGGGAGGTGGGGAGCACCCCGGGGTCCTCGGTGTCCCGCACCCCAGGGCAGAGGAAGCCTCGGGACAGGACCGGCCCCACGGGTGCTCGGCTCTGCCTGAGGATGTTCGGCTTTGCCCCAGGGGATGCTCTCCTCTGCCCCAGGGGATGCTCTCCTCTGCCCCAGCGGATGCTTGGCTCTGCCTGGGTGTAATCGGCTCTGTTCCGGGATGCTCGGCTCTGCCCCGGGGCTGTTCGTCTCTGCCCCAAGGATGCTCAGCTCCCACACTTTCCCTCCGAGGGACCCAAAACTCAGCCTCCCACAACACAGCATGCTAGAAACAACGTGCTGCTGAGCCCACAGGCAGGGCTCGGCCTGCAGCGGCTGTGGTGGACACGAGGCAGAGGGTAGAGGGGAACAAGGAGTCGGTATGATCCAGAGAGACAAGAGCTGACAGCATAAGGCTATAGGAAAACAGGGCACTGCCACCTCCAAGTGGTGCACAGAGCAAGCAGTCATGTGCGCTCTCCCCCTGCCTCATTGTGTCTTTGATGAAGATCACCTCATTCATCAGGCCACAGTGTTCAGCAATACTCAAGCAAAAGCCACCAGGCCACCCTAGGGGACATCCACCTGCCCCTGGTCCCCAGCCCTGTTCAAAGCTTAACCCAAGCAAGGTTTGATGATCCCAAAACCACAAGGGGCACACACCTCACACCACTGCTAGCAGAGGGGCATTTTCTGCCTCCCCCACGTCCTAGATGTGACAGCAACCTCCAGCCCCACTGCCGGTGCCTCCCCACCGCTGGGGGTGCATTTGGCATTTCACAGCATGTTGCTCCCTTTGTGTTCATGGCTCGTGCACCAGGAGAGCCTGCTCTGGGCCTCCTGCTCTACGGGGGTGCTGTGCAGGGGACCTTCCATGCCCCCATCAGACACCACTTTGTGAGCACCTCCAAGAGCATCGTCAGCATATCCAGATGTGTACTGTGCAGATGTGTCAGCTCTTGAAATGGATGCCACTGGCTATGTGTTGTGTGTTAGAGACAGCACAGGCAAATCACCACTGAGACAGTTATTTCTCACGGCTGCTGCAAAAGGTGTAGGTGACCCACTTAGATGGAATCCTGTGCTGAGAGGGGTATCACCGGGTCTGTTTCCCATCTCACAGCATGCAGGAGTCTGCCACCCCACCCAAATCCCACCTCTCTGAGCCATCCATTTTTAAGAGCTGGGGGGAAACCCCAAGCTGGTGATGAGCAGTGAATGCAGCCAACAAACCGAAGGGAATATTCCAGAAAACTGATCCCACCTACCTGTGTTTTATGGTACCTGTGTACCTTCAAAACACCAGCTTCCTCTTCCCCTCCAGAACCAGCTCAGGATAAGACCCACCACCTCCTGCTGCTGGGTTCCCCCCAGTCCCTGCCCATGACTGTCCTGCCATCCCCCCCAGGAGACACCAGGCAGGATCTCCGGGTGCTGCACAGTGTGGAACCAGGCCCAGGTGCTGCTCACTCGCTGACAAGACAGAACAAGTGGGTTTAATTAGCAGGAGGCGAGAGCCAGCAGTAGGAAGGGAAATGCGCTGCTGATAAGATCGCACGGTTGCAAGCAGTGTGCGTGCTGTTCACAGCGCGGCCTCCTTGGAAACCCTGCTCCAACACGTCTGCTTTTGCACTTCCACTGCCACGTGCTGCTCACTGTCTCTGCTCATCTCATCTAGGACATGCTGCCACCACAGCCCCCAGGTAGCTTTCTGCTTCTCCTCCTCGCCAGTGCCAGACCTATGTGGTTCCATGGCATTCCCAAGATCTGCTGCCCTGGAGAAAGAGGAGCCACCTGGGCAAAGCCAGGCACAATTTTGGATCTCCCATCACTGAAGGCCCCAGTTAGGTAAGGAATGTCCATCAGCCCTAGGGAGGGGATGTCCCCTGGGGCCCTGAGCTTGGGAAACTGGAGATGCTTAACTCCTTGACCATTCTACAGCTATTTAGCCAGCTGCGTAAGTCAAGGCTGCACAGCATCCTTAGAAAGGAGAAAAGAGAAATTCATCTGGGCTATAAACAAAGACTCAGTGAATCAGGAGCTCCCTGAGTTTCAAGTCAACAAAGTCTTTATGAGAATTATGGGAATGGGTGCTGCAGGCACCTCTAGTCCTCCAAGTCACCCGGGGATCTTCTGTGGGGCTGTTCCGTGTAGAGGAAATGGGCCAAAGCACTTCCTAGAAAGACCCTTGAGGCTCTCCCAGGACTGGGGAAACTACAGGCTCAGGGAAAAGATGTGATGATATAAAGCCATCAGTGAAACATGGGTAATTTCGGAGAGCTCAAGATCAACAGCTCAAGTCTGGGAGTATGAAAAGGGATAGCAGCAGAGCCCTCCAGCAGCACCCACTGCTCTCCAAAGGCCCCCAGGAAGCCAGGCCTGTGTATGGTGGTGCAGGGACAGGGGTGCAGTGCATGGTCCCCAGATCCTCCTGCCCTTTTCAGCTGGGGAGCAGCAATGATTGGGCTGCTCTACATTGGGCAACAAATGAGAAGCTAAGTGTGATCCCAGCACACACAGGGTCCTCACAAACCACGGAGCCATCCCATGGCTTTTGAGCAGGACACTGATAACAGGGTCCCTTGGCAGCCTGGTGTGGTTCCATCTGGAATAGAGTTAACTGTCTTCCCAGCAGCTGGTGCAGCGCTGTGTTTGGGTTTCAGTCTGAGAACAGTGCTGATAACACGCCCATGGTTTAGTTGTTGCTCAGTAGCACTTGCCCTGATCAAAGACTTTTTCTCATGCTCTGCTGGGGCTGAGGGGCATGGGAAGCCATTAGGAAGCAGTGAGAAGACACCTGACCCAAACTAGCCAAAGGGGTATTCCATCCCACAGCACATCATGCTTGGTATATGAACTGAGGGGACTTACCTGGGAGGCACCAGAAGCTGCTCAGGTTGGGCTGGCCATCAGTGGTGAGTGACTGCATTGTGCATCACTTGTTTCTTCTCAGGGGGGCAGGGTTTTATTATCCCTTTCTCTCTCTCTTTATTTTCTATCACTATTATGTTTTACTTTGATTTCCATCATTAAATTGTTCTTATCTCAACCCATGGGTTTTATCTTTTTTCTAGCTCTCCTCCGCATCCCACTGGAGAGTAGGGGGAATTAACAAGCAGCTGCATTTAGTTGCTGGTACTTTGGTTGCCAGCTGGGTTTAAATCAGAACATAGCCCCAGAAAACATAAGATGAATCAGGACCAGGGACCCCAGCCAGAAGCAAGAGGAGATAGAGCCAGGACTATGGACAAGGCTACAGCATGTATATGGGATCCTTTTGGGGTGGGAGGCCAGAGACAAGCTATGTGCAATGTGGATCCAGGGTCCATCCCGAAGATATGGCTGGAGACAAGCTTACAATATCAATTCAGAGGCCACCTAGGAGACAAGACCAAACAGAGGTTTACCTACATCAAAGCTCAGCCAAGGACAGAAGGCCCAGTCCTGAGCTTAAAAAATGCCTCTGGCCTCAAGCAGCAGGTTCAGAAGGTGAGGCTGCTCAGGGAAATTAAGAGCAATTAGTGCCTGCTGGGTCCTGCTGAGCTCCCCCCTGGCTCTGGGGGTGGCATTGCTAGGGACTGAGGGGGCTTGTGAGAGCTCCACTGTGGTCTCATCTGGGGCAGGAGGGGTGAGGACCAGCACCCCAGGGCCATGCCAGCCCTGGGGGTCCTGCTCATGGGTGTTTGGGGGGTGACTTGTATCAGGCCTCATGAGCACCCCCTGATTGGGGTAACTGGTGGGTGCCAACACATTTCCACTTCCTTTCCAGCGGATCCCTGGGGGTGGCCCCAGCCAGACACCCCTCCGGCCACTGTGCATGAGTGAGCTCATGCTGGCGACCACAGAAACCTCCAGCAACACAAGTGGGTGCCTGCTCCCCACCTCCATGCAACCACCTCATGGCCAGGGGCTTGATCTGACATGTCCTGGTGTGGCTCAAGGCCACGTGCCCACACTCCTCTTCCCCCTGGTCCTGCCACCCCCAGCAGCAGTGGCTGCTGGTGGGATCGTGCTGTGGAGCAGTGCAGGGACCGAGCCCTGGTTAAAAATAGCCTGGCAGAAAAGGGGATGTGGTGGGCTGGCCCTGCCAGGGTGATGGTGCAGCCTCAGCCACAGTGGCCCAGCACAGCACGGCGTGAAAACACCATTGCATACTCTGGGGCTGGGGCAGGAGAGTCTGGTTCACACCCCTCATGCCGGCAGAACCTGACTGGGTGCCTATAGCCCTGCCTGCAGCACTGGGACAGGCATCCACATCTTCCTCAGCACTCAGAAGGATCCCAGCCCCAGTCGCCTCCCTGCTCAGGGCATTTCTGGGCGTGCAAAGCAGCAGCGACCTGGGACAGCCCAGCCCACTCACTTCTGCCCCATCAAACAGGGGCAAGGACAAGTGAGCCGAGGTCCTTCAGAGACCAGAGGCTCCCCCCAGTAGGCAGAGGACACGTTTCCCTGTGGGAACCTGACAAAAAGCGTTCAGTCCAGAGGGAGGGCACTGAAAAATGGGGTTGTGGCTTGTTTGTTTTCTGTTAAAGAAAAGGAAGAAAGTAGCAGTTTCTGTTCTGCTCTCAGCAAGAAACATGTTTCAAGCGCGTTTCTGCTCTCAGCAAGAAACATCTCTCCTGGCAGTGAGCTTCCAGTGGCTGTAACATCCGTAACCGCAGTATAGCCCTTGATCAAAACCACTCTGTGTTTGTCCTTCCCAACACCTGAATATTCATTATTAGGAAGTGAACTTTCAAAACTTCTGCATGTGAAAACCTTGGACTTGCTTTTCCTTGGCAGCAAAGCAGGAGCTGCTCAGGGCCCTCTCACAGGCTGCTGGGGCTTGGTGGGGGGACGGATGGACGGATGGACAGGGGGTGTTAGCTATTTTCATTTTTACTGTGTAGAAGTTTGCCTCCTTGTGACCATGGCGACAGTTTTGGTTTGATGGTCTTTTCCCTCCCCATCCCCTTTGAACAGTCACACTGCCAGGGAATGGGGGAAAGCTGGGACAGCAAAGAGAAGCAAAACACCCTCCAGTCCTTTCTGCCAGCCTGAGGAGGGGTCAAAGGGAAAGAAAAATACCACGAACTCAATGAAGCCACCCACAGGCAAGACCAGCACACGGTGCTCTACAAAATGGGGAAACTTTCCATTAAGCTTTGGGCTTATAAGAGGGAGGGGAAAAAAAAGTGTGCTTTTATTATTTTTTCCTACTAATTTTATCTGCCCTCTCCCACGGGAGGAGATGGGGAGTGACCGTGTCCGGGGGTGTTTGGGAGCTGATGTCTGGGGACAGGGACCCTCCTCCTGTGTCCCTGGAAGCTGGGCTGGTTTCAGACACAATCCCCCCCGGAAGGAGGAGCCATGGGTGTGGAGCTGGGGGCAGACACGGACCACGGGAGGACTCCTCACTCCATGTGGAGACCATGGCTGGGGCTGCCACAGGACACGCAGCTGTGCCAGCGCGCCCTGGGGGGGCTGAAGGTGAGAGACCCCTGTGGATGGGCTGAGATTTGCCGGCTCCTCTTGAGCTGTTTCCACCCCCACCCCTGATCTCACCAAGGGTTTCCCAGGGCTCTGAGCATGGTCTGCAGCAGTGTGCACGCTCCGCGTGTGTGCTGCTGCCAGACAGCCCCGTGGACCGCGGCGCCAGGCACTGCACGTGTCTTCCCTGGGTTTGATTTCCCAGGAGCAGAGTAGAAGGTCCACAAGTCAACACCGAAAGAGTTTTATTCAGCAGCTGCCCACCCTGCTGCACCCAGCAGTCATTTGGCAGCACAAAGCCACTCAGGAGCCCCTGTCCACCTCCCATCCCTCTCCGCATTGCACATGGCCATCACTACCCATCTCTTCCCACATAGAAAATGAAGGTGGGGGTAGGGGGAAACTGGGAGTTGGAGGCTTTGGTGCCTACCTGGCCTCCCAGAACGGTGCTTGCTCCAACCCAACAGGCCCCTCCACCGCGCACGTGGGGCACCAGGCCATAGGGCCCCTCTTCCCATGTGGCACAGCCCATCCTCCTCTCTTGGACAGCCTGCGATGGGCTCGTGGGTCGCGGCAGTGCTCTCTTCTCCGTAGCCCACAGTACACTCATCCATAAAGTAGGAAACACTACACCCTGCAGTGCTGTTTAGTAGTGCTTTCTACTTTATGGGTGACTGCACTGTCTCTCAGTCCGTGTCCGGCAGTCGCTCTCCTCCAGCGATGTGTTCACTTCCGCCCGCTCGGGGCCACGTCCCACACCCCCTGTGTCCCACCACGGGCCCCCCTCAGTGTCGGCACGGCCAGGGATGCAAATCACAGGGGACAGGGAGCCTCTGCAGCATCACCTCCTGCCTTGGGGAGCTATGCCAGGCATGGGCACCGTCCTCGTCCCCACAGGGGAGATACTTCTTTGTGCTCCCTTGTCTCCACTAAAACCCCATCCTGGGCACAGGGGACATCCTCACCTTGTCCCCATGGGCAACACTGTACTTTATACCTCGTTGTCCCACCTCAAGCCCTATCCTGGGCACAAGGGAATTCCTCACCTTGTCTCCAAAGCAGAGAACCCACCTAATACCCCATCCTGGTCACAGGGGACAGCTTTGACTTGTCCGAAAAGGAAGGACCCCCCCTCAGACCCCATTCTAGTCATAGGAGTAAGTTTGCACTTACCTCCAAAGAGAGGAATCCACTTAATAATACTCCATTCGGGTCATAGGACACCACTTTGACTTGTCCCCAAGCAGGTGACTCCACCTCAGACCCCATTCTGATCATAGAGAACCCAATTGCCTTGTCCCTGCTGGTGGGGACCCTTTCAGACCTCATCCAGGGTACGGAGGTCATGTTTGCTATGCCCCCATGTGAGACCTTCACCCCATACCCTTTCATAGAGGACCCCTTTGCTTTGTTCCCATGCCGGAATCCCACCCTGAACTCCATTGTTGCCTTTCAAACCCCAGAGGATCCCATGAGGACCCCCTCATCTGGATCCCAAAAGTGAGATCTCATCTCAAACTCCACCATTGTCCCTCTAATCCCACCTGCATCACAAAGACTCCCCTTGCCATGTCCCCATGATGGGACCTAACCTAACTGACACCCTGGTCATAGAGGACTCTTTTGCCTTGTCTCCATGGTGGGCATCCTACAGAAAACCCCATCGCCATCACCCTTGAAATGCCCCCATGGGAGATTAGGTGTCATCCCTGCCTCCTTATCCCAAGAACACTTTGCCTCACCCCCCTGCCCCTGAAGCCACAGGAGCTCCGTGGCTGGCGGCTCCCCATGGGACTCCACCTTGCCCCATCTGCCAGTCACATGGAGACACTTTCCATGCTCCCACTGCCCTTCAGGCCATGCGCTGGGGGTCAGTCGGGGGTCCCTGCACCCAAAGCCACATGGACCCTCACCCCGCCAGCCTCACCTTGTCTGCACCGCCAGCCTCCATGTCACCCAGTCTTGTTCCCACTGCCACTGAAAACCCCCTGGGTGTCACTTCTGCTTCGGGTGCTTCCTGCCTCCACCCACCCGCCAGTGTGGTGCCTCCTCCCCCCGGCACCCCCCTCCTGGGATGGGGCGCTCCCTTACCTGTCGTCGGCCCCCAGCACCCGCTGCCCCCCCTCATAGTGGAATCGGGGCCATGGCCACCACACCCCAGGAGGCCCCATGCTGCTCCTTGAGAGCCATGTGGGCACCTTGGATGGGTCCCCCCATTACCAGGTCAGGGCACAGGTGGCCCACGCTGGGTGCTGGTGGCCCATGCTGGGTGCTGGTGGCACATGCCGGGTGCTGGTGGTGCATGCTGGGTGCCGGTGGTGTATGCCAGATGCCGGTGGCCCACGCTGGGTGCTGGTGGCACATGCCGGGTGCCGGTGTGGTGAGGTGCTGCATGGAGTGATGGTGGCGGCGGCCAGAGAGCAATGGGCCCCTGTCCGTCGTGGGGCTGCTTTTAACCCCATCCTGCCCACGTGGCCCCAACCACAGGAAGAGCCGTAGCTGCTGAGGAGATAACGGTGCATGGTCCCACCCAGCACCACCCCGCAGCCTGACCGCAGCCAGCCCAGCGAGGGGCGAGGGGTGGCTGCTGCCGAGCACCGGAAGCCGTTGCAGAGCAGCCGATTGTGCTCTCCTGGGCCTTGCTGCTGAGGGCGACAAACATGTTTGTGCAAAACACAAAGAGCAAAAAGGGCTGTTTGCGCAGGGCGACAGGAACCAAATCCACCCCCTCCCAGCTGCGTGGGGGCTGGGATGGCCACGGGGCTCCACCATTGCCCCTCGCGCCATCCTGGTGGTGGGACCTGCACAGGAGTGAGACATTCCTAACCACAGAGAGAGCTTACGGAGGGGTCTGCAGGATTCAGGGTGCTGTCCTGTATAGGGCCAAAGGAGGTGGGGACATGGGTGCCAATGGACTGTGAGCCCTAAACGTGATCTTTCGGAAACACGTTGCCCAAGCGGCGTTCTGGAGCCTCTTACCCACTCCATGCTCTGCAACGCTAGACTTCCCCCCACCCCGGGCAGCTCTAACGGCTGACAGGGATGTGAGGCCCCGGGAAGTAAAGCAGCGGCCAGGTTCGCAGGGTTTGCATGCCGGGTTGCAGTAGCCAGCACTGCTCGGTGGCACAGGGGCTGGAGCTCCTGTGTGTCATGGAGCAGGGGGTTTGCACAGCCAGCACTGCACTGCATGCTGGAAGCATGCCCTGCCACAGTGCCAGGTGAAGCTGCCCATGAAACTAGTCTAAAAACTACGAGCTAAAGCACAACAGGTGACTTTAAATGGGATTGCATCTGCCTGTGCAATTGTTTTCATGTGGCTTTGCAAATGGCTCTTTTTTTAGGCCAAAATTATTCACACTCCACATTGACAAGCTGGACGGAAACGTAAAAAAAAAATAAACCTATGGTGAGGTTTGCAGAAGGCAGCGGAAGAGCAAGGTCAAAAATAACCGAGCAGCAGCACAGTCAGAAGTGATTTGACTTGAGCAGCACATGAGCTGGTAGAGGGGGCTTTGGTGGAAAGGGAGCTGGTTGGGAAATTCTTTTCAAACGGAGATTGAACTGCTCAAAAAGTTTCACTGGGAGAAAACAGCCCCAGACCCTAAGTGGCTGGAGTGAGCCTGTCTGCCTGCCCAGCTGGCCCCAGTGGTCTGCCCTGTCTCCCATCCTTTGCTGGTTCCCCAAGCCAGTGAGAAGTT
This sequence comes from Pezoporus wallicus, assembly GCF_028554395.1. Taxonomy (NCBI): domain Eukaryota; kingdom Metazoa; phylum Chordata; class Aves; order Psittaciformes; family Psittacidae; genus Pezoporus; species Pezoporus wallicus. The sequence goes on from NW_026638213.1 coordinate 225,854, forward strand.
CAGCAGGGAAATCTAAGCAGGTGATGTCTCCACAGGGTCCTTTGCTGGTGCAGCTCTGACTCAGGAGAGCATCCCTCTGCTTCTGCTTGCGGCAAGCAGCTCCTCACCAGCGGCAGAGGCCACCACATGCACATGTGGAGCTGACCCAAACGCCTTCTGAGCTCCCTGAATTATCCCTCCTGACGACACCTACAATTGTGAACATCAGTCTGGATGTGTGAGCAGGTTGTTCCCAAACCAGATACTCACCTGAGACAGCAGCCCAAGTCCAGTGTAGCGGGCAGGTCCCCAGTGGTACTGGGTGCTACCACAGGGTGTCAGAGGTGCAGAGGTACAGGCAACCATGCTCCTACAGCAGAGACAAGGAGCCTTTCTGGGGGCAGACAGAGGAAGCTTTGGTCCCAGAGGTGCTGCTGGGGACTTTCCAAGGCCACATTTCTTGTAGCGTGACTTGCTTCAACAAGCCAGCCCCTGCTTGAGAGAGCTGGGGGCAGGGGGTGGAGGTGAGAAAAGGCACATTTGATGCTAACCACGTTGCAAAGCAAGATGATGTGTTTCTTAATGGAGGCAGCTGGGAGACACTGCTGCGGAGAGACGGATGTCATGGGCAGGGTGAAGCACGTGGCCAGCGCTGGGGATGCTGCAGGGAAGGAGCTGTGCTCTCCCAAAATGGGCTCTCAGCAGAGCACTGCCCACTCAGCAAAGAGCCGAGGAGGTGTGTGGGACGGCCACTGGCGCCTTCCCAGCAGGGAAGTGGAGGGAGGCAATGCTTCCCCTTTCCCTGGCCCAGCACAAGCAAGGGGACATGACATTCTGGGTGTCCCAGGCTGGTTTCCTTCTGCCAGCAGCAGCCACTCACTGCCTGCACCGCCTCTCGGAGAGGAGGAAATCAGCAGATCTGGTTCTTCAGGTCTCTAAGTCTCCAACTGATGATGAACTTCCCACATCCCCTGGCCATTGGTTAATTTTACCAACTGGCAAACGAGGCTGCAGGAATTTCTACCCCCAGTGCTTGGCCTGGTCAAAAGAGCTCCCTGTGTTGGGGACACAGAGGTGTTTTGAAGCTCAGGGAGGCTGCTCTGGCTGTGTTTTCTCCCCGAGGACCTTGTGAGAGCTTCTGGTCCCTAGAATGCTCCTGAGACCCCTCTTCAGACCCTGGCCATCTGCTTTGCATCACCTGAGGACTTGACGATGGATCCCCAGGGTGCTGGTTGCTGCTGTTCCCAAGGGTGCTGCTCCCCAACCCACCAGCACTCCTTAAAACAAACCCTCTCCCACCATGACACTGCTTCCCTGGCTCTACCCTCCCCTGCTCTTCTCTCGGGTCATGCAGATGCAGGTTGGACACTCGCAGCATCCCGGCACCCGGGTGTGCCACTCAGTTTTTGCTCTGTATTGAGCACCGGGGATGCACCGCTGCTGCTGCTCCACAGGGCCCAGGCTCCCCACTGCCCAGCGGGACATGGGCTGTTGCTTTTCCAGTAACTCTCCCAGTATCAATGGGCACAGGGGAGTGTGGGAGCTGGGGGCTTGGGGGGCAGCAGCAGCGCCAGCCCCGGCACAGGGGCAGGGGGAAGGGCCCTTGTCAGGCTGCACAGCCCAGGCACTGCGAAAGCCCTGATATTTCTTATCGTCCCTTGCAGCAACTTCCCCTCCTCGCCTGCGGTCGCAGGGCTCGCTGCACGCAGGGGAAGTGGTGGCCAGGCCGGCCGCCTTCAGCCCTGTGCCGTGCTGAAAGGAGATGAACCTCTGCCAGTGGTCCCAGCTCTGTGCCAGGCAGGGAGCTGCCTGCTGCCCAGCCATGCCTGCGCAGCTTCCATCTATCCGGCTCCTCGGGGGCCTGAGAGCTGTGCTGGAGGAGGAGGAGGGAGGGGGTGGTCTCACCTGAAGCCTCCCTGAGTCCCCTTCACTGGCTAGTGGGAATGGGATTCTGCTAGCCACTTGCTCCACAGACAGCCAGGAGCGCCTCCTGGTCATCATTCTGCCAGACCCCAACAGAGCTACGGTCATGTCACTGTTAACACTGAACACTAATGACTGCATTCCCAACATATGCCACCACGTTCCCTCTAAGAAGAGGGGACAGAGGCGCACAGATGGGCACAGTTCCCTCTGCTCTGCAGCGCAATGGGTGTCCTCAAGAAAAGACCCCTGGGGCAGAAGGCTCCAATCTGGTGGTGCTCCTGGAGAGCATGGGGAGGGCTACTACTGCTGCCCCAAAGAAATCGGGGGTGCCCAAAAGCTCCTGAGAGTTTTTTGGATGGTCAGATCATTGCCACCATCCTGCTAGGCACAAGGAAGCGCTGCTGGCACAGACAAGGGTCACCTCTGCACCCAAGCAGGAATGGGGCTGAGCCCCGTTTCCCTGCCAGGCGCCGGGACGCGCTCCCAGCCTGATCCCGCTGCCTGCGCCCTGCCCGTCCCCAGGGAGCGCCGCTGCCGGCAGGGCCGTTACAAGTGAGTCAACCAGAAACTGCCGGGTGAGGCGGGCGGCAGCCGAGTGAGCGTGAGGGGAAACCTCAGCCAGGCCGAGCGCCGTGGGGGGCGGGCGCGGGGGCACACGGGACCAAATTTAGACAGAGCGCGATCTGACCAAATATAGACACAGCGCGGCCCGGCTGCGCCAATGGCGGGCGTGGGGCCGTTGGCTGCCACGCACGGGGCCCCGTCACATCCCGTGTCACCTGCGGCAGCGAGCTCGCAGGTGGGGGCAGGGGAGGACACGGGTTGGGGCCCGGCACCAGCGCTGCGGCACAGACCGCGACTCCGCTCTCCCCTTTCCCCCCTTGACCCAAGGGTTGTGCAACGGCACACGGTGGGTGCCAGGGCAGGCCCATTTGGGATGGAGAATCATGGAATCCCAGGCGGGTTTGGGCTAAAGGGACCTTAAAGCTCCTCCAGCTCCAACCCCTGCCATGGGCAGGGACACCTTCCACTGGAGCAGCTTGCTCCAAGCCCCTGTGTCCAACCTGGCCTTGAACACTGCCAGGGATGGGGCAGCCACAGCTTCTCTGGGCACCCTGTGCCAGCGCCTCAGCACCCTCACAGGGAAGAGCTTCTGCCTAAGAGCTCATCTCAGTCTCCCCTCAGGCAGCTTAAAGCCATTCCTCTTGTAACTCAACAGCAATATGGGGAACGGATGAAGCTGTGCTCTGGACCTTCTGGTGCAGGATGGACTCAGGAGATGTGGGGCTGAGCTTTGTAGTGACAGTCCCTCCTTCCCCAGAATTGCCTGCTCCCACACTGGGACAAGGCATGAGGATCTCTGAGGTCCAGAGACCCTGAGGACCCAGGGACAGGCACCAAGGGCTGCCAGGAACATCTTCCCAAACCTGGCAATGATGGCTGCTTTCCAGACCAGCCAGGCCAGGTGGTGCTGGGAGAGCAGCATCGAAGGCCCAGCCTGGCCAAGGGGCTGGTTCCTGTAGCCACCAGCACAGGCTGACACCTTGCCCCATACCATGCACCTCAGCTGTTTGGGGTCTCCCAGAGGAGGTGCAATGTCCTCACCCAGCATGTGTCCAGGACTCTGCTTGGCTTCTCAGCAACTCTTCTGCCACTGTCTACACAGGAGGACCATTCCCTCCAGGGGAAAAACCCAGCACCTACTTTGGGAAGAGCCTGGGTGACGTACATCTGGCCAAAAGGAGGAAGGACGAGTACCACTCAGGATGCAGCAGGAGGCCCCAGTAGAGCTGGGGACAAAGCAGATACCACCAGGTTCTCAAATCCGTCCTGTGACTTCATCTGTGGTCTCACTTTGCCATTTGCCACAAGGAACCATGCACCCCCCGCAACCTCCACCGTCAGGATGAGACCCTAATCTGTCCCACCAACCCCTGGCATCTCCCCTTCCCATGAAGCAGAACTGCAGGAGCAGACCAGGGAGGTGAGAGGGCTCAGCCCAGAGGAGGTTTGGGACCCTCCAACAGCTTCTTGTGTCCCCCCAGATGCTAAGACCCCAACTCTGTCAGCATCAGTGGGTTTAGACGTATCCACCATGAAGCAGCTTAGGGCCACTTTGCAGGCAGCACTGAACTTGCAGGGGGTGACAGCACCATCTTCACGTGCTCTTTGCAGGCCTGCTTCAGGAACCAATGGCCCACCAGTCTGTCTGTCCCTCACAAAGCAAAGCCTCCTCCTTCCCTTGTAATTCCTGACAGGCAAACAGCCAGAGGACCCATCATACCTCAGAGCTCCCTGTTTTCCCTGCAGATCCCCTCAGCCGGGAACACGTCTCCATTCTTTGCCTACCATTGCTAGAACACCAGGAACCCCTTGGGATGGTGCACGAGGCAGACGTGCCCCACTTCTGCCATGCTTTGAAAGCCTTCATAACTACCTGCACCTCCGAAACCTGCACCCATCCCCTCTGCAGCCCATCCAAACGGCTGCTACTGAAAGCTGGCCATGGGCCCCTCCTCTTCCCACCACATCAGACACAATCAGGTGCCTTGGTAGCTTCTCCCCATGGGTGCTGACGCAGAGGTGATGGGCAGGGTGGGCCGCCATTAACGGCATGCACTATGGCTTTGCCATCCTCGCTCCAGCAGTGCTTCCCCCCAGCCCTGGGCTGGCAGCACAGGGACCAGGTCATTTTTCCCTGCACCTCAACCTTGCCAAGGTCTCTTCAGCCAGCTTCCAAGGAAAGCAGGGGTTTGTTTTAGTTTAGTTTATCCCCCCAGCACCTACCCCCAAGGGTCTCCGCACCCCTGCGGTCACCAGCCCCCCCAGCACACAGGGAAGATCTGAGGCTGTGCACTGGAAGGCAGTGAGGCAGCCCCTGAGAGCAGATTTAGGATGAAGCAGCCCTGATGCTGCTGCAGTCAACCCTGGGCAGCACCTCTGCCACGGCATGCGCAGAGCACCCGTGGGAGCACAACTGGGGGTGTCACCACACCTCAGCCACTGTCCCAAGGCACTGCTACACATCCCCCTCCATCTGCAGGCCAGCGTGGCCAAGCTGCAAGACAAAGGCTCATGGCAGGCGGTGGGAGCAGCGTGCAGGGACAGAGCCTCGGGGCCCCCCGTGCAGGTGGGGAGGGCTCAGACAGGCATTTCCCAGCAGCGGCAGCAGCTGCTCTGCGTGGAAGCACCCAGTGCGCTGCGGTTTGGGAAAGTCATTTTTCTCACCCGGAGGCAGAGCCGAGGTATCGGTTCTCAAAACCCGCACCAAGAAAACCCACTGGCTCGTGCTTCCTGCCTGCGCTGCCCGGGGCTGCCCTGGCCTCCCCCTGCACGGGGGGCGGCCGCGGTGCCAACCCTGCAGGGCTTCCAGGCCTGGCTCAAACATTTTAACGTCATTTTGGTGCAGGGGGAGGAGCCGTCTTCAACTGACTCAGATCCACAACTCCCTGCCCTGTTGACGCTTTCTCTCCTGATTACAGCCCAGGCTGCCACTGCACATCTTTTCTATTCCTTCAACGTGAGAGCTCCCTGCCCTACTTTTCTCAGCAAATAAAGATCCAGATCCGTTTGCTTTTTTGCTGCTACAAACTGCTGGCAGCCCCAGGGCTCAAGTCTAACTGAAATGCTCATTTTAGGGCGCTTTGCAGAGGTCCAACGCTCAGCTCTGGCAGCCTGGAAGCAATGAATCACTTGGGTGGCGTGGGCTGGGAGATGTGGTGCGTGTGTGGGTGAGCGAGCAAGCTTGCAGGGAAGAGGCTCACTGATTCAGCCCTATCAGAGGCACCCAGTGCTCAGAAGCACTGTGAGCTGCTTGCAGGCAGAGGAGGTGCAGCTCTCTCTGAAAGCCCACCAGGGCTCAGCCTGTTTGCTTGATGTTCTGCCTCTTGCACTTTCACTGCAGCACCCCAGTCTGAACTCTATATAACCTGGAGTAGTTGTGATTCCTTCCAAGGGGTGAGGTCCCAGCAGGCTTTAGAAGCCCCTTCACCTTCTATGAGAGGCACAGTGACAATGTGCACTTCTCCCTGGGGACAACTAAGCAAAGTTCCCAAGCGCTGGGCAGTAACTGCATTACTGCAAGACTGCAGCTCCCCAGGAAGGGAGACATGAACCACCGTGCCTGCAGACTCACACCCAGACAAGCCAAACAAGCCCACCCTGCACAGGTCCTGCACGGAGCCCTCTCATCACCTCCTCTGCACCATGCGGCCAGGGGACCAGCTGACCTGGGACTGTGGAAAGAGTCACAATGTGCCTCCAGTCCTGGAACAGCTCCAGCGTGTCCATGCCAATCCCTGGAGCCAGGGAAGGGGGACACAGCCGGGTAAGCTAGAGGGAGGGCATGGCACTGTGAAATACAGCAGAAAAAGCACATGAGCCTCAGGTCTGTCCTGCTCTGGTCCATCTCCAGCAGCTTCCCCTCATCACCAGCCTCCAGCCATGCTCCACGAAGCCGTGCTGCCACCCCGTGGCACTTAAAAGGTGAGGCTTCGAAGCTGGCCATGGCCAGGGTCGTTGCTCTCTGTCATATAGTAATATGACGAATCATACATTCGTCATTTAAGAGTATGACGAATAATAGAATCACAGAATGGTTTGGGTGGGAAGAGATTTTAAAGCTCATCCAATTCCAAGCCCCTGCCACAGGCAGGGACACCTTCCACTAGAGCAGGCTGCTCCAAACCCCATCCAACCTGGCCTGGAACACTGGCACGGAAGGGTGATCTGCCCCCACAATCCTTCCAACTTGGCTGTAGCCAAAGCATCACTCAAGATCCATCTCCCCTCAGCTGTAAAAAATGCTGCCTATCTCATCCTCCTTGATCCCTTTCATTCTGAACCTTGTCAGCTCTCATCAACCTCACACAACTAGACAGCACTGGCTGCAGCTTTCTTGGACACTTCTGCTGGAAATGAACACAGCCTGGGGGATCCTAGCTCACTCTGTGCTTCTCACAGCACAGCCAATCCAAAATACCCTCAAGGGCCCAGATGTCTGTGCCTAAAATGTCTAAATCGGAGCATCCTGGAGTCAGTCACACCTTTCTCCCACAGACCTGACCTACCAGGGTCATCTCCTGCCCAGGCTCTGCAACCAAGGAAGCCTGGAGGGTAAGCATCAGGTAACTCAAGTGCTTTGGATGTTCACCAGGGGTGTGTGAAAATCAGATCCCTCCTCTCCCCAGAGGATGTGAACCTGCTGGTCCATCTTTCCCAGAGGAGACTGTAACCCCCAGGCCAGGAGCATAAGCACCCTTGGTTCTTCCACAAAAGGCAGTCAGCTCCTGGAGATGTCTGCTGGAGCTCAAAAGCCCACCACCAACTTGACTTGGTCCTGGTCTGCATCCAGCAAATACTCTTCACTACAAGTCCCGAGGAGAAATGTGGTTTAAGGCATCTTTCCCTGCAGTCTTTTGTCTCAACTAGCACTGTGACCCCACACAGCCTCCCTATGTTCACATCAGTCTTCTCTAGCCACACATCTGCTCCAAACCCCTGGGTTTGAGTGCTTGGGGCTCTTCTCTGGGCTAGCTCTACAAACCACAGCAGGACAGAGAACACATCACCTTGGTGCTGCTGACACTCACTTTGCAACAGCAATGCTCCCTTGCTGCAGCTGCTTTCGTGCCACATCAGATGGTGCTTTCACCATCTGATTCCAGCCACCGTATTTCACCAGATAGTGATTTTCCACTATTTGTCTACAAAAAACCAAAATTGAGCTTTCCAGCTATAGAATTATCTCAGGGGGAAAAAGATTATTTCAGAGAGCTACTGATATAGATGGCTTATCTAAGGGCAGAGTCCTTTGTGATCAGCCGGCTTCCACATCCCCTGCACCAGACCACGCAGGCCCAGAGCGCCAAGACCTCTAGATAACCTGCACATGAAATACTTAGCATCATCTACCTACTCCATCCAGCAGTGAGCTGTAAGACCCAACCCACTAGTCTGCTCATTCCTACAGTGAGGCACTCCGCAGTTCAGCCAGGGCAGGATCTCCCTCCCCAGGCAGAAGTGTCGTCCATGGTGTAAGAAGTGACGGCAACTGTAGACTCCAAACAGTCTGGCAGGTGTAGGGGGTGAGTGTGAAACCCCCACTCCCTGCAGTGGGTGAAACTAGTGACTAGAGATTCAGCTCTGAGCAGACAGTGCATTTTATTGAAGTATAAACACAACTATATCCCAGCCCTTCTCTTTTCCATGCCACCAGTAAAAAATCTAGTGCATCACCATTAAGCACTGCTTCCCCAGACCCATTCATGCCATCCCCCTCGACAAGGGTCAAAGAAAATATCTACAGTCTGTGTAGGCCCACAGTGGTACAACAGAGGCCAGAAGTACTGAGAGAAGCTGAGCCAGGAAGCTCCCTCCACGTCAGGCTCTCCTTCACACATGCTAAAGCTAAAAGGTTTTGGAGCAGTGCCCCACATGCCTGGTGCCACTCCAAACATATCTGGGGAATCCTCCAGGCAGCACAAGAGCACTTTAGGTTTTTATAGCTGTGTCTCGGGACTTGTAAGCCACACCACGGCTCTTCAGCTCTCTGACGATCCCTGCAGCAAGGAGAAAAACACACTTCAGTATTCCTTAGGGATGAAGAGCCCTGAAAAAATCCGGCTGCTCTGTCATGTAGCCTTCACACAGTTTATCCCTGGTACCACAGGGATAGCAGCATCTTTAATGTCAGCTTCTGGCAGGTGTTGTGCTGAAAGACTGCTGGGAGAAACCCCACCTGCATAACCGTGAAAGCACCTCCTATTCAGCATCTCTTTGTGGCACCCTTGCTCATCCCTTCACCCACGCTGCAAGTGCTCTGTTTGCAATACACAGTATTCACTGAACATCCTGATTTTGTCACACAGCACAGCACAATGCTCTGCCCAGTTTGACACCTTCAAAACAACAGCCCCAGCACCTCCTGCACAGAACAATCCCTCAGCTGCCACCTGCGCAGGAGCCTCCCCCATAACACGAGCTGCAGCGTTACCTTGAGGCAGCCGGCCGGTCACTGACACTGCGTACACACCCGGCTTGAAGTTACCTGGGGGAAAGAGAACACTGAGGGGTACCTGCACGGCAGCAGCCAGGTGGGGCAGCATCCTGGGAGCCTCTGACAGCGCTGATGCCCCCTCATCGGGAGCAGAGACACCCTCTGCAGCCCCAAAAGCAACTCCCGCTGCCCCAGAGAAGGGTTTGCTGAGGAGAAGGGATCTCCGCCCCCAGAAACCCACTCACTGATCCGCTGCCACTTGGAGACCCAGCTGTCCTCAGGGCTCATCATCGCGATGATCCTGTGGGAGGGACAGGAGTGAGAGGACGCTCTGCAGCCGAGTGACACCCCGGTGACCACGGGTCGGGCCCACTCACCCGTCGAAGGAGGAGCTGGTACAGTCATAGACCATCTCCCGGTTGCCCTTCATCTGCAGGTACGCATCGCAGTTGTCGCAGCCGTCGTACTCGAACTGGTCGATGGTCTGAGAACAAAAGCAGGCGAGCAGACCGGGTACGTGGATAAATATATTAGTAAATAAATATATTTCTGAGCACATCAGCATATTCACACATCTTTTATCGGACATAAATACACAAGTTTGCATAGATATAAAACGTATTCTTCCTTTTTCCTCTTTTTTTTTTGGGGGGGGGGGGGGAGGGGTGGTGTCATAATTTATTCCCAAGCCCCAGAGCCAGGCCAGGCTCAGGAAATGACAACCAGTGACAAAAATCAAACCTATATTCACATTTCCAAAGGATCTGAACATCACAGAACGGAGCAAAGGCTCTGTGTGGGAAGGGGGGAGGTCCAGCCAGCCCGGGCCACAGCACCCACCCCGGTGGGGCAGGAGGCCCTGGGAGGGTGGCAGTCCCTGGGGAATGGCTGCACTTCGGGTTAAGATAGAGGGAGTTTGGGATGCTCTGGCTTCCATCGGTTTTCAGGTGGGACTTTGGAGGCAATGAAGAAAAACGAGCTCTGCTTCATTGCAGTGAGGCTGAAGAAATTCCATGACAGAGCCCAAGGGTCCTGAGCACTTGAATGCATCACCCTGAAGTGACAGGGGCAGGAACTGAAAGGAGCCTTTTCTCAGATACTGCTTCTTCCCTTCCAGGCAGCCAAGGATGGAAGTCCATCTACTGAAGAGGACCTTAAAAACCACCTTCCTGGAGAGTTCCTCCCTCTCCTCCCATCCAAGAACCCACAGAGGCAGACCTGCATGCTCTCATTCGGCTCAGAATCTAGAATGGCTTTCTGTATGAAAAGGAGCAGCAGCATAATGTCAGGAAAGGAAAACAGGAAAGGAAAAGCAGGCATTGCCCTGCACAGCCCTGTAATACTGCAGTAGGGAGTGGAAAGAGTGCATTAGTGCTGACCACTTTCTCCAAGAAGCTTGAGGTCTCCTGCAGGTTCCAAGCCCTCTGTTTTCTTAAGGATAAGGAGGGAAAGAGGAGGACTTTTAGACTGCAGACTAGATGCCCATTCTTTGAGGCAGTGAAATGCACCTCTGGAGGTTCGCAGCCTTCTGTTAAAGAAACCAGTGGGAGCACCTGGACTTCGCAACCCTCCTTCCTGTGAAGTCATCTGAGTCCTCCAGGATGGTCAAGGATGTAGGGAGCTGGTTGACATGGACAACATGCACAGGAAGCTGAACAGGGAGAATCTACATATGCTCCTGTTTTGTTGTTTGTTTTTTGGTTTTTTCCTCTAGCTTAAGACAGACATCCCTGCAAGGGAGAAAGAAATCTGAGCTTCTGTCTTCTGCCTGCTTTGTAGGACAAGCAAGAAGAGCCTCGAAAGATTAAAATATAGTTCTCCTGGTTTCTTTGATGAAAGAAATTCAACTCTTCCCTAGACTGAAAGGTCCTGCAGTGGTTTGGTCACAGAAGAAATGAACATTAACAAGGGAATAATGTTTTGTTTTAAACAGTGCTATTGCCTGACTTCAGATCATTTGAATGTCAGTGACTGATTAGCAGCTGGGACAAAGATGCCTTTTTCAAAGAAGGGCAGCAAACCCCATAAAAAGCCTTTCTCACCAATGAAGGAAGGCAGAGGTAGGATCATCCTGAACTGGAACTACATAACCCATACTCTTTCTTGTACTGGAGAAGCAGCTGCTGCTTTAAAGAAAGACACAGAAAGGTTACTGAGTACTCAGCAGTCTGTCCCTACATCGGGTTTCAAACTGTCAGGAGTTACCTTCAGCTCCAGTGTTGCATCCTCACCAGTGCCCAGAGTATTAACTCTGGGAACGCTGGGTGCCACAGAAATGGGCACTTCATGTGGGAATCTGCCCAATTCTTTGGCCTGAATGGTCATTGAAGGCAATAAAATCAATACTTGAATTCCCTGCTGAATGAAAACTGATTGGGTTCTGTAAGTTTTTCATTTGGGCAGGCTTTATTTTACTTGAATGCCCCCAAATTATGAGATGTAGGAAATGAGAACTAGTGACATTAAAAAAAAAACCTCCGCAACTGGGAGAGAAAAAAACCCTAGTAATAAACCAAGAACTTAGTGATTGATCAAGTTTTCTCTCTCCATTCAAAAAATATTAGGAAAGCCAGAAGAGTATTTTGAAAAATTCCTTTGCAGGATCATTTCAGGTGTCTTAGAAATACAATTAAGGCTGGGTGATGCTCAGCACTTATTATGGATACTTTTGCTGGGAATTTTGCTCTGTCTTGAGGCAATGAGAGAGGAAGGACAGAAGCAAGAGCCACATCAAGGCAAAGATTTTCCATGATTCCTGAGATGGGAGCATCTCAGGTTTGAAATATGCTCAACAAATGAGTTGCTCTTAACAGAGCCAGCCATCACACCTATCTTGAGAGCAGGTGGAGGAGAGTGAGAGAGAGACTTGTACACACTGCCAGATGAGATTGCTCTTCCCACTGCAACAGGAAGAGTCTAACCCAGCTCCTTCCCAGAAATACTGATCTTGTCCCTGTGTCTTCACCTCGCCTGCTGCTGGCAAAACCCAGCAAATGGCTGAGATGGCGTCAGCTGAGGGACAATGAAGTGATCAAAAGTGGTGAGAGCTGTTGGTTTCCAAAAAAGCCAGAAGCAGCACCTTGCAGGGAAGACCTGTGGGTGATAAGATGGAGAATAGCTTGTTCCTGTGTCTGAAATAAGAGTGGAAAAGCTAAATTAAGAAGTCTGGCTTTTGACAAGCGAGGAAATTAAGTCAGGAGCTACCAGGCCACAGAAAGTCATTTCTGCAGCTTTTGGTCTTGAAGGTTTGTTTATTTTTGAAGTGCTTAGCAAAACCTTCCATGGCATGAACATGCCGATATAGTAGCTTGCACTCACTGCGCGAGCTCTCCAGCTGGTGACTCCCAACTCTGACCTCTGAGCCAGCTGGCCCACACAGATGGATGCTACAGGATGAAGATGGTCTGCCTCTGCCTTCAAAGGAGAAGGGGACCTGGAGAACACAGCACCGTGTTTGTGTGACCATCGCAAATGGGGAACATGTGAAGAGACCACAAGTGCTTATTCAGAGTCTGCACCCTGGCATGGGCTGTGCAGGTCAGGACTGCGCAGAGCCAGATGTGAGCTCCTCGACGGCTGGTACACTGAACATCTTTGTCCACTCCAGCTCTCCAGTAAGGAAGCAGGCCAGTGTTTTATTAAACTGAGTGTTCACGGACATCCTGGACCTCCTCTTCAGATCCTGTGTTCAAAGAAAAGGAGAAAGAAAAATGCTCACCTAGCTGAACATTCCCAGGCTCTGCAGCCATGACCCTGCAATACAGAGAACAGATGCTGCAGCGAAAGCCACTAAGTTTCTCACAGTATTTTGGAGGGACTTTCCTGGCCACCTCCCCAGTCAGTTTGTTTCTGAAAGCTAAAGCACAATAAAATGTTAAGATAAGATGTCAAGCTAGTCTTTAAGTATTTCAGAAGATACAGGCTAAGCACAGTGCACCTCAGAGTTCACACTGGTACTAGATGTTTGCTTTTGAGGCTTTTTGATGCTTGCTCTTCAAGGAAAAGCTGTACAGCCATTTAAAAAATCAGTAGCAACAGAATGTAACACCAATTCGTATTCTCACAGTGGCATGGCAGCACCTACCAGGGACAGCGAACAACAGAAACTCCACACAACAAAAGCAGACTGCAAGTGCTGTGTGCATGCAGGAGAGGGATGGCACGTGCATTTCAGAGTGTATTAGAAGTTGCAGAGATTGCTTGTGAGTCTCAAACAAGCCAAACCCAATGAGTGGTGTTCGGCCATAAATGCCAACCCCTCAGGCCCAGCCAGCAAGGACTGCAGCTTCTGCCTGATGAACTGTCAACAGGCAAGTGCTGAGCAGGTCACTTTGAAATATTCAGCGTACTGCAACTGCCTAGAAACAGCGCACCCTGAGTTACTGCTTCAGTTAGGCCCTTTCTCTCTCAGTGACCAAGTGTTGATACACACACCACAGTCCTTTTCCCAGGTATCTCTCAAGCCTGCCCAGGGCAATCACACAGGGCCAGTGTAGCCCAGTAAAGGCATACAGGTATTATTTTTGCATATATCCCTTTTCCTGAATGTTCTCAAGATCAAAAGGAGACAAATGTGCATACAGGTATTCATAGAGAGCAATTCAAAACAGCTTTCCAGAACAGTCAGCAAATTCTTCTTTTTTATAAATGACCAGCTGGAGGAACAGGACCTGTGAAAATTAAATCTATGGGAAGAAAAGAAACAATTGATATTCTGCTTTGAGAAGGAAATGCACAGACACAGTGGTATACACATACATACATGTGCAGCATGGCCAAAGTACCAGGAGACAGAGTTTGAGCATATCTGGCATTTGTGTCACTGGTACATTGAATAAGCCATTGCCAACTGTTTCTCACAAACACCAGCTTATGTGCAACACAAAAGAGACTGTACAGCTTCGATCACTCTGCGATCAGATGCCCTGAGGCACCCAAACAGCATTATAAAAATGTTTTTCTGAAAATCATGCCTGTGTGAGTGTCCCCTGTTAGCCAAAAAGAAAGAGAGGTTATAAAAAGGTCTTGGATTGGGAGTGGTGGTACAGCCTCAGCTGCTGAACTGGCCATCGAGACCCACACAGGGCAATGAACTGAAGGAGCACACCTTAGGGATACAACAGAAGTCTTGTTCTCTGGATACCATATTTTACTGGTAGGTCTTTTTCTGCCCTTTAATCCCTTTTCCCCTCTGTAGTAAGGATCAAAGACATGACATGAAAGGAAATAGCTAAGAGGATGAGTAGGGGATGGAGGAGAGGGGGAGATGCTGACAACATGGTGCAGGAGGTGAGATTTCCCAGAGAGAGAAATCAAGAAACTTCATCTGCCTGTGCTGGGAGTAATCTAGCTGTTCTGGGACTAGTTCCGTGCACGCCAGGGTGGTTTAGGAAGCCATCTAGCTGTAAGTCGCTGCTAGTTGTCTGACTTCTCTTTAAAGGTTCCATTCAGCATTGCTTGAGGATTGATTCTTCAGTGAAACAACTCCCAGGTACAGTCTCCCAGGCAAGAGAGCCAGGGATGTATCTTTATGCAAACCCCACCAGGAAAAGGTGGTGAAGGTGCTCAAGGAAGCAGGATAAACTCCAAGATCATGCAAGCATCATCGGGATCATCTGCAGAGCCCTGGCAATGGCTATGGACAGCGTTATTCCCTGTAATGCCAGTGCATGGCACTGCCTGCACAAGTGGAGCTTCTCCAGGGGCCATGGACCAAGACTCAGCCTCACCTTGCAGCTGGGTGAGGTAAGCACATACCTGGAGGGTGCTGCATCCCATAGGAGCACCCTCAGCTTCTGGAAACCCTGGTTTAGGGACTTCCTGAGCCAGAGAGTATATTTGCATCTCTGCATTTGATAGCTCTTGATCTAGGCTCTTGAACCTATTTTATTTCTGGCACCTATGTCCTCTGGGCAATAAGCACCAGTTTCACCACACACCATGTTATTACATTATTGGGTGTTTTAAAACTTCTGGTTCCCATTTGATGCCACCTCTTTGTTACAAGTACTGGCGAATCTCTTTTATCTGCCTTCTCTCCTGATTTCATATCCTCCCTTTCATATCCTCTGCGAATCATCTTTTTTCCCCACATGAAAGTGTCTATATCCTTTCTTGTGACTGTACTCGATACCTTTCTGCACTTCTCCCAAGTCTGCTACACCCTTCTTCGAGAAGTGCCGGGCAGTGGCAGGTGCTAGCTGTGAAAGCTCTGCACACTTACACAGCTGCATGATGGCACTTGCTGCTTGTTCCCCATTTGTTTCCAGCTAGTTCCTAACAATAATTCAATTTTTTACTCAGAAGCAGTTTTGCTTGTGTGTGGCATTTTGTGCTACTTACATGTGATTTCATCCACCACTCTTATTGCCTGAGCAACAGGAGATAGTTTATACCCACTTTATAACCAAACTTTATAACCAGTTTTAAAGCTGCCAATGCTGAAGGATCTTGTCTTTTATAAACTACTTTATAAACTATCTCTTCTCCTTGTGGAGGATATTTATGAACTTGCTGAAAGGTGCAGACAGTTGGAGAACTCCACTTTCTTCCTTCTCTGAGTAACTCTCTTCCATTAAGAATGATCTGCACTTTGTCTCCTATTTTTTAGTGAGTTATTTACCTATGAGAGTACCTTCCCTTTTATCCTTTGAGAGCTTCATTCCCCTAAAAGATCGGCAAGGCATTATCTTTCTCTACAAAAGCTGTGTTGCCTCCTCCCCTGGTTTTCACATTTAGCCATGTACCTACAAGTCAGACCCTGTATTTGAATTTTTAACAATTCGCTAGGCAGGAAAGTCAGGCTCATCATTCTGTGGCTTCAGCTGTTTCAAGCTGATATTGCCCTCAGCTATTCCTTCTGGCTCTGGGCATGGGTAACAGACTGCATGCTTGTGGGTTAGCAGTTCTGTGCTTGAGCCCCTGCATGATGCCCACGTGGGCGCCCTGTAGCCCCAGCGATTCATTACTGTCTGCTTTACTGATGCATTTCAGAAATGCTCAAACTAATGATTTGATTTATGAGGGATCCTCTGCCCCACGTTCCAGGGTGAGAGCCTCTTCAAGCACTTCCACGCTGATCACTAATGCAATAAATTCAGTTTACCCTTCTGCTATGCAGTTACAGCCCTTGCCATCCCTCTTAGACCTTTGTTACTTCATGGACCTGCAGAGCCACTGGCAGCTTTCCTGCTTCTAAAGGAGTTCAAACTGTTTGCATTACTAGTCTTTCTCACAAACTGTTCATAGCAATCTTCCCTGCCCTGCCTCACTGTGGCTCCACGCTCAGCTTTGCTGTTTTCTGATTTCTTTGTCTAGCCACGCCTTTACTTTGGAAGAACAGCTTCTTGCTTCTCTTTTCCCCTTCTATTGCTTGGCCAGTCCTTTTCTGGGGCTTTAAGTGATCCTTGTGCCCAAAATCATCTTACTCTTTTGACTGCTTCTTTTAGTACTATTTGAAGAAGGGTCTCATGTATATGCAGGATCCTTTTTTGCAGCCTGTGCTAGCGCAGTGCATTAGAACCCTAACATCATACTTCTCTTACTTAGGCACAATTGGGGGGTTTTGTGTCACCTGTCATTGGACTTTACACTCTCCTTAACACAGTGTCCCTCCCATGCCACCAGAAGAGACACATTCTTCTCTGTAATTTCACCTGGAAATTACAGGTGCCCACTGTTTGTTTTAAGCTGGGTTTCTAAGAGGTTTATGTCAAAATTTTACTTTAAAGCTGGGCTTTCTAATTCATCTACTTACATTTTTAGCCTTACAACATTTATCTAGAGGCATATATTTATGCATTTCTTCTTGGTCTCCTTGTCTATTTTTGTGTCCTGCTTACATGGGACTGTCTGTTGAGATTGTTTTTTGCTCTTTTAGCTTGTTCTCTATTGATTTACATCCAGCAACTCTGAGGTTGTGTTATGTCAACCAAAGTGTTTTCAGCTTGATGGCTTTTCTGCATAAGCTCTGCTCCTGCTCTCTTCAACTGTCCTCGGTTCCTAATAAAGTTAAATCCTTCCTTTCTGTGTCTTTCTCAATCTTACAAGGAGATTCTGATTCTCTGGCTGGTCCTGAAAGCATTCACAGAAGCTACTGCAATCAAATAGACTCAGAGTTGCAATGTCCTTTCCAACACACTGGTCCTTCTAGCTCCTGGAAAAGGGAGGGAATGAAGGCTGTGTGCTTGCACACTAGCACTGGCTCTGGGTGGATGCCAAGAGAGCTTTTCCCTACCATGCCATCAGGAGATGGGGACATCTGGGCCACTGGGGTTCTCTACAAAGAGGTGGAGGCATCATACCAGGGACCTTTGCCATGCCTTGGACACTGCAGCACCCCGCACCCTGTGTGAGGTGGAGACTCCAGCTCTGGTGGCCTGGGGAGTCCTCCCAGTTTTATTTTTAAATGGGAGCTCAAAGCAACTCCTGAGCAGCCTGCCCCTCATGCCAGGGGGCTCTCTCCATGTGGAGGTCGCTTGCTGTGACCCTGAGAGGGCTGTGTCCTGGCAATATCACTGCCCACTGTCTGCAACTCAGGGGACATCAGTACTCAGAGCTACCTGCAAACCAGGGAGATACCTCTAAACTGCTGCCTCCTTAGCTCTCCAAATGGCAGCATCCCTCCAGGCTCTTTGAAGAACTCATCTGCAGTGTCAGGCACTTCTGTGCCTGGGAAAAAACCTCTGTTCCTGGGAGTCTGGGAGCGCGGAGTGCTGCAGGCAGCCAGGACAGGGCTCCATCCAGCCTCCCCCGTTCTCTGCTGCCTTCTCACAGGCGCTCCAGCACCAGGAGCCTGGGTGTGGTGGAGGGCTGGATAGACGAGCATGGGGAGGAAGTTATTATCTGCGTGGCACAATGGGCACAGTGAGTCATGAATTTAAGGCCAGCATTTTAACAGAAATTAGGCAGCTCGATCTGTATTTGGTACCTAAATCAAAACGATTTGCCCGAGGAGCTACAATGAGTCAGTGGCAGGGTGAGGAAAGGAGCCAGGCTCTGCTTGCAGCCAGAACCTGCCCATGCTGACTCGCAGGTTGCTGTGTTCAGAGGAGCATGAGAGAGCAAGACCTGGGAGCTAAACTCAGGCTCTTTGAAAGAGCCTGGTCTCAAATGCATTTCCCCTCTCAGAGATGTGCAGCAGTTAGGCAAAGGGCCAAACTTTAATTATGTCCGATTTCCAAACGATGCTAAAAAGCAACTCCCACACAACAGAGGCAGGTGAGAGGTGAGGCATGTGCAAATCCATAAACTCATTTAGTCTGTTTTCCTACTACCACTGGCAATGCACACTTCCTTATTGATTCAGTTAGCGAGGGTTGGCTAAAACAACTAGAGCCCAATAAGCCTTGACTGTGCCAGTGAGACATCCAGACTGATGTAAGGACACTGAGAAACATGCTCCCATCCCTTCATTTGGGAGATATTCCAGCTGCTAGAGATGCTTAGTTCAAAATAGCCACATTATTCCTCATGTGTATTATTTTAGGATGAAACTGCAGGGTTTGGTGCCCTCATTAACAGCCTTGCTAATCATTCAGGCCATGATTTTCAGACAGGTGACATCTGAAACGCTTCTGTTGTCAGTGGTCCTGTAGGAAAGCCCACCATGAAGGTATCAGGTTTACTGGCAGCCAGAGTACCTTCAGCAAACCACCCTCATCCACTTGCTTGCTGCAAGAAGAGGCCAACAGCAGACTTACCCTGACTACCCTGCTGAGACGGGCAGTGAAGTTGAAGACTCAGACTGTGTCTGGGGGTGCCTGTCCCTGAGAAATCAGCAGGAACCGTGTGGTTTCCCTCCCATCCTGACAACCCCTCCTCCTGCTTTTTCAGCTCTGAGCCAGACTGCGGCACTAAACACTTCCAGAGCGGCCGAGAGCCTGAGCTGCAGGACAGGGGAGCGCTTGTGGGGATCAGGGGCTGGGCTTCGGGTGAGCAGCAGTAGCCAGCAGGATGTCTATGAGGAACACGAGCATCGCAAGCTTTGGGCAAGGCTGAGTCCTCGGGCAGAAGAGCGGGGCTGGGCTCCAGGGGACATTTTCTTTTCCTTCGGTGGTGACGGCTCTGTGAGCTGTGTTTTGGGGGCAGTGGGACAGGGGATGTCCCAGATGCTTCCAATTGTCTTTTGGCATCTTTACTGAAGTCCAAGCTGCTTGGAGAAGCGGAAGAGATATGAGGGGACTCCCGGCCTTGCTGGGAACAGGCTGGCTGTCCCACCAGAGCTGCTTCCTGCAGCACAGTGCTGCTGTCTGGAGGCTGCTGACAGTGATAGCTTTTCTCAGTTCTCTTTTGTGTCCGAGCACTGTGGAAGCCAACCTTGGCCCCTGTGTACCGGGATTTGCGCTGCCCAGGCCCTTGCCCTGCCCACCCCGGGGTACACTCCGCATTTCTTCTGTAGTGGTGGTGCTGGTGGTGGTGGTAGTGGACGTGGCTGAGCACCTGGGGCTTCGCCGGACCAGCACCCCCAGGCACCATCAAGTCCAAGGACCTGGGCCGCATGTCCCTTGGTGGCAGCGGCTGCTCCTGGCCATTGTCTGTGGCAGGGCCCTCTGAGCTGCAGTACACAAAGGGGTCGTAATCGCTGCTGAGGGAGCTGCGGAAAGTGGAGCAGCTGCCATGGATGCCCTGCAGACTGACATCTGTGCAGTTCAACATGGAGTCACTGGAGGAACCGTGGCAAGGCCCCGAGCTGGAGTCACTGCCTGGCCCATCTGCCAGGTACCCGCTGTGCTCCGTGAGATAGCTTTCTCCAGAGCCACTGCTGTTGTGCTGGTGCCCGTGGCCAACCCCCCGGCGAAGGGCAGGCGCCCGGTGCTGCTTCTGCACCAGGGCTGCCTTGAGCCCCAGGCAGGGGGGCTGGGGCTGGGGCTGGAGAGAACAAGTCCTGTGGGATGGCAGCGTCTGCCCGCATGCCGAGGGGTTGGGATGCTGCTGGCCCAGCAAGCCCGGGGCCAGAGGAGAAGAGTGGCCACAGGCAAGCAGGGAGGTGGCTGGCCTGTAAGGCATGTAGTGGATAGTGCCAAAATCCAACTGGGAGAGCTCCAGAGAGTGAAAGAAGGGGTTGCCATGGGCTTGCTCCGGGGGAAAGTTCCTGAGGTTCCTCTGAGGATAAGCATGTGGGAGGTGGTAAAGGGCATGTCCTGGGTGCTGTCGGAAGAGGTGGAGTCGCCGTCCGGGTTCCATGTCCTGTGGGGCCATCCTGGAGCCAGCAGCCGTGGCCTGGTCCACCGAGTCTCTGGCTGTGGAGAGAGAAGGGAGCATCCAGCACAAGTCTCACAGCCCAGCTGCAGTAGCCCCTGCATCAGCGAGCCTTCACTGCAACCCCACATCCCACCCATGCCCTGCAACCCCTCACTGCCACCACCAAACTGCCTTGATGGTCCTGCACACACAGCACCTGCCCTGCTGCCCTGATGCTCAGATCCCACCTCCCTTTCCCACAAGTCCCAGGACTGAAACCTCCTCCTCTCAGTGCAGGTCCCAGCCCAAGCCCTGTACACTGCCGGTGTTCACATGCACAGGGACCCCTCTCCATGCACCCACCACCCTATACACCCACAAGTGCTCCTGCTGATGCACCATGTGCATCACCCAAGAGTATATGGACCCTTTGGGCACAACCCTGCTGTGTCTGAGCCCTACCAAGGATATTGAACATGCAAAGTGGACATGTGTGGTGCTGCTGCAGCCAGGGGTCAACGCACTCCCGGTGAAACTCGTGGGAGCACGAGATGATCCGCAGGTCCTAGAGAGGTGGAAAGAAGAAGAGGAGTGTGAGCAAGGAGAACCATGTCCCAAGGGCTGGATGGGTTCCTCTTGGTGGAAGTGAGCTCTGTAGGATAGAAAGATGGCTAACTGTGAGCGGGCTTCAGCCCAGCTTTGCATGGAGGAGGCTGTGCAGCAGCCTGGCAGTTCTGGTTCTGCTCACTGCATCCAGCCACCTCCAGAGAGGTGGCTGCCCTTGGGAATAGCAGGGGGACTGCCCCGCTGCTGCAATATGGATGTATATGGGCATTTTCATAGAATCATAGAATCACAGACTAGTTTGGGTTGCAAGGGACCTTAAATCTCATCCAGTCCCAACCCCCTGCCACAGGCAGGGACACCTTCCACTAGAGCAGCTTGCTCCAGGCCTCGTCCAACCTGGCCTTGAGCACTGCCAGGGATGGGGCAGCCACAGCTTCTCTGGGCACCCTGTGCCAGCGCCTCAGCACCTCATTTTACCCTACAGCAACAGCTGGAGAACTGTCTTCGAGGAGCCTGAGTCTGCAGGCAAGTGTCTTCAACAGGGGCAGGGCTGTTTTGGTCAAGGCGCTGGCAAAACTCCTCTGATGCCCATCCTGTCCCAGCCTCCAGGAGCTGCTGAAGGAAACATTCCAAGTGCCTCCTGCCCCTACCACACTGCTCAGCCCCCGCCGCAGCTCCCACACGCCGGCAGCCAGCCTGCTCAGTGCTGTGGCTCAGCAGCAGCCATGCCTGCAGCCTACCTGGCCCTCGCTGAACTCCTCCAGGCAGATGGCACAGACCGGGGCTGAGCTGCAGGTACTGGCCGAGTCCCACCGTGCTGCTGGCCGGCACCTCGCCTGGAACTTACGCGTGGCCAGCTGCCCGATGGCCTGCATGGTCTGCTGCTGCAGGGAGTCCTGCACCGGAGAGAGGAGGTGTGAAGGAGAGGCTCAGCCCCACACTGCCCTGCTTCCCACTGCCCTTCCGTTTGCAAAATGGCATCATCAGGAATTTGGGGGTGATAATCGTTTTTCCAGAGGTGACTTTCTGTCTAACCTGACTTAGCCAGAGTAGGCTTTGTCACCAGCAGGAGACATCTGGCCAATTCAGCAGTGCTGAATTTTTGAGCCCCAAAGGCTTGTCCTTCTATAGGACCAACAGGGTATTGTCAAATCTGGAAATACATCTGACTCTGAAAAGACAATTATTTAATTTGTTAGTTTCTATTAAAAATACTAAGTCTTCTGCTCTCTACCTGTACAGACAATACTGTTAAAATCGAGAGCTAGAGGGCCAGCTCTGCAGCTTTGGGTGCTGGGCCAAGCTCTGAAAGGTTCTGGGACTGCAGGCTGCAGTGCTGGTGGGGCAGCAGGAGGAAAGCAAGGCCACCGCACAAGGAAAGCAGCCAGCCCATCTCAGGTTCACTCGTCTCATTCCTGGGCTGCTCCTGCTTCATGTGGCCTCATCTTCAGTTCACACAGAGGTGTATTTCCCCTCCCACACTCTGCCCGTTCTTGCCTTTCCTGTGTTTCCATTCGCTCAGACACAGCTGCTCCATGAGGTCCCTACCTGAGTCCTGTTCAGTTGGCACTTTGTGCGCACCACAAAAATTAAGATGATAACGACCACGGTGCTGACCACCGTGAGGAGGATCCACACGTCGTAGTCTGGCTGTGGGATAGAACAGGGAAGAAATTACTCGTGTGCGGCAGGGGTGGGAGTCAGAAGCTAGGCAGGGGAATCCCTGTCTCTTCCTGACCATCAGCCTTTGAATACATGATCCTTGGCCAAGCTCTGTCTCATATGCTCTTTACAGGTAAAAGAAAAAGGTTTCAGTCTTTTCTGTGCATTCCAGCAGGAATGGAATTTCTCTGTCTTGCAGCATCACACCTCTCTAGAGGTCACGGTCTAAAGGTAGCACAAGATGAAAAAATCAAGCCTTGGTCTCACCTGAAGAGACAGAGAACCCCCTCACCTCACTCGTGACAATTAAAGTAAGGGAAGAGAAGAAGCTGAAAGCACTTCTGAGCCTTTATTTGTGGCATGCCATCTGAATGCTGCAGACAGGCAGCTACTGCAAAAGGCTGTGATCTCTGTCCCTGGGGAGGAAAGCTCAGCATCTCTGGGGAAGTCCTATTCCATGGCACAGCAGCTTGGGAGGGAGGATACAGAAGGCAGTGGGAATGGTGTGTTTCTCACCCAAGATGGTGGCTCCTTGACCTCTATCTTCACATGGGCCTCTCTGTTCTTGTTCACGACCCCCATGAGAAGCTCAGCATCGTGACCTCTGATCAGAACCACAGGCTGACTCAGACCTCTGGGCTTTCTCAGCTGTAAAGAAACAAACAGAGTAAGAGGTGGTCCAGAACAGCCCAAAACAAGGACTATCCCAGTTCCCAAGGCACGTCTGGTTCCTCCTGATGCTTCTTGCACACACTTTAGATACCAACTGACCCCCGCAACTTGCCTTTCTCCTCTCTGATGAAACCAGATGGAAGCTCTTCTTCTTCCAGCAGCTTTTCAGCAAGGTTTTCTTAATAACCTCCAGTGGTGCCTCCTACGTGCATAACTGGTCACTGTTCAGTGTGTTTCTGACCATACCAGCAGCTTTCCACCATGGTCCAGACAGCCTGGCATGGGCTGGCTCAGCCAGTGCCTCAGTCTCCCCTCTGCTCCACACTGACTGAGTGAGGGTGTCCATCTGACACAGGCCACTTCCCATACCCTTACTGAGCAATCTCAGCATCCCCTCACCTGCACTCACTGTTGTATTTCTCTGGCATCAGAATTTTAGTTCTAAGTATACAAAAGAATGACAACAGATTAATCCAGTGAGCAGGAGTCAGCCCAGAGGTTGGATAAGATCAAACATCAGCTCCCCTACCTGTCCTCTTATCTAGTGCTGGATGCTTTTCATCATCCCTTGATTATTTCGAGGTTGGAACCTATTTCTTTCCAGAGATGACAGCAGTGTTGGTGGAAGAGACCTCTGGAGGTCTTTAAACTAATGTTAAGCTTGCAGTAAGAGCATCACCACCAGCACAGCAGGGTGGCCGTGACTTTGGCTTGAACATTTCAGAAATCACCTTTCCCCTAAGGTACACCAGGGCTGTCTGTACTAGCTGGGATAGGTAATCTGTGACTTATCAAGAGGAAGCATCCAGCTCCTGGCAGAAAAGCTCAATTGACCAGACAATGTCCTTCAAGAGCAGCAAGATGCTGTTCGCAAGCTGCTGGCATGTGCTCTGGGGACACCTGGATGTGCCATGGAGTGAGTGAAAGAGTAAAGCCCTGTCTGTGCATGGATGAGCTCTTACAGCTAACATCCGAAACAGCCTGCAGTGTCCTCCTGGAACCTCCCACTGCATGTCAGTGGCTGGTAGGTCCTGACTCGGGCTCATTTAGGGATGGGACAGAGGCACTGTGGTTTAGCTGTTATTATCAGTGGAGTTTGTACCTGATCAGCAGCACTTTCATCATCGGTAATGTCAAAAAGGATCGCACGAGCTCCACGCTCCCCCGCCAGCTTTGCCTGTCCAAAAGAACAGAAGCTTCAGTGGACATTTGTACCTCTGCATTAACATCTACCATTTGGATATGTATCTGCCTCCCCGTCTCTTCATGGGGGAAAGAAGCACCTACCTGCTGCTTAGATTGAGAAAACACTTTATACCCTGGTTTCTGTACTTGTGTCGAGCTGCAGTGCCTGCTCCTGCTACAGCCCTGAAGCTCATAGACAGTTTCCCCCTGTAGTTGTGGAGGCAAATTACTTGGTGGGCTTGCAGTGCACACCAAATTCCCCAGCTGTCTGTCCCCTTTGCTTCAGAGTTGGATTTGCTAGGGAGGGATCTGCAGCCCCATTAGCCCTGTTGACCCCTGTGCGTCCCTCGCATCCCAGGACAGCAGGAACCTCTTCAGGTCCCCACTGCTCATCATAGCTGCATCAACCATGGGCTGTCTATGGGCTTGACTCCCACACATATTGTTCTCCCCAGTCCCTGTCCCCCACAGGTACCAGGGAGAAGCTCAGGCAATGCCTGGGCTGTGGGTCTGATCTAGGATTAGGAACAGAGTGGCTTTTCACAGCCCACCGGCTGCTGTGTTCTGAGAACAGTGTTGAGACCCACCCAAATGAATATACATGCCACCCTGGTGAGGTCAAAGCACAGCGCCTGGAGGACCTTGTGGGGTCACCCACGTCCTCCCACCAAGCCCTTTGAGCCCTCCAGGCAGGCAAAGACAGCCCTTGGAGATGGGAACATGAACAGAAAGCAGGGCTGGGCCACTCTTACTCATGCGGAGCCCTTTGATCTGCACGTCCCTGAGCGCCTGTGCAAACAGGAGCTGCCGGAGCCGCTGCCGCAGCTCAGCCTCAACATTGCCAAACCCCAGCTTGGGGCCAGAGGTCAGTGCCGCCGCTTCCCAGCTGCGGTATCAAACACAGGGCACCAGCGGAGCGGAGGGAAGGGGCATTCCCAGCAGCGGTGGAGTGGGTTCAGCTCCATCCCTCACTCGCAGGTGCTGGTCACCTCCACGTGCCTCATCAGGGAGAAGATGGGTGCCTCAGTCTGGGGACAGGGATGGGGATGTGCATGGAGCTGCAGATGGTCAGGAAGAGCAGGGAGGACAGGCTGAAGGCTCTGAGTCACTGAATGGATTTGACACTCTTGGGTATACCAGATGGGGAAGCTGGAGAAGTGGGACCACAGGCTAGGGGCAGGGACCAAAGACTGGGGTCCTGCCTGGGATCAAAGAAGCCTCGGTGTTTGTGAGCCCTGAAGAAGAAACAGCACTTTCAGATATTGACTTACACCCACTGGAGCCAGTCAAGCTTTGATGAACAGTGAACAGCTCTACGAAGATTTGATCCTACTAAAGACACCAACAATAGGAAAAAGAACAACTGAGAATGGACAACTGACTCTTCCCAACATCCTTCTGACTCCTGCTGCAAAGGACACAGCTTTTGTTCAAGCTATCAAGCCTACTTAATGCAACAGTTTTCTGAGTGCTTGCTGCCTTTCATCAGCTCTCTCCAGCCACATGCAGAGGTGCCCTCCCTTTCTGAGGGCTGAAACACTTTTGGTACAAACGTGTATTTCCAGGGTGACTGAGGAGGTTGCAGTAGCCTGTCAATCAGACTGGCAACCAATGGTTTGCTCAGGGAAAAAATTCACACACCCCCAAAATTACAAACTATGCACCAGAAAGAAAAATAAATCACTTTGAAGTGTGATCAGGTGGAGTTCTCCTGCTGGGCTGGACGCAGCACTGCTTGGCTGGGTGACAGCTAAAGCAGAGGTTATGATAACACTTTTCACATGGCTATTTTCATCATCAATACAGCACTGCAATTCAATATGCAAAGCTCCACCGCAAAAACACGTCAGGAAAACAAGGCTCTAGTGAGCACCAGCCACATCCTACAGCTTCATCCCTGCTCCTGAGGAGAAGTGCTGTCCAGGGATTCTGAGAAAGAGATCTGTATGATGTTGAAGGAAAGGAGCTTGGCTTCGGGAGGATGGAGAAGCATCCACACAGCAACTGCAGGGGGATGGAGGAACCAAGGTACAAGGCAGGGCCCAGGGATGTGGCCAGCTTAAGAAACATCTGCCTGTATTTCATGGCTAACCTAGTCCTGTTTCATAGAACCACAGAATGGTTTAGGTTGGAAGGAGCCCTAAAGATCATCCAGCTCCAATACCCCTGCCATGGTCAGGGACACCTTCCACTAGACCAGAATGTGACCACTGGCAGGGAGAAGAGCTGTGAGCCTCCCTGGGTGAGGTCTTGGAGTAGGAAATAGTAACTACAGGCAGGATGGCATCTGATGTCATGCCTAGTTGGACCTCAAAATCCATTGCTGGATTTGGCTCTGGTAATAAAGCAACGATGACTAAAGGCCAGTGAACTGTCACTGTACCATGGCAATGAACTGAGGGGTTTATTTTCTTTGTGTGGGTTCGTGGTCCTGGAGAAGGGATCAAGGCTAGTGAGGATGACCACAGTGCAGCAATGCACCATGACTTGTCCTCCCTGTGCTGACCTTTCTCAGCTGACCCTAGCGCAGGGTGCCCAGAGAAGCTGTGGCTGCCCCATCCCTGGCAGTGTTCAAGGGCAGGTTGGACACAGGGGCTTGGAGCAAGCTGCTCTAGTGGAAGGTGTCCCTGTCAGTGGCAGAGGATTGGAACTGGAAGAGCTTTGAGGTCCCTTCCAACCCAAACCAGTCTGTGATTCTGTGATTCTCCTGTCCCTGGCCTCAGTAACGTTCTGGTACTTCCTGCACCATGATTAGCAACTCAAAGATAAAGGTCAAAACTAGCATAACAGCTTCTAACCTTTAAGGTTCTCAAGTGGAAGATGAGTGCTGGATGCTGCTCCTTCCTTCTGTTCAAGACCCTCCACAGCACTTGCACTGACCAAACCAGCTGTTGCTGCTGCCAACCCCAGCACCCTCCCCTGCGAGATGAGACCATTATAATGTGATGGTCACATCTAGATGGACCTGGGACAGCTGGAGTACCCAGCTGTGCTCCCTAAGGACACCTTGCTCTCATTCCTGCCACAAGACACACTGGAAGCCCCTGGGTTCACACTTCAAACTCCTCATCCTCATGCACTTACACCCACAGTGGGACCAGGCTGATTTCCAGGTCTGGGTAACTGGAAGCAGTTCCCTAACTCCGGCACACTGGTTGTGCTGACAGCTGGTATCAGTTCCAGAGCAGCAGCAAGCCAAACTTGGGCTTCCACCCTGGTCCAGAAAGGGATAGGCACTGCTGTCTGCCATGCAGCTGGGGGAAAGCAGCCTCGAGGTGGCCTACCCATAGCAGCATCACATCCCTTCCCTTGCTTTTGTAGCCACAACCTCTGCATAAAAAAAAAAAAACCAACAACAACAACAAAAAAAAAACAACTAAAAAACCCCCAAACTGCTGTGCAGGAGCAACTGCTTGGAATGAGTTCCACCTGCCCTGTTCAGCCCTGCTGCAGGGAGGATGGAAAAGGACCCTGTCCCCATCCCCAGCACATCACTACCAGCAGAAGGCAGACACCAGGAGCAGTATCACCTGAATGCATCCAGATAAAGCCAAGAAGAGCTATGCAAGTTGTTTTTTTTTTCATGTTTGTACAGTGCTGGTGGAAAATAACACAACATTTAGTACAGAGACAGTAACAAGTAAAAGCTAATGCTAGCCTTATCCACACAACTTTATCAGAGACACAAAGATTTTAAGGCTTAAAAAATGACCCTCGTTCCTACCTGACTTCCTTATTACCAGAGAATTGCACCAGTGACCTCAGCTTTTGACACAGTGACTGCTGTGTCACTGAGGTACCTCTTTCACAGGAGACCTGATCTGAAGACCTCTGAGATCTCCCATGCCTTTGCAGGGCAGATGGTTGCCCATGTTGTTAACAAGTCACATCCCACCACTAGTTCATCTCGTTTGTTTTTGGCCCGATTGCTCAGTGCTGATTCTTTACATGCCTCATCCAGTGAAGTATCACAGTACTGTTTTTGAAGACAGAGCTACAGAAGGTGTCTTCTGTGACCAGGTTTTCCCACAGGTCAGAGGACACCAAGAAACACAAATCCCCTCAACAGACAAGCAAGCAGTGCGAGGCTGCAAAAGAGGAGGGGCGCAAGGCTGCCAGGCAGCTGGGATGCTGGGGTCAGGTCTGAGCATCCTAGAGCAGTCAGGTTAAGGAAAACTCCACAGCCACAAAGCCAGGCAGTCCAAAAGATAAAGAGGGACGGGTATTGGGGATGGCTGCCACAGCATCTCTCCCAGAGAGCCCCCCTGCCAAGGATCAATGTCCTTGTCCTTTTCTCCACCTTCCAACAGCTCTTTTCTACCCTCCTGCTCTTACTCTTTCCTGCACCACGGGTTTCCGTTCCCACATTTGTACCTACCTTGTTTGCCAGCGACAGGCAGGGGTTGGGATCCCGATCCGGCTGTTCAAGCTTGACAATGGTGATGAATCCCGATTCGGTGTGCTCATCCTCGCTGGTGTTGCACAGGGACAGCGGGTGGGACTGAGGGACACAAGCAAAGGGACACTCAGACCTTGGGGCTTAGCACTGCAAAGGGTGGCTCAAGCCCGTCACTCACTGTACCATAGCTACCTGCCCAGAGGGTGCAGGACACCCCTGTAGTGGGCATCACCACTGCTGCTGCATCCCATGGCCCTGTCTAAGAGTCACTGAGGCTCTGAATGCCACAAAAAAGCAAGTCACTGTCCAAGTTTTGGTCCACCAGGACAACGTCATAGAATCCTAAAAATGTTTTGGATTGGACAGGATCTTAAAGATCATCTAGTTCCAACTTCCATGTCACAGAGAAAGGTGCAGTTTCTAACCTGGCCTGCACTTGTGTCTGGCTTTGCCCCAGTCACAGATATTCAGAGCTAGAGCAGCCCAGGAGAGCACAGTCCTTGCCTTCTGGGATGGAGCATCCGGATAGCACAGGTCTTGCTGCTGCAAGGACTGCCAGCAACCTTGGACCACAAGGCCCTGCTGGCAGCCAGCATGCTCCCTGCCAGGGCCTGGGCAAGGTGAAGGGACCACAACAAAAGCAAACTTCTCTTGCCTTCAAAGCTTCAGCACTCCTTGTTTCTCAGCCACCAAACTAGACAACTTGAAGATAAACTTGCAGACAAGCCAAAGGAAGGAGTGAAAAAAATGAAAGCAGGTAGAGAAGTACCAGGAATGAGAAGGGAGAAGAAAAGATTCCAGTAACCATATCCCCAGTGAGTCCTGGAGAAATGCTCATCAGGTTGAGCCCAACTGCTGGGAAGCTGAGACAAGACGGGGTCAAGGCACCAGGTCTGGGCGCACCCACCCTGCAGAGCACCCTGCAGGAAGGGATATGGTGCCCCAGTATGTCACTTGGACACGAGCTGAGGGGCTCACTCCTGTTGGAGGCAGGCAGTTGGGGTTTTGGTGGTCAAGGCCCCTTGTGGTGAGCCTGTCCCGGTGTGGGGCAGAGCTCAGAGGGGCAGCACCACTGCCCTTGGCTGCACCTCATTCCTGTGCATTCACCCTCATTACGACATCCACTGAGCACTGCTCTGGTCCCTGTCTGGAAGAGCGAGCAACTGCCTCTGATTCTTCAGTCCAGCAGTGGAAGGATGGCGCGTTGGATGGCAGTGTTGGTGCTGCATGGCAGGATGTTGAAGCAAACTGCATATCAGATGTTGGCTCCCTCCTGGGGGGTCCCATCACCTTGTATGAGGCCTCCCCAGCTCTTCTTAACACAGTTACCTGGCTTCCTGCTCTGTGACTATGTTGTGGTGTATGAAGCACACAGGTTATGGTACAGAAAAGCCTGTAAATACTGAGGCTGCTGGACAGCTGTTGTTACTGCATTGATGCACGGAAGTGTGAGAAACAAGCAAGAAAGCTCAACATCATAAATCAGGAGGATTAAGGCAGGCTTTGTGTCCGGTGTCCATCCAGAAGCATGCCCAGAAGGCTTGCCCACCCTGCATGTAATCCTGCAACAGCATCCCAGTGTTATGCAAAAAAGGTTATTGTCTTGGCAGATTTAAAACCAGGGGAAGGAACTGCCAGAGCAGCCCAAGGACACTCCTCGACCTCCATCCACACTCGCCGTTGCTGTCCCAGGGGCTGTGAGGCTGTGTTGGGCCCTTGCTCAGGCTGCTGGGGCTGCTCCTCAGCATGGAGCCAGGGCACACAGAGGCACAGGGCTGGCAGGAGCTGGGCAGGCTCAGAAAGAGACAGATCATGTTTCCTCCCCTCTGCCAGCTGCTTACTGAAGAAATCCAGCTGTGGGGGAGAGGGAAAACAGGGCTTATTTCACCTAACTGCAGACATGCTGATGTCACCTTTTAATGTCTGAGTGGGTCGCAAGAACAAGTCCTTCAAGGAGGATGACTCACCCAGGCTGTTTTTAGTCACATCCTTCAGGAGGAGATGCACCATGCCCATTTCTTGCTGCTAACAATGGAGTGTAGGCAATTCACTCAGATGTAGCCATCTATATGGAAGCCTTCAAAAGCTGAAGCAGACGAGCAGCACCTATGCTCACTCAGAGATGCAAAGTGTCCTTCCTGGGCACACAGAGAGAGAGCTCTGCCTGTTGGAGCTGCTGCAGCCAGAGGCCAGGGTGGACAATGCTAAAGTTAACTGGGGCTGCATGCCAGAGCTGGTCCTGTGCAGGTTGGAGCATCCTGCCCTGCATCCCTATACCAGCCCAGAGCCACTGCCCCAGGGATGTGGGATGCTGGTCTTCACCCCAACACCCCCAGCAAAGCCCTAGGGCTGCAGCCAGAGTGGGGTTCTCAGCCGGGTCCTGCCCTCTGGGCCCCCTCTCTGTCCCTGTCTGGCCAAGGTGCCCCTGCGGCCTGGCCAGGGCTCAGTGGAGTCCCCTGCAGAGACCACAGCTTCATTACCCAGTCCCAAGCAGCCCCATACTGGCTGCTGCCTGCACTGACCCACAGTGCCAAGGTATCCGGCGCTGCAAATTGCAGAGATTGCCCCTTCAAGCGGGCAATCTTTAATGGTTGTACCCATCAAACGATGCAGGGCACAGTCATGCTGCTGGCAGACTGTGGGTGGGTTTGCGCAGCCTGTGCTATGGCACAACCTGGCACCAGTTCCAAAGGTGCAAGCAGCCTGGCACTGGGAGATCAGGAGGCACTACAAAATCACAGCGCTACATTTTGCTCATTGCAGGGGGGTTGGAGCAGATGAACTTTGAAGTCCCCTTCCAACCCAAACTGTTCTGTGATTCTGTGATTTGTTGTAGCACTAAGTCCTGGGCTGCAAAACAAGAGCTCTTAAAAGTGAGTTAGAATGGTGAGGATTAAATAACCCCAACATACCCACAACCACAGACATTTGCAAATTGCCCAGGTTTTGAGGCAGGGAACACCTACAGTCACAAGGGAGTAAAGAAAAAGCCCAGGCTCTCACTATCTCAGGAACTTGGAGACCTATGTGTAAGAGATGGCACCATGAGCACGAGCTAAGACATAACCTGTTACACCTTAAATACTGCACAGAGTAGCTGGGCACCAATGAACTGCTGCATGCCTTTGACTGGCAGTCCCCCATCCACCTTCCTCTTGGGGACTCCCTCTCTAATCCATACTGATATTTGAAGAAAAATCTCATAGTGCTATAGAACTTAGATTTCAGACTCAAAGACACTGGAGAGGGTGCGATCGTACCAAGCCAAGCACCATAACTCTAGAAATCCAGGTTTCCAGGGAAACAATTCAATCTGTTATGCCCTGGGAGCATTAAGAGAAGGCTCCCAAGTAACCCTGTGCTTCACACAAGTAACAGCAGGCACTGCCCCACCAAGACCAACACAGCATTGGAGTGCCCATGATCCCACTGGCTTTACCAAGCAATGTCGTTACTTTTATACTGTTTG
Organism: Pezoporus wallicus; assembly: GCF_028554395.1. Lineage (NCBI taxonomy): Eukaryota > Metazoa > Chordata > Aves > Psittaciformes > Psittacidae > Pezoporus > Pezoporus wallicus. The sequence continues at coordinate 257,891 of NW_026638213.1, forward strand.
CTGGACTGGGAGGTCTCCGGCTTTTGGCTAATGTATCATTTTAATAATGGCAGAAAAAACACAAAACAGGAAATGCAAAGAGTGTGTCTCGTGATCCTTCCAATACTGCAGAGATAACCCTCCTGCTGGCGTTACCCAGCCTTCGCCAGGCTGCTCCCTGAGGAGCCTAGGCTACCAGTGCTGCCTGGAGGTGTGTCCAACCCTGGGTGGGAATGTCTTGGGGTGCTGTGACATTGCTGGGGCAGTGTGTGACAGACCTGTGTGCTGAGCATGGAGCAACCCCTCTGTGACAAGGATTGCAGGGCCTGATCACAGCATTAATGATAAGCACTGGGGATAAAAGCAACAAGCTAAGCTGCTGCAGCCCCAAATGAGCGTCAGAGCACATATAAAATGCTGGCAGCTGTTCCAGTTGGTAAATCTGGAGAAGACTTGCTGATGGATGCACCAAAGCCTTCCCTTTGATTATCTATTAAGACTGGGCATCGTGGTCTTCTCCTCATCCCTCTGGGACACCCACCCTCCCTGACCAAGCAAGTGTCCTTTGCCTCAGGCATTCCTGCCAGGGCACAGCTGCACCCACCAAGGGCAGGGCAGGAGGCTGGGGGAAACAGCCATGCAGATCCCTGCCAGCAGAAACCCTTCCCATGTAGGCAGCTGCCCAGCGACCTCAGCCAGAGCAGTGACACCCTCGTTACCTGTGACCAGTCCCTCATCAGACACTAATCATCTCTGGAGGATGAGTGCAGGTGCCTTCCTCAGCACCCTGTACCACATGGCCAGGGGCAGCTCAGGAGGATTCCTCTTTGCCCAAGTGACACACCTCGTCCACCCAAGTGACATGCTCCACTCACCCCTGCTCCTCTCTTCCTAGCACCGTCTCCTCCCATTTGGTGCTACACAGGATGCGGGAAGGTCCCAGGGAAAGCCAGGCAGAGAGAGGTGTTGGGTTCTCACTTGGGGGCTTCATTTATAAAACAGTAGAAAAACAAAGATGACCCTGAGAGGTCACCAAGCCCAAAGGCAGGATCAGCCAGACCCAACACATTCCTCAGAGACACTCGCTCAACCTGTTTCTGAGACCTCCAAAAAGGAGCCTGCTCACTCCTGGCAGGGCTGCCTTCTCCTCACACCCGGAAGTATTTCCCAACACCTCATCTGAATGGGGTTTGCTGCAGTTTAAACATATTAATTCTCACTGAATTGACTATGCCCATGGAAAAGAGAGAATCTGCTGCCCCCTCCCCTCAGAACCATTTAAACTTTCCTGTTCCCAAAAGCCTTAAGGGACAAAGGCTGAAAAGCAAAGCCCCTGACAGCCTCTCAGTTCTCTCTGTAAGAGAACCCAGAGTATTTCACGCCCTTTCTTCGTGGGGGATGAGTTAAAAGGATTGATTTGGTTTGAAGTGGCAGTAAAATTTTTATAAGCAACCAATAAAATTAAGCATGAAAAAGAGAGGAAGAGAACAGGAAAAGAGAGTGTTTACCAAAAGGCTCCAGAAAAACCATGGCCTAAACTGGTGAACTGTTAAGACCAACATATAACGCATCACTAAATTGACACCACCACCAGAAAAATAGCAGGTAGCAAATACCACGCTGAATATGAAGTTGAGAGCGAGGCAGCGAATGGCAGGTCAATAATCCTGACTTAAAAACTGGGGAAAACCCAGTGTGATGAACAGAGGAAAGAACGAACAGTGCTTTGGAAAAGGAGAGTGATGCTTCACACACCTACAGGACTCCTCAAAGCAGTCAGCAAGTGTGGGAATAAAGGTAGTTCAGTTCACATAATAGTCTGGTATTTCCTCTTCTGTTCTCCTACGAGGTCAAGGCTATGGACAATGACAGAGCATCCTGTAGTACTTCACTGGGTCATCACCAGGACTAAGGAGAGCAAAATGCAAGTCAGCCTTTGCAATGGAGTGAACTTACCAGGACAGTCACAGAAGTAAACTGTGTTGTCCAAATATTCACAAAGGACATGGATAACGAGAGGAATAGTGAAGTGGATGAGTTTTTCAGTAATACATAAATATTCAAGTTGGTAAATATTAAAAGTGGCTGCAAAGGACTCATGTGATACTGAGTAATGCACTGATAGAAGATGTTAAAAAAGGGAAATATTATAAAACATAGCTAGCTATCTGACAGAGGGATGAGTTATCGGCTGGCTGTTAATGAACAGGAAAGATCTTGGCAGCATTGCAGTGAGTTTTATGGAAAGCACTGTTGAATCACCCAAAGCAAAAGGCAACCAGACTGCTGGGCATTTCTGTTAAAAAATCAGTGAAAAAAAGAAAATCTACTAGAGAAGGCTGCAATGTGTCAACATCTTGAATACTACTTGAAGTCCTGCTCACTCCACCTTAAGCAGAGGGCACTATTTCTGCACAAGAAAAGATTAAGTGAACAAGAATTCTTCAGCTTAGTACAGAAGGGATATGCTAGAGCTACATAAAAATCACTAACGATATGGAGAATTCCTGGAACAAAAGACCAGGAAGAGCTGTTCAATGCAAAGATGCAAACACTGGCCCAGCTCAGGCAATCCCTGAGCACAGCACAGTTCTGTCCTGGGTCTGGTGCAACCATGTGGGCACTCACCAGGCAGCTCCACAGGCTACACCCCACCACTGGAAGCCTTTTGCCACAAACATCTGTGCTAGAAACCAAGTATTTGAATAAAGCTGAAGTTCGTGGTCAGTGCCAGAGCACCAAGAGAGTGTTCTCCACCCTGCAGACTCCTGCAGGTCATTAGCAGTGCCAGCTAATGATGGAGACAGCTGAGTGACTTCTGATCCTGCCCCAGCACCGGCTCTCCTGCCCTTCCTCTTACGTCAGCAGCTTGAATCCCACACAAGACTTTGAGGGAATACTCAAGTGTGCAGGGCTGAGAGAAGCATACAATGATCTTATTCAGGACAGCAGCCTCCCCACTGCTGCAGCTCATGCCAGGGCCATTTTGCATGTGTCAGTGGTGCTGCAGTCTGCAGTGGATGGAAATGCCATCCTTCTTAGATGAGCTACATGACAGATCAAGAAGGAGCCTGTGGGCAGTGAGGAGATAAGCAATGAGACTAAGGCACAGCGAGGAGGGGCCTTTTGTGGGTATGCAGCATCTCAGGCATCACTGTGCCACGCCTGCTTGTTGGTCAGAGGTGCTCACCCCCCACTGACATGCTCACTTCACTCAGTTGTGCCATGTCATTGTCACAGAGTATGAGCTCATGAGGGCAGAATACGGACATTTCTTTATTCATGGATATCAATGCCTGGCTCAATACATCCTCTTTCCTGCTGGAAGTAAGGCTCTCCATTAAACAAATGATACTCCTTCATAGGATCAAGTGGAAGTACTCTACTACCCTCCTCCCCATCTTTGTTGCTAACACTGACCTGTGATAGAATTGATGCAGGAAGGATCAGGGCAGATGGACCAACTCTAGTGCTCAAACTGCATTAACATTTTTATTCCTATATGTCAGGTTCTTCCCAGTTTACCTTAACCCTTCAAATCCATCAGCTCAACAGATGCCTTTTTTACACCAAGGTCACAATGCTATGCAGCTGTCGCTCTACTCACAGACATAGCAGTAGGAATGAGGGGATGCAACCAAAGGCCCAGGAGATGCTGCTCAGAGGCTGGCATGCAGCTACAGTGGGGCTGAAAGATGCTCTAGGATGCTGCTGGAAGTACATAGGACAATGAGGAGGGATGAGGCAGAGAGGTGAAGTGGATATTAACTGTGAAGAAGATGGAAATGGCTGTTTGGAAGGGAATGGCAGTGTTTCAAGAGGCCTGAGGAAAAAATGCAGCTTCCATGACTCTTGGGCATGAAGCTTAGCCATCAGGATATGGGCTTTTTAATTTAACCTGCATAAAGTTTCAAGAGCTGTTATAACAGCAAACACACCTTACCCACATGTGAGTCACAGACAAACACGTTCACTGATAAAAAACGCATTATTCTTAGAGAGACCCAGGTCCTACCTCAACGTGCAAATAGCTCAGACAACCATCCAAGTCCCCCAAAGGAGTGGCAAGAGGTGGGAGAGGAGACAAAGGATCTACAAACTGCCAGTGCAATACCCCTATGCTTGTTCCCTTACACATGCTCAAGAGCTTCACTATCTTTGGGCCATCTCAAGGGTCAGCAGTGCCCGAGGGTTTGATACAACAAATCAGTCCCCAGTCAATAAATGCATCTCCTCCTCCTTTTCATTATAAAGCTGGTGAGCTACAAAGGGAGGTGCTGAGCCCCAAGTGGGATGTTTATTTGATTATATCGTGTGCAGGATTAGATGGTTTAGGCGAAGTCTGGGTCTTTTCCATCCCATCGCACAAGCATGGCCACGGTGTCAGAGAAAACTGTCACTGCACACATCACTGTCCTACTGAGAGCTCTGCTGAGGTTTGCTGGTCTTGGGACAGAGGGCTACAACACATGGGAAGCAAGCGTCATTTCTTCTAGCACAGCTACCATTTCCAACAACGTTTCTGACAGCTCCATCACGATGTCTGGTTAAGCTCTCTCTCTCTGGTCCACACATCCATTTTGGAATATCAAAGGCAAAGGGAGTTCTCTGGTCAGCCCTGACTCACACCACTAAACGAAAGTAAAGGCAAGCTGGCCCAAGTCACGGGAAAACAGCTCATGCTCCTGCTGCAAGCAGTCTGGATTCAAACCCAATGAACAGTATCCAGCCCATGTCAAGCTGCTCACCTCACACACCTTAGAGTGCTCAACTCATCCTCAGTCTTGTGGACAGTGTGGCAGTCTCCATACTTCAAGGCCCTCTTACACAACGACCATCTGCACTGTGCTGACAGTGCTTTGGAGGTTAAAACTATTCCACAAAACTCACACAAGTCTTGCCCCTCAGCAACAGCTTAAAGCACTGGCAAAACTGGGCAGGCAGCACAGCAGCCCAACAGCATCCTTTTTACCACTCAAAGCACAAAGCTGCACTGTCACTTGGGGCCAACTCAGGGATGGCACAGGCAATATGAGGTCTTCCACAACTGATATGTCAAACACCATCATAGGAGACAGCACTGACTCTGCAGTGGTGGGCCAGACACAAAAACTCACCCAAACTCACGTAACTCTACCGCAGAGACTGAAGTAGTGTTTCCTCAACCAGCAACTTTCTATAGTGGGTTTCAAAGTTGAAGCCTTGAGGGTGGATGTCAGAAGGAGCATTCTTGCACTTCCAGAAAGTAGGTAACAGAGCTTAGTAGAGCAAAGACTGACAAGGAAATTCTCCTTGGGGCAGATCAGACCATAAACTGAGAGATTATGTCAAACTGAGAGAGCTTGGCTTGTTCAGCCTGGAGAATGCTTTGGGGAAACCTTAGAGCAGCTTCCAGTGCTTAGAGGGGCTGACAAGAAACCTGGAGAGGGGCTTTGGACAAGGGCCTGTAGGGACAGGCCAAGGGGAATGGCTTTAACCTGCCAGAGGGGAGACTGAGATGAGCTCTGAGGCAGAAGCTCTTCCCTGTGAGGGTGCTGAGGCGCTGGCACAGGGTGCCCAGAGAAGCTGTGGCTGCCCCATCCCTGGCAGTGCTCAAGGCCAGGTTGGACACAGGGGCTTGGAGCAAGCTGCTCTGGTGGAAGGTGTCCCTGCCTGTGGCAGGGGTTGGAACTGGAGGAGCTTTAAGGTTCTTTCTAATCCAAACCAGTCTATAAGTCTATAATTTCTTCTGAAGTGTCACACAACTCCAAGAGGGCTGAACTGCCCTGGTAGAAGACCATAGGGCTCTCCTGATGTTGACATGGACTGGGGAATGCTCTAGAACTCTTCTGAAGATGAAGCTCAGCAGCAGTGTTAGCTCCACTGCTGCTTGGAGACTGCAGTACCCTGATGCAGACCTGCACCATCACTGTGGCCATTTCTGGAGGAACCAGCAATGGTCCAGGGCAGACTTAACTGGTCCTGAGTGAAATAGGGGCATTTGTCACGCCTGCACATGAACCCAGGCTCAGCAAGGAAAGACTACAGGCAGGAGATGGGGCTGGCTGAGCCTTCCCGGCTGGTGCTGTGCCGGGGGGAACATCGCCGATCCCCTCCCCCTTGAATATCCCTGGGCTCCACCGCCTTGGCCAGGTGCAGAACAAAAGGAAACGAATGATCTAGTTATTGCTCCAGCGCCAAAGGTTTGAAGGTCAGCACGGTGCTCATTGTATGGCCAAGCATTGCCTGCGCTGCCCTGCCTCAGCCCTGCAGCCAGTGCCGGCTCCGCAGGGGCCCGTACTGTACGGCTGGCTTCTGCGCGGGGAGATGAAAGGCTTCTCTCTAATGTAATAACTGACGGCCTCTTCAGTGCCGTTTGAACTGTTTACAGACTGAGTTAACGATTACAGGCAATGTGTACCTTGGCTGCTGCCCAAAATTCTTACCCGCCCGTCAGATATTATCAAAGAGCCCTTCACTGCTGGCCTGGAGTCCTTCCAAAACACAGCGCCAAAATGCCGGCATAGAGGGGCCTTCGGCACTCCATCCTGAAACCCAAGTTAGAAAGTCACAGATCTGCTCTGACAAGGTGTGCTGGGGACCGGCTGCCAGAGACACCGGAACTCCCAAGAGGTCCCCAAAGACCTTCGTGCCCCAAGGTCCATGCAGAGTGGGCTCTTCCCTGCAGGACATCACCTAGGGCTTTGCCTGTGCTCGTTCCCAGACCTCATTAGAGGACACCACACAGCCCACAGGCTCTGGCTACCCAGATTTCCCTCCCTACACAAGGTCACTGCCATCCATAGCTTATTCTTTACATGTAGCCTGGGTGGTTGTGTTAATGCTGGTGGTTACACAGCTTAAAGCTACTCCTGCCAAAAGTGTTTTCAATACCCTCATGTCTAAGAGTGTGGACAAGAACAAACCAGGTGGTGGGAGATTAGATAAAATCACTTCCATTGTTATTTGTAGCTGGGAAAATGCAGGTGTAGGTATAAGGTCTAGCTAGAACTGGGTTAGAAAATCAAGCCCCAGCTCTGTGGGGCAAACTGCACCAAGTCTGGAAATCCCGCTGAAACGAAGGGATGAAATCAAGAACTGGCAAGCTGCTCTAATTACAGCTGAGTAACACAGAGCCACATTCAAGCAGCACTGAGGCTACAGAGCAAACTGCTTCCGAGGCAGGAAATACCTCAGCTGCAGAGCAGGACTCCTGCCTGGGGAAGAACAGCGAGAGCAGAAGCCAGGCTCTGCTTCCAGGAGCCAGACTCCTGGAATTTTCTGTCAGAGGGAACTTCCTAAATACACCTAGATAAAAGAAAAATCCAAGTCTCCATTTCAGGTAGAAACATGCCTCATGGACCATCAATCCCCTTCATCACCAAACTTTAGGCTGTAAAATGCTAGCTCTGCCAACCAAGCTACCATGGTTTCAAGATATCTGCAGAGGTTAAAAAACCTCTGCTCCAGTCCAGTCTGGGTCTTAAAACTCCCAGCTCCATCAGCATCACAAACTACTGCACCCCATGCCTACCAGGAGTCTGCAGCAGCACTGGTATGCCATCACCCAAAAGCTCCTTGTAGAAAAGGCCACCAGTAAAAATATAAAACTTTATGTTCAAATTTTCCTCCTGTGTTCCTAAACCACATCTTTTTGTCCTGGAAAGAAAAAAAAAGGCAAAAGAAGGCAAAAGTGTCTCTTTTGCAGGCTGACAAGGGATGGAGTTTTCAAGGGATGCTCTCCAGAGGACGGATGCTTTCACATGGTGTCGGTGGTGCGCCTGAAACATGATGCATGTCAGCAGGTCTGAGGCATAAGGGTGAAGTCTGAATAGCTAAAGGAATAAATGACTTGCTTTTTAATCACATACCACACTGGCTTCCCATTGCTTTATTGCTCAGATGTGGGGTTTTTAACTATGGATGGGATGAGGGAGTAGCTGGTGAAGGACAGAAGTATTTCTCTTGTTGGATGTTGTAGTATTGCCAGGAGACAGAACTGTAGATGCAAATACATTTGCTGTGATTTGATTCAATAAAACTTGCTAGTACAGTGCAGCAGACTACAAAAATTGGTTCCTCCTACGCTTACTTGCTAAGACATGAGTTCAGGCCCTCTGGGATCCGCAATTCCCTGGCTGCTATCAATGACATCACTGACATCTAAGGAGCTGCAGGAATGCCAAGAATGCAGCTCTGTGCTCCTGGGGATGCTGAGCTCATCAGCTGCTACCAGAGGCAAGAGAAAGATGGGGTGTCTGCTTCGCAGTCCTGCCTCATTACAGCCTTCCCCTCCAATGGACACCCTCTGCACTTCTTAAAGCCACACAACACATGGTCACAGGGGTTTTTCGTACCTTTCCAGCATTACTGGAGTTACTGATCTGGAGGACATAGGCAGAGCACATTGGGCAGCCTGAAGGACATCACAAACATGCCTCATTCTCTTTTTGCCCATTTATACTTTCTTCCACAATATCCTTTGCAAATGAACTCCACAAAGGATTTCAGCTAAGTCAACAACTTTTTTTGACTGAAGATATTCTTACAGGAGACTTACAAGACTGATCTCTATTAGTTGGCAGATGCACCTTGGACTATCACTTATCCTTGCTATGTGTAACCAGGCTTGGATCCTGGGAGTCCAACCACTGGAGATACCACAGACGTTCAAAGTGCTGGGCTGGCACGCTGAAAGGAGCTTGAAACAGGTGAGCATAAACCACTTTCCCTTAGTTTCAGCCTGTTGGGAGCATTCATCACCAAAAGGCATGTCTCCACGTGGAGGTTCTTAGGGATGAGGATGACACAGCTCTTGGCCTAGTATGTGAGAAGCTGAGGCTAAAAAGGTGCAGAAATTTCCATTTTCAGCCACCTCTGCTGCATTGTTCAGAGCAGCAGGGAGTGCTGAACACACAGGACCAAGGGCAAAGAGGCAGAAAGTTAAATAACTTCCCTGCTTAACAGAAGTGACCAAGCAGATTACCTCCTGTCTTTACTCAAGCCCACCCAGTAATTTGACCAGACAATGCTTTAAAATGGTAAAGGCTGACTGAGCTCTAACAGCTTTGTTTTGCTCTGCAGAAGGGGAAGGGAGCCATTCACAGGCCATTTGTTTGAGGCAGTGAAAGCAGGCAACTTGCAACATGACCTCCACTGGAGGATCCAGCTCTCATCAGCCCCGTCTCCTCCAGAAGGGACAGAGATTACAAGGACATCCAGAGCTACAGGAGCCAGAACTAAAACAACTTCAGTGAGGAGAAAAGCCCTCCTGTCTCACTCTCTCATCTCTGATTATTGCAGATCAGGGGACACAATGGACAGAGCTGCCAGCCTGACACCTGCCAATGCTTCTCTTGTTCTGCTTTTTTCTAACAGTGATGTCAGATGTCAGTCCCTGACAAGGGAAGGCTGCTGCACTGTCCTGAGCTTCTGATATGGCTGCTCAGTGGTAAAACTACACTGCATTGTGTACAAGCAGCCCATGCAGACTCTGGTTCCAAGGCTTGACTGTCTTTTCTTCTGGTTCTGAAGGGTGGAGGTGGTTGTTGCAATCACAGATTCTCACTATCTGCTGCTTTACATCTTGCTGTGCTCCCCCTCACTGAGGCAGGATATTTGATCAAGAGCTTAGTACACAGCCATGCTGGAAGCACCCAGGACACATTTTTTATGTTGCATCTCATCCCTTCACATCATAAGACTCTGTACTTCTGCCCTGATGGCCTGCAAAAAGGGCAGGTGCCCATCTCCCGGGGAAGGAGAGAGCTTGTTCTCAGAGCTCCCACTGCCAGAGCCATGCCTGGTCCACACAGCATGAATTTGCAGTTCTCTTTGCCAAAAGCAAACTTTCCACACAGCTGGGCCTTGCTGACATTGATGTTACCACGTGGAAGCTGCTCAAGTGTCTGTTCAGGACTGTCTGCTGACTCTGGAAGGGACAGTCCTTCATTACAGCTCAGCTGATTTCTCACCCAGTGCTATTCAGGTGATTTTCCCACCAATAGTCCCTAATGTTACGCTGAACAATGTGCGCTTACACTGCCCAATACACCAAGCTCTTGGACTCCTCATGCAACACTGTCAACTGAGTGCGCAAAAAGTACAAAAACCCATCACAGCCAAAACCTTAGAGCCGGCAGAGTACTGCTTCCATGGTTTCTGTTGTATTAGGAATCAGTGCAGAACTTGAGAAAACTGGAATAAATCATTAACAAGTCATTATTGTTCACAGGTATTTTTGGCACGAAACCATTGAGGTCAACTTGGACAAACTGCTGTGGAGTAGTGGGGGTGGGACTTTTCCTGGAGAAATTCTCCTCTAATACCAAAAAATACTCTGAAAGTGACCTTCCTTGCTGAATCTAATCCACAAGAGGAGTGCCACAGCCCTGCCTTCCTGCTCTGCCTGGCTTGAGCTTGCTTCCTATGCCTGTGATCAAGTCCTTATGCCTGCACAGCGAGTGACAGCACTGTTAATCACCAGCACCCCTCACAGCATGGGCACCCTCGCAGCCCAAAAAGCATTTCTCATTTACCAATCCTATACTCTCACAACTTCCATCAATCACTTCTGCTACTGGGGGCTGGGGAATTCCCAAACCCTGCTGCTTCTCCTCGAGCTCTGCCCAAGGATGGCTGTTTCTCATTCTTTGGAAGCCTGCAGAGATGCCACTTCTGTACAACTGTATCAATCATTCCTCCCATCCCCAGCAAAAATCAGCATCTTAGTGGGCAATACAATGCTCCTACTCCTGCACATGTGTGCAGAGAGGGGGTAGGAATCCATAAGCCATTTGCTCCCATGGCCATCGGTGCTGGCAGGCAGCTGAGCAGCCATCGAGCACTCTCCATGGCTAATATTGTGGAGGCTGATCCATCATCACAGCTTCTAGCACTGCCAGACACTCCAGCTCCATGAAACATTATTTATTCTTCTTGTCATTCAGTTTCCTGCTTCGGTGGCCAGCTGGCCACTGACCCCATTGCTATTTAGCTGTTGTAAATCAAGTGCCAAAGGACACTTCCAGAGCATCATAATGTGGCAATTCCTCCAGCTATGTGGATGTGGTCATTTTAAAATTAAGTAAGCAAACAGTTCTGACACAAAGAACTCAAAGGCTGGTGTGTGGTGTTCAGTGTGTGCTCCTGGCTAGGAGAGATGACAACAAGATGGGGCTGCCTTTATAGCCCTAAAAGTCTCTTCCAGAATGCCACGGAGCCAGCGCATCTGCTCAGCCTGTGGCGTGCACAGCCAGCTCTGGATGGCTTCGTGGGGATTTTGTTTTTGCTAAGGAAAAGTACTTTCAACTTTGACATTTAAAAACCGCCTTTCGTAAGCACAAAAATATTCCTTTTTCAAATGCACCAGCTTCTGGACACACTCCTGGAAGCAAAGAAATCCACTCAGGTAACAGAGTCCAGCTCCTGAGCCCACGCCCCCATACTTCACTAAAAAATACTGACTCCACCCCAGAGCCACGCAGGGACATTTGTGCCGCAATGGGAAGAAACGGCTACTCCCCAACAGCCTCAAGTATGGCCACATAACTCTGAACAGTTTTTCTGCCCAGCCTGGGTTGCCAGCCCCAACCATCCTCACATGTCCTGAGCGTGGAGGCTGTACCTCTGCCTTGAAGCTCTTCCTTCTGACAGCAGCACCACCCTACCCCATCTCCATTCCAAAACCACTGCCGGGATGGCTGAGCACCAGCTTTTTTCTGAGCTTTGAGAAAGCTTTGCTCTAAGAGGCTGAAAACATACATGTAATCTCAGTATGAAAGGATGAAGAAATGAACAGTTACTGGCTGGTAGGGTTCTGAGCCCTGGGCCACAAACGAGGCTGTAATACATACAGAAAGAGTGGAAATCGGACTCGGAAGCATTTAATATTTCCATCACTTGAGACTGCAGGGCATCTCTCTGTGATAAAATGGCAAATTCTCCATCTCCTGTTACTGATCATTTGTCACAGTGATGGCAGCCGGGTCACTGCTCCAGGAGACATGGTGGCAGCCGTGTTTCAGAGCTGGTAGAAGCCTGCCTGCTGACCGTGCACTCTGCGCTGCTGAGAACAGGAACGCTGCCTGGCCCTGCCGGCTGTGTGCCATGAGCACTCCCAATATCTCCCTGGCAGGGACAAACTAAAATCTGTTGGCCATTCACATCTGAAAAACATGGCACTGCAAAACCCACAGAGTGTGTTTTCTGCAAAGAGAAAACTTCATTCTCTCCCCAGGTTGTCCCACAGCTTTTGAACTTGATGTTGATGAGACCTCCACAGGGTCTCACAACATCCCATTTCTATGCAGAAGACAAGACTCATGGACTGGTTTGGGTTAGAAGGGGCAATAAAGCTCCTCCAGTTCCAACCCCATGCCATGGGCAGGGACACCTTCCACTAGACCAGGTTGCTCCAAGCCCTGTGTCCAACCTGGCCTTGAACACTGCCAGGGCTGCCACCAAGTAGAGTTCAAACAAGACTGGGTTTTTTCCCTGGAATGATGACCAACAGCGTCCAAAGAAAATCCTTCTGCATTTGACATGGTCCTATTGACTGTGAGGTACAACCCGAACTACAGTCAACATTTCAAGGATCCTCATGTGATGGAGCACACAACAGAAACACTAGAGTCCATCAGAGAAGCTGCAGGAGTAGCAGGCTTCTCAGCCTAACAGAGCCTGTACCAGGGATCCTACAACACTTTCCTTCTAGGGACAGTTTCTTTCCTGGCATCTTGTCTGATTACTCCCACTCCCAGAGCTTCATTGACTCTGCAGTACCCCAAAATTCACCCAGCCCTGTCCCAGTAGGGCTGTGCCACCATCTGCCATCCCCTGCTTCCACAACTTCCAGGCTCCATTTCCCTGGTCCTTCAAAACCCCTTTCATATACCTCAGGACTGGGCATGAACATCAAGTTGATTATAAAACCATTTCTTTTGTTGATAGAAAATTCTTTGCAGGGCGTGAACAGCAAGAGAAAGAAAGGACTCCTCTGAACTGCGAGCTGGCTGGAAAGCCCCGGAGGGCAAGAATCCGATCCCTCGGCTTTGAGGAGCACAGGCCTGTCTGTACAGGCTGCAGGAGCAGCCAGCCCAGGAGAGCTTTGTGTGTGCAACGCCGACAATAACACACACCAGCCCTCTCCTTGCCAGTGCAACACGCGATGTTCAGCAGCAGCCTCCAGTTTCTGCACCACACAAGGAAAATGGCTTCGTTCCTCCTGTTTGCACCCCTGGACAGACCTACACCTCCTCGCCCCATTAACCCCCTTCCGCAGAGGCAAATGGCTTCCCCAGCATCTCCCAACCTGCCTGCCCTGTGCAGGCTCCCCTGCCTCCCTCCCCACCCCCAGGCACACTTCACATTATCCACCCAAAAGTAAATCCTCTCTGCTGCTCAAAGCCTCCCTGTTCATCCTCCCAGAGCTGCTGAGGAGGAAGAAACCCTCCACCTACTGACCACAGAACCTCATCAAGGACACTCACCCATCTAGTGAACATCAATACCCCACCAAATCACGCTGCTGCTTGCAGCAACTGCTGCATGCAATGAATCTGCAGATGCCACCAAATAATCTGTGACTGTCTAAATCCACGCTTGTAAAACTAAATCCTGAGGATCATAAAGCACCACTGTTTTGCAAACTGGGCAGAACACGTTCCTTAGGAGCAAGTAAGTTGTTAATCAGTGCTGGGCTGGAGAAGCCAAGTTTCGTGGTTTTCAGCCCTATGAAGAAGCATCATTCCTGTACTTTTCAGAATAGGCACAGACTTGGGCAGTCAGCCCTGCTCTGGATCAGCCCTGTGTTTTTCCCATCATGACCAAAGTCCTTCAAAGAGTACACATTTCAGAAAAAATAACAAATACGGACAAAAAAAGCCCCATCAACAACGCAGAAATCTTTAAGAGCAGGTTTAAAAGTCCTCCTGAAGATCTCTGCATTGTGAGCAACAGCAACACCACTAGCCCACCAGTGTCTCTCAACACAGTATGCTGCCACAAGCAGTCCAAGCAGGGACAGACCCAACCCAGCACCATTTCTATCCCACATCCAGAAAAACTCCTGGGTGTGTTGACTGCTCTTAAATGTGTTTTGTTTCTCCCCCCCTTACCGCTTCACTATCTGGTTTTTGCAGTCTCTCATGCAGAGGTACTAGCTAACACACAAACCAAAAGCAGCATCCCATCGGTGCTGCTGCTCACTATGTTCAGTCCTAACCTCTGAGGAAGGAGAAAGCAAAGCCAATGGAAAGGAGCTGAAATTTTCCATTTCTGGACCACAGCATTGCAATTGGTCTGCAGCTCCCTTTACCCCCTTCATCCCCTGTGGGTTCCAGGTGGTAGCATGGTCCTCACCAAAGCTGGGCAAGTGCAACCACAGCTGCTCTCTGGTTGTTCCTGGTGGCAGACCCCTGGGTTGGGCTCTGCTTTTCCCAGCACCCTCCAGCCCTGGGAGGGCCACTACAGACATTCGTGGGGGGGATTTTCCCACAGGCCAGTTACGGCTTCTTCCACTGTGCCCATCCCTTTAGCAAGGAACACTCTGTGCTCATTCCAGCTCCCCTGCCACAGCCTCCCTGATCCTCTGGCAAAGAATGCCCATGAATTAGCACAGCTTTGAGCTACCCTGGGCTCTGCTAGAAAGCCAAGGGGGAAGGAGACCATGAGCTGTCCCCCTCTCCCCATCACACCACGGCTGAAGAAATGCTCCTGCTTGTTTCCTGCCCTCCTGGCTTCACCAAAAAGCCTGTCTGGTACCTCCCATGCCATCCCCAGCACTGCCTTGGCTTGCGGCTGCTCCTCACCACCCATCGGCTGGGACTGGCAGGAGGCAGAGGGGACTGGGCAGGGAATAGCAGCAAGGGACAGTGTGCTCGGGGAAGCTCAGCTAAAGTCTGATTAGGAATGTGACGGGAGCCGAGAAGAAAGCGCAGGGTGTGGAAAAACAGGGAGGAGAAAGATTGTTTTGGAGGAGAAAAGGTCCAGAGCTCTGGGCAGTTTCATTAAAGGAATATTAAGTAAATGAGTCAGAGCTTGTGGTGCCTGAGGCTCGGGAAAGCTGCTGCTGGTGTGAAGGGATGGCAAGGGAAAACGAGGTTCATGGCATGCTGTCTGCATATGAAATTCAACCATAACAAAACAAGAGGAAACATGTTGCCTGCCTAATACTTTTATTAACATTTGCAGAGATTAAGTACTGCAGACGTTCGATCAGTGCCTTTGTCTGCCCTGATTCAAGCTCTGCCTCTGCCTCACTCTGGGCTAGCGACTTCAGTGAGTGCTTTCCAATTCACTGCTCTTTCAAAAGGCAACACAGAGCACTGGGCACCTCCCATCAAGCAGCACCCACCACACCACATTGCTCTTTTAGAGTCTAAAAATGAATTGTGTGTCAGGCTTCATGCATGTGTAGCTGGAATCTGGATATAAAATTTATTTTTTAATTCCTTCACCTAAAATACAGGTTATTGCCCCGATACCCACCATCCAAGAACGCTATGTGTATCAACAAATGTGTATCTTATGTGTGCACACATATATACATACGTATCTGTATGGGTATATATACAGATATACACATCTATGTGTATGTATACAAATATTTATCCAGCTAGATATCTTGAAAACACAAAATCCAAGCCTGAAGTTAAGATGGGAAAATGCCTGCTTTTAAATTAGAATATTAATTTCATAAGCACCTGGGAAATTCAAGGCAAGGAAGTTCATCCAGAGGATGCTGTAAGATTAGAGATACAGGAATAATACAATAGACTGTACTAATATTCATTTAACTGTATGAAAGAGTTCCAAAGATCTATACTGAAGTTCCATGCCTCTATGGGGAAAAAAAGTACTAAAGCTATGGACTGACCACCCATCCACGGTGATGCCAGAGACCAGGAAAGGCAAAGGACATTTAGGAAGGTGACAAAAGTGGCAAAGCACAGTATTAACAGGTGACTTCAAGCAGCATCATACAGACAGGCAAATGCTGGATTGAGGTCTGACCAAAAGGCAGCTTTAGATATCCTTAATGACTTCTTTACCTCCAAAGTAGATGCAATCCTGCACAGAATACAGAGGGTTTGGTTGAAGACAGATGATTTCTGTAAGAGTGACCATTACATATTCAAATTGCCCTATTCATGGGAAAGGAAAATAAAAGTAAATAAATAAAACAAAAGTCTCCAACCATTTAAAAGAAAAAAAAAAATCAATCTAAGAATAAAGAAAGTAGTCAGAAAGGTATTCTAGAAAACAAATGAGAAGGTAAAATGTTTCTGGGTGATACAGAAATTGTTTAGAGATCAACTGCTAGGGGTTCAGAGTAAGCCTACACCATTGAGCAAAGGACCCCAGCTGGACCCCAAAGGCCCAACAGTGAACAATTAGGAAAGGAGAATACAAAAAGCAATCTTTGAAAAGTGGAACTTGCATCTAAAGGATGAGAGCAGAAGAGACTGTAATCCTGGTACGTTAACAAGCCCAGTCCTAAGAGAAAAACATGCTCAGAGCTTACAAACAATGCTTTTTTCAACACATCAGAGGCAGGAAGCCCGTTAGTGCCTTTGTGTGGCAACAACACAGGGGATGAAAGATGCACTTGAAAAACATCTGCAGAAAAAGCTCAATGAATTTTTTCCACTGTGGTTCCCTCCAGAGGCAGTCAGGAAGTGCCCACGCAGAGCGTGTCACCATATTCATCCAGTACCATGAAAAGGGTAAATTCATGAGGTGACAAAATCTGCAGATGAAACTATTTAGGGGTTTTTAATTATCCAATCTCAAGCTGATTGTGAAGACCTGCATGAAGGATCTCAGTCTGCTCAGCATGTGGCTGAATGAGAGACAAGGTGCCAACAGCTCCCACCTCCTCCCATGCTCCTGGCCACTTGTTCCCTACTGCTCAGCCCATCCTTGACTTCTCCATGAGCCCATTCAGCTTATGAAAACATCAGAAAATGAACCTAGCAAATTAAGTATTTTCTGTGTTTTTTTCCCTGAGTTGGGCAGGTTGGGGAAAGGGTCTCACAAGGACTGGGGCCACAGCACGTGAAAGATGAGCTATGACATGGAAAAAGCAGGATTGAGAGGAAAGCAGTAATCAGGGGAAAAAGAGAAGAGCAAGTCTTCTTCCTCTCAGCAGCAAGCAGCCATCATTTTATATTAGCTGTACATGTAACTGCAGCTTGAATGGCTACAGGGTAAAAGGACAGCTGAAATTCAGCACCAGTGAGTGCAAAGGGATGTGCCTGGGAAAGAGTCATTCAAACCCTCAGGACAAGATGACAGGCTTTAAAATAGCTGCTTAAACTTGGAGAAGATCCTGGAATCATTCAGGAACATTTTCTGAAAACTATTTGTGTGTACTGCATACATACATCAAAAAAGGAAAACGACGTTAGGAATGTATGGGAATGAGGACGAGGAAATACTGTCTGTGATACACTTATAGCCCAACAGACCATTCAGTAGTGGGTCACCCTATAGCAAAATGGAAAACTATAAAAAAGTACACAGATAGAAAAAGTAGACAGGTAGCAAGAAGGTGTGGAATGGCTTGTGTATAGGAAGAGCAGGGGATGCTCTACCCCGCAGAGGATAGTGCCTTGTAAAATTGTGAACATTGTAAATAATACAAATATAGAGCCATTATTCACTGTTCCTCACAGTGGCAGGATGAAGGGGGCACCTCAAACTGCTGCCAAGTAAACAAAAATAATTCTTTTCACAGGCCCTGACTAATGAAAGATGATGTAGAGGTGGAAAAGCTCCTGAAAGCCATGTGGGCAAGATCCAGCCTGGCCAACAATCCGATTGTCCTGATGGTCACTTCTGTCTGGGTGCCCCCAAAGCCACTGACTGTGGAGGTTTGGGAGGCCATGCCCACCTTGAGCTTTCTCTCCTACTGGGCTTCTCCTCCTAACTTCAAGTACCTGTGTACGTAGTTCATGTGCTGCTGAGCCTCCCTTTACAGACAAACCCCAAAACACATTCAGGGGAAAGGAAAATTAAAAAAAATAAATAAAACAAAAGTCTCCAAGCATCTAAAAAAAAAAAATCAACCTAAGAATAAAGAAAGTAGTCAGAAAAATATTCTAGAAAACAAATGAGAAGGCAAAAGGTTTATGGGTGATATAGAAATGGTTTAGAGATCAGCTGCTAGGAGTTCAGAGTAAGCCTACACCATTGAGCAAAGGACCCCAGCTGGACCCCAAAGGCCCAACAGTGAACAATAAAGAAGAATACCAGAAGGAAAAACTTTTGAAACTGTGCCCTAATAATACCACTGTGCCCTTATAATACCTGGTTCGTTTGCCCTGTGATAGACACCTACTCTGTACTACAGCAGTTGACCCCAAGAAGTCCCAGTCCTTTACAGTGATTTTCCACAAAAAGGGTAAAACTCATCCACACAGAAGATAATGTGTTGGAGGGACCAAGTCTAACAATGTGGACTGGATTCCCTGAAGAAATAAGCATCATCACAGATCTTACTTTTCACTTCTAGGTAAAGACACCCTTGACTTCATGTTCTCCAATAAATGGAAGAAAACTCTTATTTTAAAACCAGCAAAGTAAGTTACTCTTGTACACAAAAATCCTGATCCTAAGGAGATGACGACAAAACAAACAATTTCTGAACATGGGTACCCATGCTGCTCAGTGTGCTGACACCAGAGGTTCTAACACTCTACAATGCAGAAGAACTTACACAGAATTAAACTCTTGACTTGGACTTTCATGCTTCCTTTAAATCTGGCTCCAGGCTTTGATGTCAAATAAACCAATCATGCAGTTTTGTAAGGCTGGAATTATCTTTGGTATCTCTGTGGGAGGCCCTAGAAGAGATGCAGCACAGCCACTCTTCTACTGTCCTCAGACTGGTTTGACTCATTCGTGTTAACCTCCATTTCCAGCATGTTTGTGAGGTCGCTGGACACCTCAGAAGAGTGAAGATGCAGTACAATGATCTGTATTTGCTTGGCTCCAGACAGCATTATGCCTGTTTAAACATCAAACAAACACTGTCCAAGTAAGACTGAAACAGTATTACCAGGCAATAAGAAGAAAGAGAAGAGGTATTATCAACATGACTTTTGTTCAGCTATCCAAATTTACAACCTTGGTTTCTCATTTGAGCCTGAAACTTCCAGTCAATAATGGGCAAAAGTACATTGCATTCTTATGCTACTGCAAGGAAGCCATCTCCTCACTCCTCCATGAAACTGCATTGTGGCTATCTAGGTATTTTTTAATCAGGCAAGATCACTACAGTGAGATCTGAGGATGCAGAATATACTTGCTTAGTTCATTTTAAGAACTGAATTTATCACATCTAGCTTCATGAGACAAAATTATCTCTTAGTTTATTTAATGTAGAACTTTAATTATTGCATTAGTCATAAATTCCTTTATGGTTCAATGTTAAAGCTATTTCTTTTTCTACGCTGCTCTGCAGCCAGTCAGAACAGTGGCAAACACTGAGTTTGTAGCACTCAGATTGAATTTTAGGCAGGCTAAATTATTTCAACTGAAAGAACTTCAAAAACCTGAAAGAAACATAATTCCCACCTCAATGTTTGATGATGTCAAATTTCTAGGCATCTGGTAAGCATCTCTGTTTACACAGGCTGTCTGCGGGGAGTGAGTTCAGAGAAATCAGCGCTGTTTTTTCCATCTGATGCTCTGAGGACATTTTAATGAATTACCTGAGCTGATAATATGATTAAGTGAGGGCTCTATGCATTGGTATACTCGGGCTGTACACACAGATCTTGTAACATACATGAACAGAAGAGCACAGGAAATCAGTCACTAAAGAAGGCAATTACTGAAATGAAGGGGAAATACACTGAGAGATGCTTATCTTGTTAAAACATGGTGGAAAACAAAGCAAAACAGTGAAACTAAGAGAAACCCAGGGATATCAGCTTACAGGTGCAGCCCGAGTGGAAATAACAGATTTTCACTGTAAATATATCTGAAAGATGGTTGAAGTCTTGAAGTTACTCTGAACTCTGGCAAAACTCAACTGAATATCAAAATTTAAAGATGAAAGAGAAATTACTTTGAAATTCAAAGTTCTCCCCCTCCCCCAGGCTCATGGATATCTTCTGTGCAGAAACCAGCACCAGAGCCACCCACTTCAAACAAGGTATCTTTTTTCAATAATTTTCTTGTGTTAAAAACTGTATAATTTCTATGTTGCAAGACTTATCGCTGTAGCAGTTACAGAAAAAATGACATATATGACTTCCAAGCTTGGTGAACACCTCTCTCACGTAGGCTTTGCATCAACTGAGCATAACAAAAAGAATAACTTCTACACAGCACTCAATAAACATGATATTTCAGTTAGTTCTTTACACCAGTACATTTCATTTCTCAAACAAAGAGAGAAGAGACTATGTGGTAGAGATGCACTTTCTTAATGAACAATTCAGGTATGTGTAACAGCCAGCCTCCAAACACATGGACAAGACTCTACACACTTAAGTATCCACAGGTGAAGAATAAATCAGAATAGCATTCAACATGCATATACATTATTCTGTTTTCTTCACCCTGCTCTAATCACTTAAGCTTAATCACTTAAATGGAACCAAAATTAGGTAATTTAAGAACTACCTATTTAACTGGAAAAGTCACTCAAATGGAGAAACTTCAATTACTTCTTTCTGGCAGTCTTGCTGTAGATAACACAAAGACGTGCACTATCATGAATACGGTCAAAACCAGAGCTTGCTATCAGCTGTGATGCCTTGGCCCCATGGGAACAATGGACATTTTACTACATCCAGATACAGTCACAGACACCAATATAATACAAGAACAAAGAGCTCAGAAAATACTCAAAGGATGAGGGACTCGGGCCCTTGAAAGCACTGACTCTGAAAACAACCAAAGGTCAATGAAAGGATGGTATCATGATGAAATAACAAATGAACATAAGCTGCCAGTGTGATATTGTGGTCAAAAGGTCAAATGTGATCCTCTGAATACAATTTAGACTGAAGAGATTGAAGATCACAGGAACTGTTGTCCTGGATCAAAGGAAGTCCTTAACATATGCCCAAACTATGGTCTGGTTTCCCCACCAGGACACAGACAAGTTACGATTCAACATAAAGTCATCTTAAATCTCCTTCAAATCTTTGCTTACATAAACACATCCCCAAAAAATCCCAAAAGTGTCAGTGGCTTTTCACCTGGGCTCTAGTGGACTTGTCCAGTTCTACATAAACTTTAGAGAAGCACAGGGATATTCACAAACCAGCTACACTTCTTCATCCTACCTACTTAAACCCATCATACAGATGCTTAACTAGAGTTTATAAGGCATTAAAAAATCTCTCAAAGTTCTTAACATGGTCAACAGAATTAAATAAATATAAGGAAGTTTGCCTTCACGGAAACATCAGGTTTCTCAATACTGGCATTCATCTTGTTTACTCAGAACTGTTTGTCCATCCCTAAATACCACCAGCTTAATTTCTCCTTTTTCCCCCTCACTTCGTAAGTCATGGCACAAGGGTCAGATTACTGCTATGGAAGAATTAAAAATGTTTACCATCATTTAGCAGTCTTTTTGGAGATGCACGTTGTCAGTATGCATGTATTCAGAACAGTAAGCATGGATAAACTCTTCCCTATGGGCCTACCACTCATCCCGGCCACAAGTCTTTAGTGGAAGGAGAGTGAACAGTTGATGTGGATTTATACTATACATCTCAAACCAGCCCAATTACTATCACGTTATCTTCTTTTCTTCTTCAAAGGACAACCCACATACCTATTCAGGAGGTGAGTAACTCCAAGCAGTAATTCCCAATCTCCCTCCCTCCACGAGTGGGAAGGGCATTTCAAGCATTTTAGAGTAGTCCACAAACCACAATCTGCCTATTTTGGCATCATTCCTGGAAGCATCTGCAATGGTATAGAGTTCAATGGAACTCCACACCAGCTTTGCAGAAGGCAAGAATGGAGACATCCCCTGGAGAGACTCTTATACAACTTGACCTTTGATGGAATGTACTGATGGCCAGAGGCACCAACACTTAGGCAGTATCATAACATCTCCTGATACAATGTTATGCAATTACCAGTATCAGTGCACTGCTTTATCTCGCAGTTGATGTTACAAATGAAGAGGCCACCTGACAGGTTTGCTTCTGTGCAGATGGGAAGGAGATGGCCTGCTTGACATCAGACATCTTGAGGGCACATACCACTTTGTCCATAGAGGTCTGGGGTTAGCTGGCAAGGAAAAGAAGGGCTATTTATTTTCTGGCTCCAACAAGACTTAGATATGACCTCAGGAAAGTATATAAGAAACCTTGTCTGGGAAGAGGGAATAAAGACACTGGATGCTAGATATTTAGCACTGGGGCTTTCTCACCCTCTGGCAGAACTTCCTGCTACCAGGAAAGACACATTTAAGAACACAGAATAATAAACAAGCTGCCACAAGTTCATGTTATTGTGCTGGGGGATGGTGAGACCCTGCTTAAGGTCCCATGCTGGGATGGAGATCACTACTCATTTACCAAAGTTCCACATGGTATTTTAGGACCACAGGGTCAGAGAAAATTGTAAATCAGATGGACAGAAATAGTTACTCAGATATCTGCATTGATGTAATCGATACACTGCTGTTCACTAGTCCCAGTGAACAATCCAGAATCACTGAAACACAGGACTGTGTAGGGAGAAGAGGTCTAAGACAAGAGACTTCTGTGAACAGCAACCATTATCTAGCATCAAAATTGAGAAGCAGAAGTTCAGAGGAGGGACTGGAGCAGATGTCTTGCCTTCTGCGCAAGTCAGTCTGGAAGGATGGGCATGCTTCTCTGGAAACTGGCTTTAGCATATCCTCAGCCTCTCCCGGCCACCATGAGGTCTGCAGGAGCGCCTCTAATGCCTGCTGCCTGATCTTGCAGTAGGCTTTGGGGGGGAAGAAGGATTAGACAGTATCAGTTAATTCCTCAGACTACAGAACTGAGAATGTGGTTACCAGGAATCCAAGAAACAGGCTAGCCAATGGGATACACAGCCAGTACTTGTTGGCACCTGAGGAAGTCAATTCTGCAAACCCCTGAGCTTCTGTGAACTGTTCCTTCCGATGTTATCCCACATTTCCCATTTGCAGTCTGTCAGCTAAAACAGTATTCCTGATGCTGAGGTCTGACCAGGCACACTGGATTCCCTGGCTCCGTGGTTTCTGACAAAAAAGATGGGACCTCAGGATGTCTCACTTGATATCACCTGAACATGAAGACCTTAACGTGCAAATAGCAAGGATGGCAAGGGAAGGGACTGAAACTATTTTTGACTTAAGACCAGGTGGGGTAAGAATTTTATGTCCCAGAACTAATGAACTGGTTTATTTATTTGATATCTTTAAGTAATACAGATCTTTCTAAAAAGTATACTTATGGACATTCACTGCATATTTAGGGGCTTCATTAAATTACTTGTGTAGGGTAATTCAGCTGACAGCCATAAGATTATAGCTTGAGGGTTTGGGGTTTTCTTGTTTGTTTTGCTGGAGTATTAAGATGTCTGGCAGAGTCCTTTCTGTTTCAAGGCAAACGTTGATTATGGTGGGACTCAATGACCTTTAAAGTCTTTTCCAACCTAAATGATTCTATGATTCTACATCAACTGGTTTTCTTGCTGAGCAAATACCTCATGTTCACAGTTTACCATGATTCACTCCCTAGGCAAGGAAAGAGGCTTATATACCAACGTATCTATAAAAGAAAATACTTTCTCTAATAGAGAGGCTCTTATTTCCACCACAGGAATATCTGACTGTTATTGAGATACAGTTATTATAAAGAGAAGCTAACTCCCAAGAGCATGTACTCTACCCAAGCACTCTGGGAGGTATCAAAGATGAAGGCTCTGTTGCCTACAATATGCACAATGCATGGGAATGTGAGGAGGGATGAAGAGATATCCAGTGCTAGCAAGCAGTCTCCCACCACAACGGTATCTTGTGACGGAGGTCCTAGAAAAGGTCAGGAAATTGCCAAGTTGAACAGTGTACATCTCATTGCTCCCTAGCACTGACTGGGTGCGGTGGCACTGGCCCCATCTGGGTGCCTATAGGAATGGGTGGAAGGACTAAGATCCTTTGGTTATATTCTGGGATCTGATGCACAGGAGCAGGATGTTGCAAGGTGCACTCGAAGGTTCAGATACACACAACTGATAATGGTTTTGTCACAGGTTCTAGAATTCAGTATTGGCTAATGTTGTTGGAGAGGAATGATACTCCTGATGATTGCACACAGCATTGGGGATAGGATTCCTAAAGAATGTAAGCAGGACCTGAGCTCTTCTGTGAGTTAAAAACATGATGCATCTTACTAGTCTGCACCCTTGAAGTTTACAGCCTTGAAGAAAGTCTTCCATAAAGGCAGTTACCTGTTTAGGAAGGCTAGATTTCTAAAGGCAGACTGGATGTGCGGCCTACAGGACAATTCTTGCCATTCTGGAAGGCAATTTACAGTTGGGACAATGTCATCCCAGTATTAGGAGAAATAATCTCAATTGAGCACTTAATCTAATTACAGATTAGGTGCTCTGAAGGAGATAATGGAAAGACCAGATGATCACAGAGAAGAATGGAGGAGAGCAAAGTACTGGAGGCAAACAATGCCAGGCGGCAGCCTAAACCATTTTGTGCACCAGTAGTGATCAAGAAGACCACATACAGAAAAATAACAAGAATAAAAATTGTTCTGACCAAAAAGAAAGATGAAAATGGTAAAAGGTAAAGGAAAAAAGAAACCTGGGAGAGTAGATGAGCGGAAAAGAACAGCTGAGTGGAGCTGTATGACTTAGGGCATCTTACACTTATATGAATGAGGTCAGATGTAATAGAGGATAATGGGGAGGACAGAGACATTTCTGTGGCCCTAGGGACCTGTTTGGACAGAAGTCTCTGTCGCTGACATCTGGGGACCTATGTGCACCTCCAGCATGGCTGCAAATGAGGACTACTGTTCAGATAAGGCATTTATGGAACAAAGGAGTACCTGAGGTAATTCTTTCTTGTATCTTCAGGATCTCTGTGAGGTTCCACTTCTTTTGGAATAAAACTGTCTCAGTAAGTAAAAGTTATTAAGATAATTTTGCAAGTAACATGATCCAAGGCTGAAGCAGTAACAGCTATACATCATCCACTAGCTCTCTTACTACTCAACAAAAATAGTTAACCCAGGGTTTCTGAAGTTGTATTTCTAGGCAGGATGGTGGTCTAAAGAGGCTGACTTGCTAGCCGTTGACCTCTGATTCAAACTGACACCCAGGAAGTCACAGGAATTGCTGCAATGCACTCTTTCTTATTTGACTTTCATATCCTACTTTCATGTTCCTTATATTTTAGCAATCCTACAGGATCCTGCACAAAATTCAACTAATGAAAGAACCAACATCCTGAATTCACTCCTTTAGTTGTCTCTTCTGCTCTACTATGGGGCAATCACCCCAAATCCTTTTTCAAACAGTGTCTTTCCTGCACCTGCTCTGCAGTACTATCAGGCTTTTTGGCCTTTGTAAGAAAAACTGCTTCACATCTGCAGTAGGACTGAAGTGCTCTTTATTTTTGATATCTGGATCAAATTCAATCCCAGTCTTTCTCTCCATGTTTCCGCAGTGTCTGTATCCCTTCTACAGCAACACACCAGTCATCTTGAGCAAATCTGTGTAGCTGAACAAAGAACCCAGGGAACAACAGCTGCTGAAGTGCTTTAGAAGTAGGAAATCTAATTGCTGTTCTTTCATGTCATGTTCAACTAGAATTCCCATACCTTTTGTCAAAACAACAGCAAATTATATCCCCAAACTGGTTTACTCACATTTGAAATCAACATGTCATAACTGAAGCTGGTAAAAAAACATTATAAACTGGAGTTTATAAACATAAAATGGAGTTTATGGCCAGAGGAATTAATTCAGCTCCCAAGTTGGAATTCCTGCGTGTGACAATCCATTACATTTCTACCACTATCCTGATA
Source organism: Pezoporus wallicus (assembly GCF_028554395.1). NCBI lineage: Eukaryota > Metazoa > Chordata > Aves > Psittaciformes > Psittacidae > Pezoporus > Pezoporus wallicus. The sequence goes on from NW_026638213.1 coordinate 283,885, forward strand.
CTGAGCACAGCAATATACATCAGATTAACCCATTTGATCACTGGAGACCAAATTAATGGGATGGAGAACAAAAGAGAGATCAAAGGGCCACTAATGCCCTTAACTAGCTCCTTCAGGATCAGGGAAGTGACAAGGTGAGAATACATCCCTTGATCTAGGCCGATGATTCATGTCTCAAGCTGCAGAGGAAGAGGAAACACACCCAAAATGTCACATAATTTGAACAGAGTGGCTGCAAGGGGGAATAGAATCTTCCCCTTAAATCTGGCAACCTGCACAGAAGTGACCAATACAACCTAAGCATATTCCAGATAATACCCTCTCTACTATCTTTGAACACTGACCTGTATGTTTTAGCACCTGCTTTTGAGGTAATGCCCCTAAAAACAAAAGGTGAAAAGGTCCCAAGAGTACTCTTGGCCACCTCCTGACTGATCCATGTTGGCAGCAAGCCCAAAGCTCCGAAGCATGAGATATGATTACAATTCCTTAATGTAGACTGAAAGCATTATGGCCAAAGGAAAGGCAGTACAACAATGCTACAATGCTTCCTGTTCTTTACAGATAGTGAAATAAGGGGAAAATAAACAGACATTAAAAGTAAATATTAAAATCTCAGAACTCAAAGACAGAAGAGACCACCATGACCACCCGCGCCACATGTGCCTGCTTTATACCCTGTCCTCCTTTCTGTAGCTAATCTCAAGACCTAGAATGGATGGAAGGGTGATAAAATATGAACATACATTGCTGAAGTGTGATATATACCCAGGTACTGAGGTTTGGCTTTTAACTGTGCTTTGTTTATAAACCAAAATTCCATATACTTGACTCTTGGCGACTGCTGCAACACAAGGTTTTGCACTGTAGTGACAGGACAAGGGGTAACGGGTTAAAACTCAAACAGGGGAAGTTTAGGTTGGATAGAAGAAGGAAATTCTTTCCTGTTAGGGTGGTGATGCACTGGAATGGGTTGCCCAGGGAGGTTGTGAATGCTCCAACCCTGGCAGGGCTCAAGACCAGGTTGGACGAGGCCTTGGGTGATATGACTTAGTGTGAGGTGTCCCTGCCCACAGCAGGGGGGTTGGAACTAGATGATCTTAAGGTCCTTTTCAATCCTAACTATTCTATGATTCTACGATTCTAAGATACTGAAGACAGAGAGATCTGAAGATCAAACTCCACTGCACCTCTTCCATGGCGCTTATTTACCTTTTTTGACTTTTAATTTAATACTTGCTTGTTTTCAGACTAAGTAAGATTTTTGGGGAAGTCCAGAGAAAGCTGTCAGGCATATCTGAGAGCTCTATGCATGGAAAAATACAGAGGGAGAATACATAATGCCTATCAAACCTTCAGTTCTATGGGGGGCACACAACAAGAAGTCATTTCTCCAATTGTCCAGAACTCTTTCACCCGTAAGTCCAGCCTGGCTACCGCCAACAGGAGAGACTGAGGCTCATTTCCCTTCTCCTGTAATCTCATCCCTCTGCTAGCTTATCTTTGGGAAATATCCACTTGCTCCCTGGATATATTCCAGGATGGGTGTGTGTGGCCAGAAGTCCTCTGTTGACTGTTGCTCACTCCAGTCCTGTTGATTTACCCTGCTGATCATGTATTTTTGCTCTGCTGCAGATGGGTTTGTTTCTCCTATTTATGTTTTCCCCATGTAACTACTTGGACCTCCAGATCCATGACCTTTATGGTACCAAAAATCTTCAAGTCAGAATGGGTCTATGCCTACACGTCTCATAAATAATTCTACTGGCACAATGACCAGCGCCAGATGGGGCACTGGGGAGATGGAAGATTTAGGTTTAAAGTCCTTCCAACTCCTCCTTAAACAGAGAACAGTTTCCCATGACACATTTTCTTTTGATCAGGAAAGGAGAAGACACACCACACAAAGCTCCAACTCAGCCTCCACATGTAATCAAAAAACGAATGGAAGGTCAGAAAGCTTCTAAGCTCAGCTTTTTCTAGCAGCTAACTCTAGCTGAGACTCCCTACTCTGCACCTGGATTTTAATGGTTCACCTTTCAGATACACTTAAATCCTATCCTGATACCAATACCATGCCAGTCATAGAATCCCAGACTGGTTTGGGTAGGAAGTGACCTTAAAGCTCATCCAGCCCCAACCCCCTGCCACAGACAGGGACCCCTTCCACTAGAGCAGCTTGCTCCAAGCCCCTGTGTCCAACCTGGACTTGAACACTGCCAGGGATGGGGCAGCCACAGCTTCTCTGGGCACCCTGTGCCAGAGCCTCAGTACCCTCACAGGGAAGAACTGCATTAATCTCCACTGCAGGTTACACTACATACAATGCCAGTCCTACACTAATACTATACATCCATTTCTTCAAAGAACGGTTTGTCCAAAATGATTTCTTGAACCCTACCAATGTATCTGTATTGGGTTACTACTGCCTTTTTGGGACAATGCTTTCTATTTTTCCATATGCTTTTCCTGTCCTGAGTAGTACCTATGCCACATCTAAAGATATTTTTCTTTAAGCTGTAAGAGCCATTAATCTTGCTGCTGCACTTTAGTGCAATTTCCTGTTCTAAAGGTTAGTGTCAAAATTCCACTTTTTGATACTTGGGCAAAGAATTTTATTATGCTGCAGTCAAATAGAAGGGGCTCAGTTGTTGCCAGCTTTTGAGTCAGTTCTTGCACATTGCTTAACACGAAGTCAAGAATATATTTCTGTGTACCCTAGTACTAGCTGTTCCAAGAGGCAGAAATTGCTTCTTTGAACTTACTCTTATTGTGCTATCGGACCAGTTTATTCACAGGTAATTTAAGTCTCCATTATCATTTAGTTGGACTTTACCACTTCTTTGATCTCTGTCAACATTATGCACTCCACATCCCTTTGTTGATCCAGGAGCTAGTAGTATAGAAGACTACTAATATATTTACTTTCTTATGGGCTGGGAGTGTTACCCTCTATAAGCAGTTAAGGAGGTGATTATAATTCTCCAACAGCGTTGTGCATTGCCACATTGGAAACACTCTCCATTTCCAGGATGATCATGTGGGGTTCACTGCAACTATTTCAAGGGTTAATTAACACTGTTCTGAATACACACATGCTTCTCTTCCGGATATAGCTATGTCTGATTTTCAGTTTCTGAGTCGCACACACCTAAACAGTGATGATTTGGGATCCTCCCATAATTCCCACTCATTCCACCATAAATAGAAGATTGATTTTAAAAAATAAGTTTTAAAAATCATTCATTTCTTTGGGGAGGAGAGGAAAGAGGCTAATCCTTGCTTTTGCCATTCGGAGCCTTTAGGAGCTTGTTCTGTGTTCACAAGGGTTTTCCCTGCAGAAATAAGTTGAAACAATGTGCTCAGTGGGTAAGTGAAAGTTTACTTTCTCCTACAATCACCCATAGAACTGTAAAGGTTATACAGAAATGAAGCAGTGTTGCGGAACTTGTGATAAAATAATGTAATTTGGGAACACTGGTTCTATACTTTTGCCTGATAAGTAAGACTGTTCTGCTGTTCTACGTATCTACGTGTTTTTTCTACACATAGGCATGTAAGGTGATCTGTGATTGAGTATCACTTTGCCTTTATAGATAAACTCAAACTGCTGTATTTACTATCTCTTTTTAACATCATTTTTTGCAAATTTTCCCAAACTTTTAACATTGTTTCTAGAATACTATCCCTAGAACTAGAGACTGTAACGATCCCAGCCACACTGCACATGCTAACAGCATCACCCTTCCATTGCATACAAGATTGGGCCTATATTCACTGAAATGAAGAGATACTAATGCTCACTTTCAATGATGTATGCTTGCATGTGCACTTTACTAAAATAAACTGTAAGTGCTGAACTATTTCTCAAATAAGAAGGTTTTTTCATCCACAATTACATTTGCATGTGAATTCTGTTGCAATTCAAACTGGATAAATCTTCCATCTCTTTCTTTCAAGTCTCTACAGTGGCTCACTCCTTTTCTTTCCAAGATGTTCCTTATTTTCCCATCTATCTTCAAACCAACAGCTCTCTCCAGTACCAACTGGAGACTGAGGCATGGGCAAGAAGGAAACCAAGATTCATTCCTCAAAAAACAGCTGACAGAACAGCATAAAGATCAGAAGGAGAGGCTGTGAAAATTTCATTATTCATCATCTTAAAGGGAGTTGATCTGCAAATGACTCTAGAACTGCAATTCAGAGGGCATGGTGAGTCCTTCACTGCTCAGGGGCTGCCCGCTATCAGGAAGATCTAAACATGTTCTTCCCAACCTACTTGTCTGAAAGGTTTGGCTCTTCCATGTTACTACAGGGACATTTTCTTCCCTTGGACTTTTTTCAGAAGCCCAAGCTATTGCAGAGGGCTCAGCAGAGATCTAAAGCTCCAGCTATTTGGAAATTGGCGACTAGTTCACCACACTACTTTTCTCATTTTAAGCAATAGTTAATGCTCAGAGCATGTACTATCTGAACAAGCCTGAGCTCTGAACAAACTTGAAGATGATTTCTGTAAGAAGTCTAAGGTGTTGGTTTTTTGACCTATAAAGCCTTAAGTGGCTCTGCCTACTTGAGAAATTCCTCTGCCTTTGCATCATCCCGCATGGAGTGGAGTGCCAGAGGTAACACTGCCTGGGTTGAACTGGAAGGGGCAGGCAGCAGGCAGGTCCTGGGCAGCGCTGCGGATCCACCTGCTCACCCATCACTGCAAAACTGGAAATCCAGAGACCTCCCAGCAGAACTGGCCACAGCAGTGAGGGGTGCGAGGAGGAGCTCGACACAGGGATTCTTTTGATATAGGTAAAGAAGGTACTTTTAAAGTTAGCTTCTAAGAAAAGAACACACTGTGATCAAAGTCCATCTCTATAGATGATCCCAGAGAGCACAGCAGAGAGAAATGAAACCAAGAAAGTGTTCTGGTAGAAGGACGTTTGGTTGAGGTTCCATTACTTCCATGCAGGATTTTCTATATTACATGAAGAATGCATTTCTAAAAATATATTGACCAGAACACTCTGAAGATAATTATAAGTTAAAGAGAACTTTACTTGAATATAGGGCTAACACTTATCCTTAAGCAATCCTATTATACCACTGAAATAAGAGAGCACTCCTCCAAAACCAGGACTGGATCACCCACTCTGCTTTGCTAAGCTCAGCTCTGCAGTTTCTGTTCTCCTGTGAATGGCAGGAGAATTGATGGCATCTTACAGACACAACCAAGAAGACCTATCCAAAAATGGTTTAAGACCAAGACTTCTCAACTCATTAACCTCAAAGATAATCACATTACATATCTGAATGGCATATAAAGAACCAATTGTGCAGGTAGGTGTGAACAGGCAGGTGAGAGTTCCAATGACATTAAAGTTGAGCACGTGGCTTAACATTTTTGCAAGATTGGGATGCTGACGACCACATGTAAAATGAGATGTCCCAATAAAACCTAATTAACTCAGGTGTATTTAATATCCAACTACTTAAATGCAAACTAAAAATAGTTCCTCCCGTTAACTTCTTACTTATCTTGCACCCCAGTGCAGAATTAGAAACTACACCATACGACATACACAAGAGGTCACAGGTACACTTGACTAAGCCTTCCCAGAACACCGTGCCTGGCACCAGACAAACATCCTGCTGCAGCAGGCACAGCCTGACCCCCCGATCCCAACGTTGCCATCTGAAACCAGACCCGAGTGATTTTCTGCACTGGATTCAGTGGGATATGGAACAGGAATGATCACCTATGCACACACAGTGGTGGAACCAAGGCCTAAAAACATATACAGTGCAGGTTAGTATCTGTGTACACAAACTCAGCAGATTAGATTAGCGTTTCCCCAGCCCTCTCATACTGAGGATGAGTTTTAAAGCACAAAGTCCATTTGTAAATCCAACACTACTCAGGGCTCAGCACTCAAAATGCCTCATTTGTGTTGCTGCAACAGCCAGTGAGACAAAAATCCCACCATGTAGCACTGGATTTGGTTAAAAACATCCACACATCCCACAACCCAAGTTATCACCTTCTCCTTTCAAAAAGGTCCACGCTCTACACTTTGTGCTCAGTTGCAACACCACTGTAGTTTTTGTAAGGAATAAATATTGACTTTCCTGGACATTGCCTCACGACCGAACAGGACCTTGAGTATATTTGGCTAAGATTTTTCTTCTAGCCTGGCAATATAGTTTTACAGCACAGCTTTTGTTCTGAGTAGTTGAAAAGGCGTGGAAAAAACAGGCTTTATAAATGACACACATTGCCCGCTCCCATTTGCAGACAGGTGACCATGCTCTAAAGCTGACTTGACTGTATTCCTTACGAGACTATACCCAATTTCTTACCTTCATTTAAATTTCCCAGCTACAAATTTGATTAAAATTACAACATTCCACATTTGGGAAGTGAAGACTGGGAAAAGCTATGTAAAAATGAAGATTCCGTATTAACACAGGCTATTCTGTTGGGTTTTGTTTTCAAGAATAAAGCACACAACTGCCAAGCAAATTCCCAACAGAAACGAGAGAGAATGCACCAGGTCTCAAGAAACCGAACTCAAAACTTGTCACAGGCAGGAGGTTGGTCTGTTCACGACCAGCTCAGTGCTGTCTTTTGGCAGCATTTGCACCTCACGGCAGGATGGTCAGATGCTCTCTCCTTAGCACAGGTCAGAAACCAGCATTAATTTCACTTATAAAAACATTTGGTGCTGACATCATGGGAACTGCTCTATGGGCACAATTCAACATTCAGGTACAGGCAGTACAGAAGACAACAATGAGCAGGGTCAATAACTGAGGTGGGCAAAGCCTGGGTGTGTATTTTAGCTGTACCACAAGCCCAGCTACCAGCAGAAGTGTGCAGAAAAACTGATGGATTTCACACCAAAAAAAATGTTATAAAATCCTGGTTTCTGTCAGGTGCTCAGTGTCCCACCTGTGTCTCGACACACTCAGGGTTAGAACATCAAGTAAGATATGCAGTAACCTGTGAGGAATCAACCGACCATATCCAAAATTCAACTCTGACACAAGTGCACCTAAAGACCGAGACCAAACGAAGAAGCAGCCTTATGCATCATCCCGTCCCCCTCGCAGGAGCAAGCACGGCTTGGGGGGCAGGAACACAAAGGAACAACACACACAGGTGGACAGTTCATGTGAGAAATGCCTACTTGCTGTAGTTGGAAAATAAAACCAAACGCCTTGAGCCAAGAGCTGAAACAACAAGAACAGAAAAAGGGAGAGAGGACCAGAGAAGGACAGTGGGGCAGATGGAGCTGGATTGCACACGGCTGCTCTTACCTGCAGCAGTTTTCCTTCGGCTGGAGTCACCTCAGCAACGTTTGCAAACTCCCCTTCCAGCACAATGGGCTCCACCTTCAGGGGGATCACTCTAATGATGGCTTTCTGCGCTGCCGACCTCTCTGACTCGACCGCCGCCGCTAGCGCCAGCCCTGTACGGCCAAGCCCTGCGTGCAGGGTCGCCATGAGCAGCCAGGGCCAGAGGACAGCCAGCTGCAGCGGGGGGCCAGCACTCATGCTACCAGCTGCAGCAGCGGGCTCCGGCCACACATACCGCTCGGGAACGCGTCCTCACCCTGCGGCGGGCTCCAGCCGTCGGCAAAGCTTGTCGGGGTTCCGAGCGTGTGTCCCAGCGACAGGGAGGCAGGAGACACAGGAAAGAGGGGCTCAGTCACCGCCAGCGTTGCTCACCAGGACACTGCTCCGGGTCTCGCCATCACTGCTTCTCTTGCTTGGTGCCACGTGCTCAAAGGCCCGCTGGGAGCTCAAAGGCATATTTTAAACCAACAAACTGGCTAAAAAAAAAAAGAATATATATCCTACATTGTGAGTCCCTCCCCCAGCACAGAAATCAGGAAATATCAGAGGAACAGGTTGCAAGAAATCAGTTCAAATACACAGGAACACCGGGGAGCATGAGGAACTTGTCAGTCCCACAGAGATGAAATACGGGGAGGTGTCGCCGCAGACATGGTGCTCTCGTGTCTCCTGACCAAGTGTTAGGAAGATCCACAGGTCCAAAATGTCTATCCCAAAGAACCTTGTGAGACCTCTCAGCTTCTTGCCAGCATTTCCCACAGAGGCAGTTCAAGCTCTCTGCCTTCGCTGTCGTTGGCAGTTACCAGTCTTCTTCCCAGAAACAATGCAGGAGGGATTTCTTGGACTTACAGTGAAAAGAACATTTCCTCCGGTACTGTTCTCTTGCACACGCAGCTTATCACTTCCATCCTTCTCCTGCCTTCATTCAAATTTGGAGCTCAACATTACCTCTCTCCCGGTAATCCACATCCAGACCCAGAGTCAGGTTACTCAGAATAATCAATAAAGCACAGAGCTTCTCTTCATACCTTCAAGTTCCCAGGAAAAAAAAAGGCCCCCAAAACACTTCAAAAGTTTAGATGCCAAATAGGTATGAAGCACAAGGTGACAGTGTATCTGGTTCCTCTCCCACTAGTTCTGTGCAGCCACTTCCAAACGCACATGAAGAACCCAATTAAAGGCCCCACAGAATAAAAAATGAAGTTCCCTGGTCTGTGAGCAGGTCCCACGAAACGTTTCGAGGAGGAAACTTCATGGCTGGCACGATTCGCGCAGATGATGTTGTCAATTAAAGCAAATTACAGCGATTGCTGCAAAGGGGAGAAAAAAAGGGATTGGCAAGAAAAAGGAAAGAGAAAAGCTCCTCCAACCTGTTGGGCTGCTGCCGGCTGGAGGGCAGCCGGGGACGGGAAACGCTGCTGTAAATCCCGGGCAAAAGCGATTTGCAGTAGCTTGAGGAAAGCGCGTGGGTCTGGTGATGGTCTTAAATTCACAGAGAAAAACTAAAAGCTGTGGTATTTCTACTAAAGGCGAGTGTTCAGAGCAGGGCGCGGGCTGGTTTCCGTCGGCCGGCAGCAGGCAGGTAGGTAAGTGCGAGTGGAGCTCCGCAGCCCCAGAGAGGCTCCAGCGAGAGCCAAGGGTACGCTGCTGCCGACAGCGAGCTCCGGGGCCGGCCCGGCTGGAGGCGACGTGTCCGCAGGCAGCCGCCGAGCCGAGGACGGAGCCGAAGCGGCTCGGGAAGGCTCGTGCAGCGCGCCGGGTGCTGCTCCCGCCGCAGGACGCGGCTGCCGGCTGCGGGCGCACGGCGGAGGACGGCGGCCGGGCTGGGCCGGGAGCGGCGGCGGGGCGGGCTGCGGGGCGGGCTGCGGGCCCGGCGGGGGCTGCGGCCGCCGGACACCGGCTCCGCGGAGGCCGCTCCTCGGCCGAGCGCGGGGCGGGGGCGGAGCGGCGGGGCCCGCGGGGCGGTGGCGGCCGCGCTCTCCTACCTGGGACACACAGCGAGGGTGGAGCCGCCGCGGCCGGGGCCTCGGGCTCCCCCTCCCGCCGCACCGCCCGCCTGCAGCGCGGCCCCGGCCCCGGCGGCTGAGGGGGATCCCGCGCCGGGGCAGCCTCACCCGCACCTTCCACTGGAGCAGCTTGATCCAAGCCCCTGTGTCCAACCTGGCCTTGAGCACTGCCAGGGATGGGGCAGCCACAGCTTCTCTGGGCACCCTGTGCCAGCGCCTCAGCACCCTCACAGGGAAGAGCTTCTGCCTCAGAGCTCATCTCAGTCTCCCCTCTGGCAGCTTAAAGCCATTCCCCTTGGCCTGTCCCTACAGGCTCTTGTTTAAAGGACACTCCAACTTTCTTATCGGTCCCTTCAGGTATTTGGAAGGCTGCTATGAGGTTTCTGTAGCACCTGTCTAATATGAACACTGACCTGAACTGTAGTACTAGTTTACCAGAGCATCTGCTTAATTACAAGATCTTTGGGGCTTTAAATTCATGACAGGCTTTCTAGAAGATTCTTTCCAGCTCAACCACAAACTGTAACTTCCCAACATGTCCCTTGGCACATCAAGCTAAGCACGATGGTCCCCATCCATCTTTCTGCAGCGCAGAACACAACCATAAAAGTACCAGACAAAATCTGGTATAAATGTGGTGGTCAAGAGCTGGTGCTTCCTGTCCGAGTCCTTCCCTGGGAAAGAAAAATCCCTTTTTGGGTCATTGCAGGCGAGGCTGGAAGAGGCTGGTGTCCCAGGCAGCTGCGCGTTTGCTGGGAAGAGCGTGTGGGGCCTCGGGGTAGGAGATCATAGCACAGGGGGCTGCGTGTCCTACCTTTCACTCTGATTTGTGACACGGAATATTAAATCCCTAAAGTACCTTCGTCAAGGGGAGAGGCAGCAAGTGCCAGCAGCCTGGGAAACACCATGAGAAGAATTCAGCACAAACAAAAGGATGGGTCCCAAACACAGCAGCACTAATATAGAGATTTTATTTCGACTGCATTGAGTTGTACAGCACATTTTGTTTGTCACAATGCTATGGAACTGATTTTAGAGGTTTTTGGCCAGCACATTGTGACGCTGAACTCACGAGAGCTAAAAGCAGTTTGGACTAATGGCCTGAACGAAAGGGCCAGGAGTACCTAGTTTCTGGCTTCCCCATCGCATGCAGTCACTCCAACACGTGCAAAACAGGAGCAAATCCAGTTTCTTCTGCCAGCCCAATGGGCACTCTCCCATGTCTGGCAATGACTGCACGGTAGAAGGCAGGGAAGAAGCTGAAGCAAGGTGCCTTCTCTTCCCAAAGCCATCTTGGTTGTTCCCGGTATGGAAAAGAAGCAGAGTCCAAGGAAGTACAGGGTCTTCAGATGATGCTAGCTTTGCTTGCACTATTGGGATTTACAAAACCAGAGGCTGACATATCAAAGTGCAGGCAAGGGTTGTTATTACACTCCCTCCCACAGAGATGACAAACCATTAGCAAAGAATTTGGGAGATCGCAACAGCATCAAGTACTTTGCCTGGTTAGTAGAAGCAAACATCCTCACACGTCCTCCCCACACACACAAAGTCTCAGCTCTTGAGGTGCAGAATTTATCAGACATTTTCATTTAGCTGGAGCACACCTCTGCATTTCTGCAGAGAAATCCCCACTTTGAAACTCTTCTTCCTCATTAACACCACAGATCTCTTAGAAAGGAGGTGGGACGGGTGCTCTCAAGGGATCTAGGGATTAAAAGCCCACCCAAAGCCCACCTTCCTCCTAAACCTTTTTTCTTTCTAACCCCACTTCCTTTTCCTCAGAGTGAGTTGGGATTCCGGCTCTCTGGTTTCAAGAAGCAGAGAGGCAGTTACAAGTTGGCAACTCTGAACTTTGACCACTGTACAGGAAACAAAAAAAGTCAAATTCTAGAGGCATTTTAGGTGGCGCTGGGATAAGTCGGAGAGATCGTTACCACCACTGAACAGATGCACGTGTCCTGTTGATCACTGCAGCCTGGCTATACCTGCTGAAGTGAAAAGCACAGAGCGCAGTGTCTGTGTGAGCCAGTGTCCTTCCCCATCCCCATTTTGGTATCGATGCTTCATTCTCCCTTCTTCGGGTTACATTAAGTGCACAGAAATATATAGCAGCATTTGAACTGAAACCCTCACATACACCAGACAGCACATTCCCGGAGGTAAAACAACACATTATGGCCTGTACCCTCAAGGTATCAAGTTTTCAGGATAAAGAGCAGTAGGAAGTGGAGAACTGAGGGCAGAAGAGGGGAGGAGGAACAACAGAGGTACATGAGTTCTGGTTCCGTGCCAGGAGAGGATCAGAGTGCCATTCCTGGTAGCACCAGGCTGTGACATGAGCGCAGACAAGCAGACGGGCAGAGCAGAACTGAAAAGCCAACCTCCCATCTCCCCGCAGTGCTGGGGGCAGGGGCAAAGTCAAGTGCGTTCATCAGTTCCAGCGGAGCATGGAAACGGGCAAGATCTGCTGGGCCCGCTTTCAGCCACGGTGAATTTCTCTTCAACGCACGAGAGAAGATCCCTTAGTGATGGCTGATGAGTCTTATTCACCGAGCTGATCGCAAATCACACTCACGGAAAGAGAATCCACAGAGCTGCTCCGGCCTGAGGCCCTTCCACAGCCCATGGCACCACTGGAGCCTGCCCTCTTCCTCCTCACACAGCAGCCAACCTTCGCAGTGGGAGTTGGTTCTAAACATGCCTTTCTATTGCTTTCGGGGCACTTTGAATGGGCATTATCTGTGAAAACATCGTTTTCCAGCCCACAAAAGAAAGAGGTTGCAATCCCCTCTTTAGCCCTAGCTTGTCAAGGCTACAATGGTACCAGCGTGGGGACACACACACCATACTCTCTAATCTGAGCTCCTCTGCTCCAGACTGATAGTAAGACTGCTGAAGACAATGCATTCAAGCTTGGTGTTCAAGCCTTGCATCAAAGGCCTTCACAATGACAGTGGAGGCAGTCACCCGTCAAACCCACGAGAGGAAAGGCTGGGCTTAGACAGGTCCCTTGTGCTGGCATTCAGCTGGAAGCTGTGGCGATGGGCTTCTTCAGATGTTGGCTCATGAGCTCCCTGGCACGAGAGACTTGGATGTGGTCATAACAGGAGTTACAAACGAGGACAGGGTCATACAACTGTTGATCAGGGATGGGCAACTTCAGGTGGCAGCAAGCAGCACAAAACACGTTCCCACAGTTCCTGTTGAGGAGCAAAAACAACCTGTGAAAAGAGAGCTGGGAACACCACAGCAAAACCTTATCAAGTAGAAAGGATGCAGTTCAGGGGTGAAATACCAGCCTTACTCATGGCTTGTCGACATGCTTCTTAAAGTACACGCTGTGGTCTCCGGTGCAAGCTAACTGGCTAGCACGAAGGAGGGACTAATGGGCATTACCACCCAGGAGAAGGATTGAAGGCCTTAGAAAAACAGGAACAATGTAGAAAGGAAATCTGCAGGGAATTCCTGAGGCCTAGGAAATAACAAGGGGAGAGAATACAGTTGCTCACCAACGACTGACCAATACCCAGCCCCATCCTTACAGGGAAGAACTTCTGCCTCTGACCTCACCTCAGTCTATCTTTGTATAGATCAATCTGGTGGTTAAAGGGGCAGCAACACTGATTGAAACAAGAAGACTTTCTTTCAACTGGGACACTCCATCATTTGTAATTCCAACACAGAAAAACCAGAAACGCAATGCCCATTGCATTTAAGAAAATTTACTGCAGGCTGCTCCTGAGCAGATGGAGAGAACAACATCCCTGGGTAAAACAAATCCCTTCCTCTTCCCCTTAACAAGAATAGAGCTAAAAATGTCTTATCGCAAACTTACTTAATCCTATGTGTTACCTGCATGTGTGAACAGAAAGTGCTGTACCGCAGGAGATCCTCCTCCAAACCCTTTTCAAATTAGCATACTAAAATATTCTAGTACTAAGACTTCATCACTTGTCATCCCATCCAGTCAGAAGCACAGCTAGTCAAACCTTAAGATCAACTATCGCTATAAATACAGTGTCCGAGAAGTGAATCAATTATTTGGATATATATTGCTATATAACTATATATAACTTTACATAAATTTATATAACTATAAAGTTATAAATAAAGGTATAAATAATGCATGAAGATACAAATAAAGCTATGAAGATACAAATAAAGCTATAAAGCTATAAATATCTTCCAAGTTCTCAAATGTGCAGAAGAGGTGTGAGCCCAATCCCAGTTGCCAGTTGTGTGCGGAGCGCTGCTGCCGGACTCTCAGGGGGGAACCCACATGTTCACACACTCCTCATTCCGGTGCCTTCCTCCACGGAGCAGCCCTGCTTGCAGGCTCCACCTCCCAGCTCCTGGGGATCTAGGAAGCAAAGAACACCGAGTCAGTTTCAGGCCTTTCCTACAGCTCATTTGGCAGCATGCACAGTAACTGTGCTGCCATCAGGTACAGTAAAACCTGGCCCAACGGCGACCTGTGCCTTGAGAATTTGAGGCTGACTCTTTAAAACAGGAGTTCTTCCAACCTGTCAACGCTGTCAATAGAAACACAGCAAAAAATAAAATGTGCTCCCATTCTTCAAGCTCCGTTCTTTATCTCTGCATTTGCCACCATGGACATCAGCTGCCAAACATCAATTGCTATCAAACCCTGGTGCTAGCTACAGAAATGATCCGTGCCACCAGGAAGTCATTGATCAAGAACTCTCAGTTCTGCATTTTAAACGAAAGCCTGTCTGCTCTCAGGATGGCATCCAGCCCTAACCCTTTTCTCCTTACTGAAAGGTTTGAAAGGGACAGGTGTTTGGAGCTGCATTTTTAACTGGCATTAATCAGCATCTGGAACTATTAATCACATCTGGAATCTAGAGACTACCCTTTAAAGTGAGCAACAGCTCTTCAAACTCTGCAGTCAGCTCTTGGATGAACAGATGAGAGGGAAACAGCTTCCCATGAAACTTGCAGGCTGCACCAGCCTCTCATCTAGGATGGGCCCAAAGGACGATCTGTGTCCTCTTACATCTCTCTAACCTGGGGCCATTCGGGTGTCACCTATAGGTTTGTGACTTGCTTGGCCTCAGATCTTCTGCTGCTTGTTTTTCTTATGTCTTTCTTCACAAGTATCAGGAGACTGGTACAAGATTTATTTCATGATCTGAGCCAAAAGGTTGGACTTGTGCACTAACTTCATCAGTGTGGTGGGGTTTTGCCCTCTCACTTCAACAGTCACCTCAGTAGTCAGTGTTTCTTTCGTGGCACTGTCACCCTCCAGCAAACATATCTCTGGACTTCATCTCATTGTTGTGTACTGTGACATCCAGGGTCTGACACAACCCCCACAACTTCAGCTTTTATCGACCCATCTCATTTTTAACCTTTTCCACAGAAGGGCACTTAGCGGCAGCATATCCAAAGCAGCACGTTGGGAAGGACACCAAGGGCTTCTACAAGTGGAACGTTTTAACCAAAGGCCCTTCCCAAGGTACTCACACTGCAGACAATAACCCAACTCTTCTGATCTCCCCTTTCTGGAAGAGTTTCAGAGCAGCTGCCTCGGCCACCTCTAAACAACGGAGAATCTCCCACCAGGGACTTACCCTCACCCCAGCTGTGTCCTCTTTTCCTGCAACCCGGTTTTACAGGTGACCCTGGCTCTTCTACAAGTTTGCTCACTGCCTGGCTTCCTGAAGTCAAGTGTCTCTCTTCTGTCACTGAGTCCCATTGAACACTAGTTTTCTCCTTTAAAAAAACACCAAACAAAGAAAGAGACAAAGAAATGAAACCAAAGATCCCTCAATGTTTTCTTGGTATGGCTGTAGGGACAAACCAGGAACTGTTCTTTGCTCCAAATGGACACCTGACAAGTGCTGAGCGCTGCCTAGATGGTTTACGTGGCAAGTGTTTGGAACTCAGAATTCAGGTTGCCAAATTGAAACTAGAACCCACAAAGTCAGGGTACATGTCCTCACCACCTGAACTTTGCCCTCACTTCTCAAATCAGCTACCAGAAATAAGCTAGAAGAACTCCAGCAGCAACATGTGTTGCTTGCTTTTTGGAGCCCTCTGCTGCTGCTCCCCATTTATTTTGCAGGCAACCACTGCCTGACCTGCTCCATTGCCATGGCCATGTGGCACAACTCTGGAGGGGAAAAAAGAGATGGAAAAAAGCCAACCAGCCAAGGGATGTTTCTGTTCCACTGAGGAGGTCAAAGCCCAGAGTTAAGCACTTGGAGTTCATCTGTAGACAGAAAGACCGTCTCTCTGTCACCTCTTCTAGAGTATGAATCTCCTCTGCAAATAGCCTATAGAATCAACACCCTGAAGCTGAAGGATGTAAAAGGGGGTGAGCTGGGCAGTGATCCACCTGTTCTCTCCCTTCTTTGGGGGCTTCTGTGTGGCCACAGGTTCTAGTGCCATTTCAGCAGCAGCGGCAAATTCTATGGATGCGGTGTCATAGGGAGCAAAAAGAAGTTCTCCATCACAGCCTTCTGCAGCAGTTAATGCTTGAGCTGCTTCAATCAGAAATGAGGTGTCTGCTGCTGCAGGAGTCAGAGGTGCCAGCTGACTCTCCTCAGCAGCAAAAGGGGTGTGGCTGTTCCCACTATTAACCAGGAGTGGCTGACTTCTGAGAGACTGAGGGACTGACATCTCGCTCTCCACAGGTTCCGGTGGCACTATTTCGGCGTTGAGTGGTGAAAGCATCTTATCCAGAACCTCAAGTATGGCTTAAAAACTTAATTCCTCCATCATCTTCTCTTCACCAGATGCCCCGCCAGAGGGCAGGCATTCAGCTGCAGAAGGTGGCTGCGCTGATGGACTCTGGGAGAAACAACAGACAGGGAACGTTTGTACCAAAACCACACAGTGATTGATCAGTCAGGGCTGATGGTATTGCTGTATCTAAGGACTGTGCAGGTGGTTTCTGATGATCGATACACAAGCAGGGCAGGATGAGCAATGCTGGAGCTGCCTTCATCCCTCAACAGAACCCTGGGGAAGTGCCTGCCCCAGAGCGCACACAAGGTAACCTGATTATTGGCCAGAGCTCAGTGAGACTCACAGGCAGAGCACTGTCTTCTGTGCCACCTGCACAGCCCCGGCCACCCTGCTCCCCACCCTGGAGGAATGATCCAGGCTACACTAACACTTGGAAGCCTCAAGTTCCTTTGAGCCGTTCTGTACAATACTTTGTGTTGACCTGCTCAGAGGCAGCAGGGCACTGACCTGGCGGCACTGGTTTACGTCCTTCCTTGCCTCTGGGCTGCTCACATGGAGGGGACCTTCCAGCAATCTGCTCAGATGCACCAGCAGCTTTTAACTGGCACTTCCCTGGTGGCAGCTGCATAATCCAAGCAACCACTAACCAGCAAGTGGTTAATCAGTAAGTTACCAGGCCACCTACTGCTTCAGGAACCAGTACATTTCTTCTGACTCCATGGACTTGCTTTTCATCAAGCACCTGATTTTCACTAGGCCCTGTGGACAGTGTATTTCTATCACCTTTCAATCTAGCCACACCACCACCCCGACAACTCCTTGGGGACCATTTGCTATCCCAGGCACTGATCTCAGCCTTCTGAGATGAGCAATTATGCAATTGTGACTTCCCAACACTCAGACTGATCCTCACGTCTTGGAGGGAAAAGCAGCTCACAATGGAAGTGGGAGGACAAAGATGCACTGCATGAGAAAGAAATACCAGCCTATCAACGGCAGGCCTGGCTGTTGGCTATTTCTAGCCTTAGAGCAATGTGTTATCCTGGCCACAACCTGCCCAGCTTGGGTAAGCTCAGATGAAAAAAGAAAAACATGCAATAAAGACAAAAGGCTGATATTTGCAAGAGAAGAAACTGGATGATCAAGCTTGCATAGGTCAGCCCTTTTGCAATGCACAGAAACAGAACTTGCTTGGCTTGTCCTCTGGAAAGAAAACAATCAAAAGCATATGCATTCTGCTACAATGCAAAAGGAAGTCCTGGCATTTGTACTGAGGTTCTTTTGCTGTTTGATAAGCCAGGCCACCCAATAGGGAGCAATTGCCACCAAAATTCCAGAAATCATCGACAGGAAGTACTGGAGTTTTCTTTAATAGGACATCTCTGAGGTGAGCCCAATTCCGAAAGTCACCTTAGTTTTCCTTGTTCACCCAATGAAACTCAGAACTGCCGCAAGCTCTCTGGGACAGAAAAGTGGAGCTGGTTCCAGGATTTCCGTAACATTAAAGAATCACCTATTGTGCAGGCAAGGACATTCTTCAGCTAAACAGAGACTCATGAACTGAAGCAAATTCTGGTGCAGCCAAATGTATCACTTTGACAGGAAAACCTCTCCAGCAATGAGGACACCCACAATGCTGCTGCCCTGACACCTCACCTGTGTGACAGCCACTGCTCCTGCCACGTTCAGTGCTGCTCTCGAATGGGCATTGGGAAACCCCGTGACTTGCCCTTTCTCCAGCAGATCCTTTCCCAAACTTCTCTCCTTCCTGCCACAAGCCCAGAACCCTGCGGTCCATGCGCAGGGGCTCCTCCGCTTCCCCCTGCTCTTCCTGTGCTGCACTCACCTGCACAAAGCCGCAGCCAGTGCACGCTGCAGCTGCAGCACTGGCAGCGAGAGGCTCTTCCTGGGCAGGGGGTGATGGACACTGTAGTGCAGCTGGAGAATTCAAACACAGAGCTCAGACTGCCAGAACTGGTGTCCAGTGTGCATAGTTCTACTGCTTACTTGGATTAAACACTGCACTGACCACAGAGTAAACTCAGTGCCTGAAATGGGTTATGACCCATTATGACCCATCTTCCAGTGATTGGAAGACTGATTTCTTCACCCTAAAACATATTGATCCTGACACATGTGCATGCAGATTACAAATATCTATTGTAAAACTGATCTGCGCACTCAGGGAAACTTCATAGTCACAGTCTTCTAGATCTTAAGATCCCCTTTTTGATTTGGCCACTTGACTGTCTCATCACAACATACCACAGGAAGTGGATTCACACAGGAAGGGTCTGGATGTTCACACTCATGATTAAACACTGATCTTATTCAAAAAAAAAACAGTTTTGTAGCTGAAGCTGTATTCTGCAGGTATTATTTTTTGGTGACTTGCAAAGATATCCTCAGAGTAAAGGCATTATTTGCAGGACAGATAATCTTTACTGACGGGCAGTGTTAGCAAAGCCAAAGGTGTCACTTTATTTCGAATACTTCAAGTCTACCAATTGAATCAAGATTCCACACACATACCTGCTGCACTCACACACTTCTCTCCTACCCTGTGAAGTGCAGAGAAGATATTTCTAAGCTGTTCTGTCTCTGCCATTGTTAATCTCACCAGAGCCAGAAGAAATGAGCAGCTAAAGCACGTTCTGTCACCAGCTGTTCTCAAGTAACGGACAGGGAACAGTGATCTCATTTGAAAGCTAACGAGAGGGGGATGAATGGCAGCTTATTAAATAAATCATCATTTACTGAACAAATGAAGGGAAAGATACAGCCCCTCCCATCAAACAAGATGGATCGGCCTCAATGGAGATTTCGGGTTTGCCAAAAAAGAGACACACTTCTGCCCGTACAAGCTATGGATGGAAAACTTCACCCCCTCTGTAGGACACAACATGGGAGAAGTGAAAAAACCCAATGCAAGTTAGCCTAACACTGACTGGCTGTGGCCAATTGGTTTTCTCCTCACCCTTGAGCCTCCAAAGAGAGGATCTCTGGAAGATCACCAGGGGACCCTCAAAAGCTGGACCAAAGACAGGAACACAAACCAGAACATCTTTGGCCTTTCACAGTCTCTCTTCGTTTTCTAGACTTTACGCTTGCTGTCTAATTTTCACCCGAGATACACACATGGGGACAGACACTGGAGAAAAACATTTCCAGCATCACTTGTCAATAACTGCTTGAGCAGCAAGTGCAGAACTTTGGCCATACCCGTTGGATCGGGGGCTTGCAAGCACTGCCCTGGAGACGCGCAGCTGCTGTCTTGCGGGAGGGAAGCGGCCCCAGCTGGAGCCCCTCGCTGAAGCGGCAGAAGTGAGAACATAGTCTGCAGAGTGTACGTGGCCTCTGTGGAACGCTCGTGCAGGACGGGAAAGGGAGCCCCTGGGCCTGGAAAAGCTGGGGAAGCCCGGTGCCCTGGCAGCAGCCCAAAAGAGCCCTGCCATGTTCTGGAAGGGATTGGAGTCTGCTGGAAAGGCTGTCACAAAAGCACTGGGGTTCTGGCCCAAGGCCGCTTTGTCCAAGTAACCAAAGAAGCTCTCTGGACCACCAGGTTGAGGAACCTGTCCTCCAGTCACCAGTCCTGCAAAACAAAGGGAAACAAGGGCTAAGGAAAGCAGTTTGCACTGGCGCTGCAAAGCAGGCTGAGGAACCAAGGCTCCACAATGTTCTTTGGGAAGACCACCTTTGCTCCAATGTTCTTCATCCACAGACTTTATTCTTACACCTGAACATACAGTAACAGGCTATGCCAGCACACGGTTGCCTATGACCATTCAGTCTCCTGAAACCTCCAGTAACAAGTGATCAGGAGTTAGAAATGTGCTATAAATCAAAATGGGTGCCACCCGACTAAACCAAGCATGAAGAATTCAGAAAGTGCTGTGAGCTACAGCAGACAGTACGTTACAATAAAAGGGGAATCATGAAGCACTGCTTTTCCAAACTCCAGCTTTGCTATTAATAATACTAATGTTTGATTATGATAATAACCCTGACACTTTAAGGTTAGGGATAGCATTAGGGTTATGAGCCATTAGGGATAACATTTGAGGCCATTAGAGTTAGGTTCAGGGGTAAGTTTTGGGTAAGGTGTTAGCGTTAAAGAGTTAGGATTTAGGGTTAGGATTAGGGGACATTAGGGTAAGGGTTAGGTCTAGGAGTTACAGTTAGGGCTGGGATTAGGGTTAGATTTAATGTTAGGCTCAAGATTAGGGTTAGTGTTATGGTTTAGGTTTAGGGTAAGGGTTACTGTAGAGCTAGGGCTCAGGGGTTACTGTTAGGGTTTGTGTTATAATCATAAACCATTAGCCCATGGAGACACCTGACAGAAACCTCGGTGCTGCATCTTTTCACCTTTGCACAGAGCTGACGGGATGCTCTGGTTGTCACTGCACATGGGCCATCGCTTCAAGCCCACTGAATGACAGCTGAGGCAGCATCGCTACTGCCGTGCACGGAGGAGGAACGTTCTTGGGATTCCCCTCACCTCCAGGGTGCCGATTTACAAACCCCACGGCACCCACGCCGGGGCCCACCCCAGCTCACCGGGCCTGGCAGCCTCGCCGAGCCCCGGGGGCGGCAGCAGCGGGTCCCCGTGCAGCGCCGTGCCGAGCAGGCGCTGGGAGCGCTGGGGCGGGCGGCTGGGCACCTGCAGGCCGGCCGCCGGCTTCTCTTTGGCTCTCGTCAGGCGCTTCAGGTGGACGAGGAGGTCGGGGCGGTCGCGGCGGAAACGGGGGCTGTGGAAGTGGAGCAGGGGCCCGGCCGAGCTGCCGGCATCGCCCCCGGCAGGCCCTGCGGGGGCCCCGGCCCCAGCTTGCGGAAGCCGTACAGGTTGAGCTGCCGGATGAAGCTGGGGAAGTTCCTGGTCTTGAAGAAGGCGGCGGCCAGCACCGCCCCCTCGCCGGCCGGCCCCGCGCCCGGCAGCTCCCGCTCGAAGAGCCGCCGGTCGATGAGCAGCCCCTCGCCACGGGCATCGCAGCGCCCGGAGCCGCAGCGCGGGCTGTTCACCAGCTGCCACAGCTTGCCCGGGAAGCGCTTGGGGTCGACAGCGCCGGGCAGCCGCTGCCCCTCCATGGCTCTCCCCGCCAACGGACGCTCGGGCCACTCGCCCTGCACCGGCCGCCGCGCGAGGGCCGGCCCCACCGGCCCGCGCGCCGCCGGGCACGGGAGCGGCTTCAGCCTGCGCTGCCCGCCGGGGCCGGCCCGGCCTCGCGAGCCCCTCGGCACAGCCGCACCCGCAGCGCCGCCACAGCCCGCCGGCGCCAGTCCCGGCCGCTGCCTCGGCGGCTCCCCGCTTCCCTGAGCTCCGCCGGTGCCTTCAGCGGGCCCAGGTCCCGACGGCCCCTGAGCGCTGCCGTCCCTTCAGCCGCTTCCCGTGCCCCCAGCCCCGACGTCGCCTCAACGCCGTTCGTTACGGAGGCTCCAGCGTCACACTGCTCAAGCCCCGTGAGCTCCATCCCTCTGCCCCGGGAAACCGGGAAGGGCAGACCCTGCTGCTGCCAACGGCACAAACCAGGGCAGGACGCGCAGAGCGGCCACCGCCTCCAGCGCTCTCGCGCCACGAAAACCAACTCCGCCGGCAACGTGAATTTTCTCTGCTCCTCTCTTCAGCGCTTTGCTCAGCGCAGCCTTCTAAACCAATAAATAGCTTCTCATGACAGAGACCGTCAAATTGAAAGGGAGTTATTCCAGCTCCGCACTGGTGGAAAACACCAGCAGGTGTCCCGTGCCACGGGAGCGGCTGCCGAGGCGGGAGCTGGTGTAGCCAGGCGTCCTCTGGGCTGTCTGGGGCAGAGAAAGGGGAAAAGAAAAGCTGGGTTGGCAATTCCGCCGGCACCGTACTGGTTCCTAGGTCGGTGCTCACCCCACAGAGCAGGCGGCCTGAGCCCCAGCGGCGGCTCCTGGGGTTTTAACCCCTCCGGTTCCTCCCAACAAGGTGCCAAAGGGGCGGTCGCCTTCGTGTCTGTCTGGGCTCGTAAGGGTTTCTCCACCCGTTCCCGGGTGTGCTCGCTGGGTCTGTCCATGCCACCTCGCTGGGCTACCCCTAGTAAAGGTGCGACCTCGGCCTTTCGTCACCCGCACTCGTAAGCCGCCTCGACGCCGTCGTTGTTTTCAGCGGCCAGACAGAGCAATTGTCGGGAGAACGCGCACGGGTGATAACGCTTCTTCCCCAGATCCGTCACCACCCCGTCAGTTCCCCGCTGTGCGGCAGCCGGCGAGGGGAATTGTCCCCCGTTAGTGACCTGCGAGGGTGGCGCAAGGATGGACACTTCTGATAACGGAGTCGGGTTTGGTCCCGATTCCCGAGTCCACTCTACAACTGCAGTCAGCATCGATAAGGGCCATTCTCCATCCCCTCGTCCAGCAAAACTCCAAAGTGTTCCACCGGGGAGTTCCCACGTCCTGCCGTAGAGCAGATCAAACCCCAGGGTGCTCCTATGAGCAGCACAACCGGTACTTGAGCACCAGTTAGTTTCTGCTCTCCGGGAGCCGTAAGGCTGCTTCTGCAGTGGGACACTCTTTGATCATTCCCTCAGTTCCCCGAGCGTTCCTTTTACGGTGAACTGGCTTCCTATCCAGATCGTTTGCCGGTCGATTAGTAACTCCCGACGTCTACTCCCCTGCGTCATCTACGAGGTTTGCAGACGATCCCCTGGGTCCTGTCGGGATGGAGAGGACGGGCTCCTCATGTTTACCAAAGAGCCGTTGCACTGCGCACCCCATCGGTCAGGGCGGCTCACTGCCCGCCCCGGCGATGCCACTTTTTGGTCGGGATATTAGCGAAGTCAAATAAAGCCCGTTCTGGGGCCGAGGGCACGGATTTAGAATGAATGATTTGCTTCCTTTTGGGGGCGTGTGTGGATCTGAAGTTTTCCTGGTGGCCGGAGCTCCTCTGGCCGGATCGATCGGTGGGGGCACTGGGGATCTCTCCTCCATTGCTGGCTGCCGTTGGCACGGGTGCAGCGAGATCCCCGAACTCCGCAGGTTAATCCCAGGAGCGTCCCCTCACTCCTGCGGGTCTGTACCTCTGCCCCAGGAAACGGCTCGAGTGGTCAACGGAGAGTTGTGGTCGCCGGGTGGAGTGGTTCAAAACGCTCTGGGACGCCAAAAATCTCCCACTTCTGCTCCCCTCGGGAACATTCGGTCTCCTCCCGTGAGGGAGACTCAACACGCACATTCCGACTTGTATTACACTTGCCACCTGCAGTATTTGTCCTGCAAATTTAACGGTTAAGCAGAAGCCCCTGGGATGGTGCGGGCAGCAGGACGGGCATCATCGCCTCCTCCTCTGCGATTTCAGGTTTAATACAGGACCGCATAGGTAGGGTTCTGGGGCAAAATAACAACCACAACCTTCCTCCAGTTCCTCGTTACCATCACGGTGCCGGGTACCTCCAGCCCACATTGCAGGCTCCGCACAGCAGATTTATTGCCGGATCTGTTCCGCTGAACCCGACGGCGGCACTCGGCTCCCCACATCCGATGGTTCCTGCTGAAAACCTGGCTCGGGTTGCAGCATTCTCAGGTTGTTTCACTCGTGAGGTCACCAACTCGTGCCCTCAAGTTTCCTTCGTTTTCTTTTTCAGGAGTCAGCCAAGTTTTCAACACTTCGTTTCCCGATTCCAAAGCAAGAGATTCTCCATCGACAATTGTTTCGGGGGAGGGGACTATCTGATTGCCTTTTGCGCGCAAGAGAAACAATCCCAGCACTGCACAAACTATTCCTTTACCTTTTCCGTTTTACCTTTTCGCTGACTCCGAAACCGCTGTATCCGCTCCACCACTTTATCGCCATCTCTCCAATATTTTGGGGCCCCTTCTATTCCCGCCGGGGATGGCGCACACGCCCATCCCCGCAGCAATTTATCCCTGGCAATCGCGCGGGTGGCTACGCCGACGTTCTCTGTTGCGTTCAGACATTTGGCACAAAATGGGCACTGGGATCCCTGCAGTGCTCCGAGATCAGAGGGGCTGGGGGCGGCTCGGCTGCATCTCTGATTACTGCCGGTCGCGATCACGAAGAACTGTCACGATTCCGGGTTCACGAATAGCGCTGTTTGCTGAAGCGACAGAAACACAGACTCGAATTGCCCTTGATACAGTCACTAACTGCATTAGCGCTAAAATCCAAAACTCGCCAGCGATTAACTCAGTTCATCTAGACAAATAAGCTCGAGGAGGAAACTTCATGGCTGGCACGATTCGCGCAGATGATGTTGTCAATTAAAGCAAATTACAGCGATTGCTGCAAAGGGGAGAAAAAAAGGGATTGGCAAGAAAAAGGAAAGAGAAAAGCTCCTCCAACCTGTTGGGCTGCTGCCGGCTGGAGGGCAGCCGGGGACGGGAAACGCTGCTGTAAATCCCGGGCAAAAGCGATTTGCAGTAGCTTGAGGAAAGCGCGTGGGTCTGGTGATGGTCTTAAATTCACAGAGAAAAACTAAAAGCTGTGGTATTTCTACTAAAGGCGAGTGTTCAGAGCAGGGCGCGGGCTGGTTTCCGTCGGCCGGCAGCAGGCAGGTAGGTAAGTGCGAGTGGAGCTCCGCAGCCCCAGAGAGGCTCCAGCGAGAGCCAAGGGTACGCTGCTGCCGACAGCGAGCTCCGGGGCCGGCCCGGCTGGAGGCGACGTGTCCGCAGGCAGCCGCCGAGCCGAGGACGGAGCCGAAGCGGCTCGGGAAGG
The DNA here is from genome assembly GCF_028554395.1 of Pezoporus wallicus. NCBI lineage: Eukaryota > Metazoa > Chordata > Aves > Psittaciformes > Psittacidae > Pezoporus > Pezoporus wallicus. Next base: position 308,644 of record NW_026638213.1, read on the forward strand.
CTCGTGCAGCGCGCCGGGTGCTGCTCCCGCCGCAGGACGCGGCTGCCGGCTGCGGGCGCACGGCGGAGGACGGCGGCCGGGCTGGGCCGGGAGCGGCGGCGGGGCGGGCTGCGGGCCCGGCGGGGGCTGCGGCCGCCGGACACCGGCTCCGCGGAGGCCGCTCCTCGGCCGAGCGCGGGGCGGGGGCGGAGCGGCGGGGCCCGCGGGGCGGTGGCGGCCGCGCTCTCCTACCTGGGACACACAGCGAGGGTGGAGCCGCCGCGGCCGGGGCCTCGGGCTCCCCCTCCCGCCGCACCGCCCGCCTGCAGCGCGGCCCCGGCCCCGGCGGCTGAGGGGGATCCCGCGCCGGGGCAGCCTCACCCGCACCTTCCACTGGAGCAGCTTGATCCAAGCCCCTGTGTCCAACCTGGCCTTGAGCACTGCCAGGGATGGGGCAGCCACAGCTTCTCTGGGCACCCTGTGCCAGCGCCTCAGCACCCTCACAGGGAAGAGCTTCTGCCTCAGAGCTCATCTCAGTCTCCCCTCTGGCAGCTTAAAGCCATTCCCCTTGGCCTGTCCCTACAGGCTCTTGTTTAAAGGACACTCCAACTTTCTTATCGGTCCCTTCAGGTATTTGGAAGGCTGCTATGAGGTTTCTGTAGCACCTGTCTAATATGAACACTGACCTGAACTGTAGTACTAGTTTACCAGAGCATCTGCTTAATTACAAGATCTTTGGGGCTTTAAATTCATGACAGGCTTTCTAGAAGATTCTTTCCAGCTCAACCACAAACTGTAACTTCCCAACATGTCCCTTGGCACATCAAGCTAAGCACGATGGTCCCCATCCATCTTTCTGCAGCGCAGAACACAACCATAAAAGTACCAGACAAAATCTGGTATAAATGTGGTGGTCAAGAGCTGGTGCTTCCTGTCCGAGTCCTTCCCTGGGAAAGAAAAATCCCTTTTTGGGTCATTGCAGGCGAGGCTGGAAGAGGCTGGTGTCCCAGGCAGCTGCGCGTTTGCTGGGAAGAGCGTGTGGGGCCTCGGGGTAGGAGATCATAGCACAGGGGGCTGCGTGTCCTACCTTTCACTCTGATTTGTGACACGGAATATTAAATCCCTAAAGTACCTTCGTCAAGGGGAGAGGCAGCAAGTGCCAGCAGCCTGGGAAACACCATGAGAAGAATTCAGCACAAACAAAAGGATGGGTCCCAAACACAGCAGCACTAATATAGAGATTTTATTTCGACTGCATTGAGTTGTACAGCACATTTTGTTTGTCACAATGCTATGGAACTGATTTTAGAGGTTTTTGGCCAGCACATTGTGACGCTGAACTCACGAGAGCTAAAAGCAGTTTGGACTAATGGCCTGAACGAAAGGGCCAGGAGTACCTAGTTTCTGGCTTCCCCATCGCATGCAGTCACTCCAACACGTGCAAAACAGGAGCAAATCCAGTTTCTTCTGCCAGCCCAATGGGCACTCTCCCATGTCTGGCAATGACTGCACGGTAGAAGGCAGGGAAGAAGCTGAAGCAAGGTGCCTTCTCTTCCCAAAGCCATCTTGGTTGTTCCCGGTATGGAAAAGAAGCAGAGTCCAAGGAAGTACAGGGTCTTCAGATGATGCTAGCTTTGCTTGCACTATTGGGATTTACAAAACCAGAGGCTGACATATCAAAGTGCAGGCAAGGGTTGTTATTACACTCCCTCCCACAGAGATGACAAACCATTAGCAAAGAATTTGGGAGATCGCAACAGCATCAAGTACTTTGCCTGGTTAGTAGAAGCAAACATCCTCACACGTCCTCCCCACACACACAAAGTCTCAGCTCTTGAGGTGCAGAATTTATCAGACATTTTCATTTAGCTGGAGCACACCTCTGCATTTCTGCAGAGAAATCCCCACTTTGAAACTCTTCTTCCTCATTAACACCACAGATCTCTTAGAAAGGAGGTGGGACGGGTGCTCTCCAAGGGATCTAGGGATTAAAAGCCCACCCAAAGCCCACCTTCCTCCTAAACCTTTTTTCTTTCTAACCCCACTTCCTTTTCCTCAGAGTGAGTTGGGATTCCGGCTCTCTGGTTTCAAGAAGCAGAGAGGCAGTTACAAGTTGGCAACTCTGAACTTTGACCACTGTACAGGAAACAAAAAAAGTCAAATTCTAGAGGCATTTTAGGTGGCGCTGGGATAAGTCGGAGAGATCGTTACCACCACTGAACAGATGCACGTGTCCTGTTGATCACTGCAGCCTGGCTATACCTGCTGAAGTGAAAAGCACAGAGCGCAGTGTCTGTGTGAGCCAGTGTCCTTCCCCATCCCCATTTTGGTATCGATGCTTCATTCTCCCTTCTTCGGGTTACATTAAGTGCACAGAAATATATAGCAGCATTTGAACTGAAACCCTCACATACACCAGACAGCACATTCCCGGAGGTAAAACAACACATTATGGCCTGTACCCTCAAGGTATCAAGTTTTCAGGATAAAGAGCAGTAGGAAGTGGAGAACTGAGGGCAGAAGAGGGGAGGAGGAACAACAGAGGTACATGAGTTCTGGTTCCGTGCCAGGAGAGGATCAGAGTGCCATTCCTGGTAGCACCAGGCTGTGACATGAGCGCAGACAAGCAGACGGGCAGAGCAGAACTGAAAAGCCAACCTCCCATCTCCCCGCAGTGCTGGGGGCAGGGGCAAAGTCAAGTGCGTTCATCAGTTCCAGCGGAGCATGGAAACGGGCAAGATCTGCTGGGCCCGCTTTCAGCCACGGTGAATTTCTCTTCAACGCACGAGAGAAGATCCCTTAGTGATGGCTGATGAGTCTTATTCACCGAGCTGATCGCAAATCACACTCACGGAAAGAGAATCCACAGAGCTGCTCCGGCCTGAGGCCCTTCCACAGCCCATGGCACCACTGGAGCCTGCCCTCTTCCTCCTCACACAGCAGCCAACCTTCGCAGTGGGAGTTGGTTCTAAACATGCCTTTCTATTGCTTTCGGGGCACTTTGAATGGGCATTATCTGTGAAAACATCGTTTTCCAGCCCACAAAAGAAAGAGGTTGCAATCCCCTCTTTAGCCCTAGCTTGTCAAGGCTACAATGGTACCAGCGTGGGGACACACACACCATACTCTCTAATCTGAGCTCCTCTGCTCCAGACTGATAGTAAGACTGCTGAAGACAATGCATTCAAGCTTGGTGTTCAAGCCTTGCATCAAAGGCCTTCACAATGACAGTGGAGGCAGTCACCCTTCAAACCCACGAGAGGAAAGGCTGGGCTTAGACAGGTCCCTTGTGCTGGCATTCAGCTGGAAGCTGTGGCGATGGGCTTCTTCAGATGTTGGCTCATGAGCTCCCTGGCACGAGAGACTTGGATGTGGTCATAACAGGAGTTACAAACAAGGACAGGGTCATACAACTGTTGATCAGGGATGGGCAACTTCAGGTGGCAGCAAGCAGCACAAAACACGTTCCCACAGTTCCTGTTGAGGAGCAAAAACAACCTGTGAAAAGAGAGCTGGGAACACCACAGCAAAACCTTATCAAGTAGAAAGGATGCAGTTCAGGGGTGAAATACCAGCCTTACTCATGGCTTGTCGACATGCTTCTTAAAGTACACACTGTGGTCTCCAGTGCAAGCTAACTGGCTAGCACAAAGATGAATGGGCTGAGAAAGTTGGGGCTGTTCAGCCTGGAGAAGAGAAGGCTGCGTGGAGACCTCATAGCAGCCTTCCAGTATCTGCAGGGAGCTTATAAGGATATTGGGGAGGGACTCATCAGTAGGCACTGTAGTGATAGGACAAGGGGTGACGGTTTAAAACTTAAACAGGGGAAGTTTAGATTGGATATAATGGGGAAGTTCTTTACTGTAAGGGTGATGAGGCACTGGAATGGGTTGCCCAGGGAAGCTGTGAATGTTCCATCCCTGGTGGTGTTCAAGGCCAGGCTGGACAGAGCCTTGGGTGGCATGGTTTAGCGTGAGGTGTCTCTGCCTATTGAAGGGGGGGTGGAACTAGATGATCTTAAGGTCCTTTCCAACCCTAACTATTCTATGATTCTACGATTACGACCTAGGAGAAGGATGGAAGGGCTTGGAAAAACAGAAACAGGAACAATGTAGAATGGAAATCTGCACGGAATTCATGAGGCCTGGGAAATAAGGAAAAACTTAAAACTTCCTTCTTGGAGCTGGAGGGAACATTCATTGCAGGTAGGTGTTTGGTGAGTTTCGTGGTTTGAGCCCTGCCAGTAAGTCAGAACCATGCACCCGCTTGCTCACTGCCCCCTTTTCCCCTCCTCCTCATTCTTGGAGGGATGTGGAGGAGAATGGGAAGAATGTAACTCCCATGGGTTGAGATAAGAGCAGTCCGGTAACTAAGGTATAACACAAACTACTACTGCTACCACCAATAATAATAATAATGATAAGGAAATAACAAGGGAAGAGAATACAACCGCTCACCACCCCCCGACTGATACCCAGATCAACCCAAGCAGTGATCTGGGCCTTCTGAGTATCTCTCCCCTGTTCATATACTGGGTATGATGTGCTGTTGTATAGAATACCCCTTTGGCTAGTGTGGGTCAGGTGTCCTGTCTCTGCTTCCTCCTGGCTTCCTGTGCCACTCCCCACTGGCAGAGCATGAGACTGAGAAGTCGTTGATCGGGGTAAGCATTAGTTAGCAACAACTAAAAACATCAGTGTGTTAGTTAGCATTGTTCTCAGGCTGAAGTAAAAAACACAGCACTGCAGCAGCTACTAGGGAGGAGAAAAATAACTGTTAGAGCTGAACCCAGGACAGTGAGGTCTGTGAGGAAGAGGCTGAGAAGAGCAGTGGAACTACAGGGATAACGTTTACCTGCAGTGGTGCCTCCGCTTGGCCAGCCAGAATTCACAATCGCAGTTAAAACAGTGTGAGGCCATATGGTCTGGAACCCACCGCGTGACCTAGGGCAGACACCAGTCCTCATCAGCTCTCAGTTTGTAACTCCACAACAGCCATGTCTCAGGACCTCAGCGCTGGCTGAGATGTGGCTTTGGACCGTAACAGGTCAGCCAGAGTGAGCCCACCCCACAGGCTGCCCTCTATCAGACACAGCAGCACCAGAGGGTGTCCTAAAGGACAAGGACTCCCTTGCTTCCAGATCACTCTCTGCTGCCAAAGTTAGCCACAATGAAACATCCTCTCCTGCTGCATTACTGCTGCTGCACCACGACACATACCTCAGTCTCCTTCTTATCCACAGGCTCCCAGCTTGCTTCTGACAAACAGTCCTCACTATGATCAGAACGGAAATCCTCAGTGTCGCTGCTGTCCGATTCCTTCAAACATGTCTGCAAAAAGAATCACAGATCTCCTCAGCTGCCTCTGTCACATGGCCAAGGCCATTCCCTACTCCAGCCCCCCTTAGTGCTTGCTGAGGGCATGCGGGTGGCTCCACAGCTCCCCATACAAAGGATTGAAGCACTCATGACCATGTAGGAGCCATTGCTTGGCCCTCAAGAAGCAGAGGTACTTCTGGGTGACATGAGAACACGGTGCATGGACAGGAGAGGAACAGGGCTGAGGAAACACAGGAACCACCCACTCCAGAAGAAAGAGATCGAGACCCACGGTCAGAGAGGGCAGTGTAAGGGATGCAGTTACTTACAAAGTCATCCTCGTAGTCCATGGGAGGTTCGGCTGGGGGCGTGCAGAAGTGGCGGATGTCCAGACGCAGCTGCAGCTCTCGCACTTGCCTGCGCAGCTGCTCTACCTCCTGCTTGTAGCTGGCCTCAATCTGCCGCAGCCGGTGCTGGATCACATCCGTGGGGAAGGGCAGCCCGTCATCGTCCAGGTAGAGAGGAGGCACAGGAGATGGACATTTTGGTGGCATGTGCTTGGGACCAGACACTTGTTTCAGGTGGCAGGGTAGCCATGAACGGCTGGGCTTCCCTGCAGAGCTTGCACAATGCATGCTGTGGCCAGGGCAGGCTGAGGACTTTGCACCTTCTCTGGCAGACCACTGGCTGTTGAGGCACAAGCTTGGTACCCGCAGAGGTTTGCTGCTCACCCTCTTGCTACAGCAGCCATAGGAGAGGAGGTGCTTGGGTGCAGGCTCGCCAGTGGGGAGCGATGTCACCATTCCTTGAAAACTGTCCCAGTTGGACCCCAGGAAGGAGAACTCACTGCTTTGGCTCTGGGAGATGGGCTTGCGCCACTGCTCCAGAGGGACTCTCCCCAGCCGGGCTGGCTCCTCACAGGGCATGCTAATTCCAGCATCACTTTTGCTATTGTCTTCATCCAGGCAGGGGATGGTCAGGGCAGGGCCTGGGATGTCCCGGAAAGGGGCGTTTGTTGCCAGGGACGCCTGGCTGGGAACGTCTTGGCATGTGGCATTTCTCTTGGGGCAGTCTCCTCCACTGGACACCATGCCAGCAGCCTTCAAAGGTTCTTGGGGACAGGTTTCTAGTTCCTGGGAACAGGAATCTAACTGCTTTCCAGAACTGGTGGAAACCCTGTCGATATCTTCCTGTCCAGAAGAATCTGGAGCTGGACACATGCTGTCCACTTCCTCCATGTATGTTCCATTTCCCTTTTCAGCCTCCGCAGAGACACTGCTTGCTGGCACTGAAGCCCAGCTGCTCAGTTCCTTGCTATGTTCTTGGTGCTCAGCATGCTTGCTGCAAGCGCTATTGACTTGCAGGGCAGCGTTTTCCTCTTCCTCCTCCACCTGCCGTGGGTCTCCTGCAGCCACCGCACTGCCTTCACTCAAGTGCAGCTCAGCTCCCTCAGTGGTGCTGTGCCGGGCTTCCAAACCCACCCGGACTTCCTGACAGTGGTTATTCAGGTTGGGGTCACTAGACGTGCGGGTCAGCGGGCTGCTGGAGTCACAGGCTGAGAGCAGGTCGTCCATAGATCTTGTCTTTGGTAATCTAGAGTGCAAAAAAATATAAAACCATCTCAACAAAAACCCTGAAACTTCCCTCATTTCAGTCAAAACTGAGATAAGGGAAATGCTCCTAATTGTAGATCATAGGGTGGGCAGGGACCGGTGGAGCAGCAGGATGAGCTGAACTGCACAACTCTATAGCATGGCCTTTGCCCTTTTAGGTCCAGTGGAGGACTGAACATGTTCCTCGCTGTGACAATGCTAAAGGGCTCTTGCTCTTCACGGGAAGGATGAGAACCACAGGTAAACCAGAGGAACTACAATGAGCAAGGAGGGAAAGAAGGACTGTGAGTAGGCAGGAACCTGGGCCTTGAGCTCTGTGCTCTTACCTGTCCAAACATCTGCCATTGAACTCCTGGCTCTGAGATCCAGGGGGTGGATAAATGTCCATATCATCCTGTCCCAGAGGATGCGGCGAGGAAGTTGGGAGATACACTGCTGTCCAAACATGCAGTGCTCGCACATGGCACACTGGGTGCAGCACCTGCAACAACCACTTCTGATTAGAAATGAACACAAAAGGAAACCCCTCCAACCTCTCCCCATGCTACCCGTGTTGCCTGGCAGGCAAAAGGCCTGGAAAGCTGGGCCAGGAGCTTTACAGACCTGCTCAGATCCTGGCATGTAGAGAAGATTGTGGAAGTTCTTATTGCCAGCTCGCAGGAGGGACCAGACAGAGCAGGTACGCTTGTAGATGTTGTGCATCTCTCGCTCGCAGGGACTGTTCCCAAGGAAGGTCCCATAGAGGCAGGAATACGTGTGCTGCACCAGTTTCACCTGCAGCATCAGGAGGGGGACAACTGTCAGAGTTCTTAGGAACTGGTGTCTCCTGTGTACGGGCCAAACACCCTCCACTTTTCTGGGATGGCTCACACATTTCCCACCCGGCTGGTGACCTTGCTGCTGTCCTCTCTTCCACACAGGGCAGGGCAGAGAGGAGAGAGCAACAGGAATCACCTACATTAAAGTGAAATCAACAGTCCGCTGATAGCATACCCATGCCTCCGGAACCCAAACCTGTATTATTTGATACGACAGAGATTACTAGCTATTATTCCCTGGCTTATGTTTCATACTTGTATTGCTCTGAGATACACAAATCAGGCTTTCAATCAGAACAGCACTGCCGATGGTATCTGGGCCAGAAACAGACCTGAAGAAGAAGGGATTCAGGGAAACCAGAGAACATAAACTCTTCCTCCCTGTAAAATCAGCTGGGTGCTCTGAGCCTGCAGCACCTCTGGGAGGGGGAGGAAATGGCCAACAGCTCACAGAAGCATCACACACACAGAGCCAGGTCAAAATATCACAACCAAAGGGCAGGGCTTGGACCCACACAGAGAAGGGATGTCAGGAATGCAGCAGAGAGCCCCAGCACTGCTCAGACACTTTCCCATTTTTAGAGAATCCAATTTATGTATTCTTTCAACTACCACACTGCAAAAAATCATGGCCCTCCCTCCACCCCTGCTCACATCTGGCAAGGAGAACAAAGATATGTTTGCATGCATATTTCTTACCAAGAAAGCTTCATTGAATTCAAAGAGGCAAGGAAATTGCTTCAGAAGCTGATGAACAGCATCCAGCCACTGGAGAAAAACTGGGCACTGCTCATTCTGATCTTCCACCTTCTCCTGGTGACCACAGCGATCACCAAACTTGTGACCAAAATCCAGCCAATCTGATTCAACAAGCACCTGGAAGCCCTGTGTATACAAGAAAATGTACCTGCAGACCCTTTGCTGTAGACCCCATACCCCAGCAATGCCAGGCAGGCTCAGTGTTGCACCAGTACTTCGTCTGGGAGCAAAGCTACCTGAATGGCAGAGATTGCCAAACATGAACTCACAGCTGTTATTTCTATACAACAAACAGCTTGAAGAATATGCACAGAGTAGGGAAGCAGCTGAACCTTGAACACAAGAGGCTATTTACTGCAGCACTTCACCAGGCTGGGGAGAGCAGTGAGGTACAGTACACTGGAAACAGGCAGAGGTGAGCATGATAAAAACCAGCATGTGCAACAGCAGCTCTGAAGTGCCACTAAGCTCATTAACAAATGCAATCCTGCTTTCTCTGGAGACTTGTGAAATAAAGGGGGGCTACAAAGAAAGCCGGAGAGGGGCTTTTGACAGGGGCCTGTAGGGACAGGCCAAGGGGAATGGCTTTAACCTGCCTGAGGGGAGACTGAGATGAGCTCTGAGGCAGAAGCTCCTCCCTGTGAGAGTGCTGAGGTGCTGGCACAGGGTGCCCAGAGAAGCTGTGCCTGCCCCATCCCTGGCAGTGTTCAAGGCCAGGTTGGACACAGGGGCTTGGAGCAAGCTGCTCTGGTGGAAGGTGTCCCTACCTGTGGGAGGGGGTTGGAGCTGGATGAGCTTTAAGGTCCCTTCCAACCCAAACCATTCTAGGATCCTATTATTATGATTCTATGACAAAATGCCTTTCAACAGCCATGAACCAGCAGCACAGCACCACTCGTACCTCCATGGTCCTGTAGTAAGGGTCCAGAAGAATCTTGGCCAGTGCTACAATCTGTGGAGTCCTGTCCCAGCCATCGGAGCAATGAACCAGCACCGGACGCCCTTCTCTGTCAACCGCACTGGAGACTAGCACTGCTGCTTTCAGCATGACAGAAAGGTGCTGCAGCCACTTGGTACTCTCCAGGGCTGAAAGCCAGCTAGAACGTGGGCAAAAAGCAAGAAAACCGTTGCTCCACTCTCCAGTGAGAAAATAAGATAAATTTTAATCTAAGTCTTTTTGGAGCCCTCTATGAAAACCGGTCTTAAAAACACATGTTCCAGAGGAGCCAGCCAGCCTGGGATTAAGTGCAAAGAATCCAACTCTTAATTTCAGTTTTCTCCCAGATACAGCCACATTTGAGAAACCCTCAGAGAACACACACAGCTAATTGACAGGCAGTGCTGCAATCCCCTCTGGATTACCAGGGATCCAAAAAGCAGCATTCAAGCACTGTGAGCACTTTCCTATCTCTCAATTTTCTGAGGTAGAAACCTGAGATGGGAAAAAGGAGAAGGGAGGGAAAAGCCCCAGGACATTCACATAGCATCAAAGTCAACTAGAGAAAAGTCACTCACTTGCTGGGGTCTGGCACCTGGCTGCAGACAGCACGCAGATACTGGAAGCTGTTCCGGATGGAGTGGATGTTGGCCATGCCCATGAACACGACTTCACAGTTTGGGTAATACTCTGAACACAACAGAGACAGAGATGTTCAGAGAAAGCTGCTGCCACCGCAGCAACACATGTGGAGGCTGTCTCCTCACCACACAATTCCTGGTCCCCAGCAGGCAGGCAGGCCTACAGAAGCCTTGTGGACCTGCAGCAATGTATCTGCAGTAACAGACTTTGCACGAGCAAGTAGAGGAACATGCTCCCAAAGTACCAAAACCTGACCTGACCCCCACCTGCTCTAGGTCCTGCTCAATGTAGCAGGTCCAACAGGAAGACGTCCTGGGATGGGCTCAGCCCTGTGTACCTTCACATTCGCAGCCGCCTCCCTTTGCTCTGTTGGCCACAGCTGCAGTGTAGGACCTGGCATCAAGAATCAGCAGCTTCTGAGGAGTTCCAGCATTCTCCACACCTGAACATGCAGTCAGGGACGAGTCTGCAGAGACAGACATGGACTGAGGTCCTGGCACCTCCCTCTCCTACAACCTGCCCCCAGGGCCACCCAATGCTGGCCATGAATGGGCCCAGCAACCCATCCCACACACTGCAGACAAGGCATGACAGGGCCCAGATTATCCATTCGGATCCTGGCTTTAATCCCTGCGTGGTAACAGCCCTGTTAGCAGCAACAGTGACGCTTGGGTGTAGGAAGTGTGGAATAATTGTGTGTTTAAGACAGAGTGGAAAGGAGTGAGCTGGCTCACCAAAGTCGGCATCGCAGGCCTCGCTGCCGTCACTGCTCCCGGCGTGCAGCACACCACCGGATAGCTTCACTCCAGGGTTCAAGGCACAGGCTTTGGCAATAGATGTCACAAGGTACTCATCGTCAGCGTTTCGCCAGCCCCACCAGCTGATTTCAGGCTGGCTGCAACGTGCAATCACTGCCCCATTGCGCACGTGTCTGCAAAAGAAGCGAGACCCTAAATGAAGATCCCTGAAGAGGTGAGGAACAACCCCAGGGAGCTTCCCCTCTGATTACTTTTGTGCCTTTACTCTGGAGCAGTGATTAAGATCAGCCTGCAGAGGACTTGGGGTGTTGGTTGGTGAGAAGCTCCCCATAACCTGGCTTCAGTGTGCACTTGAGCCCAGAACCCCGCTGTGTGCTGTGCTGCACTCCCAGATCATGACCAGCAGGTCAAAGGAGGTGATCTTGACCCTCTGCTCTACTCTGTGAGACCCCACTTGCAGCACTGGGTGCAGTTCTGGTGTCCTCAGCATAAGAAGGACATGGAGCTGTTGGAGCAAGTCCAGAGGAGGCCACGAAGATGATCAGGAGCTGGAGCACCTCCTGTATGGACACAGGCTGAGAAAGTTGGGGCTGTTCAGCCTGGAGAAAAGAAGCTGTGTGGAGACATCATAGCAGCTTCCAGTGTCTGAAGGGGGCTATAAGGATGCTGGAGAAAGATGCTTCATCAGGGACTGTAGTGATAGGACAAGGGGTGATGGGTTTAAACTTAAAACAGGGCAAGTTCAGGTAAGAAATAAGGAAGAAATTCTTCCCTGTGAGGGTGCTGAGGCGCTGGCACAGGGTGCCCAGAGAAGCTGTGGCCTGCCCCATCCCTGGCAGTGTTCAAGGCCAGGTTGGACAGGGCTTAGAGCAGCCTGGTCTAGTGGAAGGGGCAGGTGGTTGGAACTGGATGACCTTACCACAGCTATGACAAGAAGCAGTGTGAATCAAATCAGCGGCCATATCTCAAAGACTTTGAAATCACTGTGGCACTCTCAAAAAGCCTCAGCTCAGTGCTCAAGAGAAGCAAAAGGGTTAAGAAGGCACTAGCAGTCATTTCGAAAAGAATAAGACAGAAAGTATTATATAAAAATATAATATTTCACATCTTAAAGCATCTTCAAGATGACACAAATTTCTCTCGAATCCATTTCGAAAAGGATAAGGTAGTGCTGTGACCTCCAGAGAAGGGCGGCACAGACAAATCAGAGGTGCTTCGCTACAGGGATAATGTAAGTAGGAAACAGCTCCCCACCATGACAGAAGGTCACAGATGGATGAGAGGCATAAAAGGTCATGAAAGGTATAAAAAGTGGGTTTGAAACATTAGTCTTATTTTTCCCTAACAGACATGGAAACAAGCACTGGAATGATCATGTCATATGCTTAACAAAAACAACAAGCATTTTTTGGACAACCAGCAAGCCAGACAGTGCAATGTGGAAGTGTGAATTGGTTCCAAAATGCATTGAAGTCATGGATGGAGGCCTACCAAGCAACCACAAAGCATAAGCCCACACTCTCCTGAATACCTGTCGTATGAAAGCTCAGATAGTGGTTGCTCCAGAGATGCACCAGGGAAGAATACCAGCACACCTGTCCCACTGTGACACTTCCCTGTGATGCTGCTCCTGGGGACAGGATAATGAACCAGCTAGCCTTGCACCTCAGCTCTTTACAACAGCAGTGCCTGTCCCTCCGTACCCCAAGTGCCTCTCTGCAGATGAGCTGCAAGTAAGGATGAAGAAGTAAAGCTCCTGACTAATCACATCGAAGTTTGTTTATGTGTAGGTCAGCACCTCTGAAAAGGTTGCTCTGATGGCCAAGTTGGGGTGTAACATTCTAGATCCTACTGCACACCAGCACCACCCTCACCCCATTAGGCAAGGGCTGCTTAGCTACAGTGCTCTACAACCACTCCTGAAGACATCTCTCTCCTGTTGCACCCCTGTAAGGGGCTCTGCTGTTCCACAGAGGAGACAATGCCTGTTCTTGGAGACACACCACAAAAATGTGTCAAGGCTTTGGACTCCTAACAGCTGTGTGTGGTGTCTCTCAGCAGCTACTGCAGTTTGCAGGAATGGTTTCGCTTCTCAAAGACAAGGTCCCCTAATTCTCCTGAGGCAACTTGTCAATAAACACAGAAAATGTATTAACGACATCTCATAGACAACAATGATGAAGACTTTAAACTGCAGGGTCTTTTACCTTTTTGTGCTCTCTGTCTTCTTTTGCAAGGTGAGATACAGAACAGTCCTTCCCAGATCTATTCCTGCCTCCACGATCACTCAAGAATGGTTAACACAGACAGCAGCAAAGGCTTTGTTTATACTAGTAAATGAAACAGAGCCAAGGTGGGAACTCGAGCACCTGCCTATGATGGTGCAGGCTGGTTTGTGAGCACACCCACAGCTCCTGGCCTGCGCCAACCAGCGCCTTCCCACTACCTAAGCACGGTTTTGGGAGAGGCAGGTTCTGTGCCAGGGACTGCTCCTGACAGGCAGTTGGGACGGAGGACACTGTCTTGGGGAGCAGAGGCCACTTCAAGTCAGAGCAGCCTGCTTAATGCAATGCTACCGACATTGCCCAAGTGTCACGTTAGGTTAAGAAAACTTGCTGGCACAAACTTCCCAGCTCTACGACAACTGCCAGGCAAAGGCTGGCCTTGAGGTAGCCAGTTTCAAGAGACACAGCAACATGCCAATAAACACAAAGAAATACAGACAGCATCGATGAGCATGAAGTCATCAGCAAGCAGAAAGTACATAAGGAGCCAGAGGGTGAACCAAAACCACAACTGAACTTGCAATGAGATTCCCAGGTCAGGAGAGCGCCCATGCCTGGACCGCATCCTTCTGCAGCTCTCCCAGAATGAGTGTATGAAACATTTCAAGTCTTTCCTTACTGGGGATTTTTGTGGAGGTCTTCCTCAAAGCTAAAAAGCTCTTTTCTTGCCACTGGAGAGGCAGAAGGTGACAGAGTGGTTTAACTTATTCTTTAGGGATCCTAAGTTTAGTTTTAATGACTCGAGACCCTTTCAGAATCCACAGCTGGAGTATGAGGTGCCTCTGCAGTTTATCAATTATCGACTCCCAGATTTATTCAGAGTACAAGGCTAGAGCACACCTAAGACTGTTCACACATGCCATTTAACCCAGAACAATCATCCAGAAAACATCAACTAATATCTCTTGAGACACTCTCTGTTATTTTCTGGCCATTTATTGCTCATACACGATGTAGAGTCAGCAGCTTAGCTTAAAACACAACAGCGAGCTGAGAGGCTTTACAGAGCTGTCACCTAAAAGTTCCCCACTGAGATAGATGTGCATAAGTGCCCTTATTCCCTGAGTCTCTGTGCTAAATTCCTGTCTCTGCCATGCTTCAAAAGCCTAAAACTAAGCACTCAAGCCATGGGGCTGGAGCAATATCCACTGTCTGGCTGCTGCTTCCCGGGCAGCTACTGCAGCACCAACATGGACAAAGGTGCTGCTGACCACCTGTGAGGAGCTCTCTTGCTACCATAGGCTCAAGGTCTTCTGAAGGTGGCTGTGCAGAGAGCACTCCAGAGGAGGCTGGCAGGCAGCACCCCTCTGCCTCTTGTCAGCTAAATAATTCAAGGCATCCTTTCCATTGTTTTAAAGGTGAATTGTGCCTGGATGCTCCTGCATCTCTCCTGTGCCTCTCTGAGCACTGTGGGCTCAGAGGGGGAGACCTGAATTTCTGCTTTGCTTAACAAATAGATTATACTTTTTTTTGTAAGAAAACTCACCTTTGGTGTCATGTGTTACAGCTCTGACAGTGACCACATGAGCTCAGGCTTGCTTTCCAAAAGCTATGAAGTCTACCAATCAGTCCTGTTGTTACAGAGCCCGTGGGAGGCATGTGCCTCAGCCCACCTATCCGCTCTCTCCTGAGCTATGACTGAGGAGGAGCTGAGTGCGAGGCGTTTCTTTTCTCTCCCTTTCATACAGCACAAGGCACTCCAGAAGCAGCCATGGCCTTCACAGACCCGACTTTAAGAGATACACACTGGCAAGAATTTGTCCTATCTTGTAACATCACTTGTCAGCATCTTCTAATCTGATCCCAGGCTGCAAAGGGCTGCAGCTCAGCTTGTAAATTACCAGCTACTATTCCAGTGATATTATAAAGCAAGGAACAAAATAATTATCAGAGTAGCAAAAAGACAGGGCTTTGCCCTGGGGTGGGAGGCACAATCGGTAATCGCAAATACAATTAACTTCTTAGCTGACTTGGCTACAAAGAGGGAAAGGCTCCATGTGATATGCAGCATTTACTATTACCCTCTTTAAAATTTAGTTCTTCTGGAAGTAATACACTGTGTTTTGCCAGCATCTGACAGCCAACCGCATGACATGACATAAAGAGTTAAGGTACAAATTCACTGGGTTTGTTTCCCAGCTTTTGTACTTCTCAGGGTTGTCCTCTGTTGTGCAGCTCTGGTATTTTCAAAGTCTCTTATATTTGGATTTAGTAACTGCTAACAGAGCCTAAGGCTGACTCCACACTGTACATTTTACAACGCACATGCTGGTTGTGTGCACCTATTCAACCAGCCTCCCATTTGTTTCAAACACATCAGTCTCCCAGGAAACGTGTTTAGTGAGAAACCAGACCCCTACCCTGAAAAGCTCTGCTCTATTTGCTGCCTGGCCGCCTGCATCCCCCAGTACAGATAGATTATTTTTGGAAGGCTGACCAGGGACTATTTACCAGCCACATGCAAACATTTCACTCTGTTACCTAGATGTTGTCAAACTCTCAGAACTGGGTCAAAACAGAAGTGATTTGCAGTTGGGTATTAAAAGGAATGTCCAGGCCTGAGCCCTTAGTTGAGAGCAGGGCCTTGCAACAGGCCCTTTTGGGTTGAGATTTCGTTTCAAAGTAGCAATCTGCAAAAAGGTTTTGAAACTCAGAGAATGTTAATGTGGCATTGAGCTCTGGCTGCACCTCCCACAGGAGGAGTCACCCACGCCTTTAGATCTAACTGAAGGCCACACTTGACTGCATGTTTTTTTCCCCCTTTGGGTGAACACCCTGCGCTACCACCGCAGGCTGCGTGTCTGCGGAGGCCAATGTGTGTGCTGGGAGCAGTCCTGGGAGCAGCACATTTTCAGGAAGGAAGCAAAAGGAATACACAGTGTGAGGATCAGGAGGCAGCTGTCGCTGTCATCCCACAGCCCCGTCCACATGCTCTGCTGACCTGGCTTCCCTATGCCCTGTGCAAGACAACAAGGAAAAGGGCAGCTGTCCTGGTGGAGGTACTGCTCTGGGTTCATGCTTACCTGTACACCACCACAGGGATCCTTTTCCATGACCTAAACGACGCCACGTTCTCTAGCTCTTTGTCAGTGATCCAGACAGGGACCAGCAGCTTCTGGGGATAACTGGAACAAAGCCTGGAAAAGAGAAAGGATGAAGGCAAGGTGAGGACTCAGACATCAGAAATTTGCTCCAGAGAAGCTGTGAAGAGAGAGGGAAGGAGCAGCTCACACCTCTCCAGACTCAGCGTACAGGACTTTGGTTCTTCATATCTGTATCAATACAGTCTCAACATGGAAAAGTGACCTGAAAAATGCTGTCAGGAATGAGCTGAGAGATGTCCACCTCCTTTCACCCCAGGCTTCACCTCTGGGCCCATACTAAGCACCCCGGCACTTCCCAAGGATGCCTGTAAGAATTCATGCCGGTTTAGGGGAACAGTCATTAATTCTGTATAGGGTTTGGGTGTTCTTGTAGCACTTGCAAACCCAGAAGCACACAGTGCTTCTGGTAAATGACAATCTGCCACTTTGTGCCTTGCAGAAAACAGGTCACCACTTTTTTAAAGCTTTACACATCTTTCTGCAAGGAAGATGTAACTCTGCCCAGAAAGACGGCAGTGGTGGTTTGGTGTATGCTATGATGAAATGGCATGAGGGGTAACTAAGAGTGTATCTTGTTTGGTGGGGTGCTAGAAATCAGATTTCTAGTGTACATCTGACACATATTAGGAGCGAGAGGAATATGATGGGTAAGTCCCTACAAATCTAGTCCAGCAGGGAAGAAATTCACAGCATGCACAGCTAAGAGCAGGGGGCACCTAATATCACTGTGCAGAGCTGCAGGACCAGAGGAGTCTTTGATGTGCAAAGCAGCTCTGCTGAAATGGAAATTCAGCTGAGGAGGGTGAGGATGATGAGAGGAGGCAACAGGTTTGCAAATGTCCCAAGAAAAGATGTTAAAAAACAAACTGCAAGTACATTATCAGCAGGGCAAGAGGGAAGCCAAGGGAAAGAGGGGGCCAGCCAGAGTGCTGAGAGAAGGGGAGAGAGCAGTACAAGTAGAAGGAAGTACAGGGGAAAATCCAGGCGCACAGGGCTGTGCAGCCCTATGCTACCATCCCTGAGCTCCAGCAGCCCAGGCAGACACAGCCCTGCAGGGCAAGAAACATCAAAGAGCAGCTCCAGCTCTAGGATATAACCCACATCATTCAGAAAGAATGTTTCAGGGCAGATGGGAAGCAAAGTGAGGGGGCTAAAACCATCCATCCAGAAGCTGCAGAGGGTGGCCTGGTGTTCCCTGAGCCCAGGCTATCCCAGCTGATGGCAACAGGCACAATGCGGTGCTTCCTATTCCTCAGCTCGTCCTGCTAGCAAGGAGCTGCCTGCCATGGGAGGAGATGGCACTTCTTCACCCACGGTCTAGACAGCTGCTCAGAAAGCCCCAGGCACAACGCAAGGTTGGTCTACAGGATAAAAACAACAGGGTGAGGAAGAGGAATCCAGGAAGCAAAATTAAAGCTGTCAGGTAAGAAGCTGAAAATGAGGATGTCTGTGGTAGGATACCTAAGCCTGGACGTCTCTGAAATGCCTCAAGAGTCTCTGTGTAAAGTTGGACAGGAAATTAAGGCAGCAGTGAAGTGTGACTGAGAATAAAGGTATGTGCAAGACGGTTAGCATCAGTTAAGATCTGGAGGACCTTTTGGAATAGCTGAGTCTATACAAGTAGGGGTTTCATTGAAATAAAACCACAATCAGCTCCCTGGCACTTCAGATGAAACGTTACAGGAGATGTCTTAAACTAAAAATTGGGGAAATATAGTACAGGAGAGGTTCAGAAGCATAACTTCTAAGAGTCAAGTCACTAAAACTCTGTGGCCTTCGGGAAACAGTAAGACAGAATTCAATAACACTAAGGTAGGAAACAGGACAGTCTCCAGAAGTTAAGCCAAATTTAAGCAGGGTGCATAAAAAACAGCAATGGGGTCAAGACAAACAGACCTGTGCTTCTAGGCTAGAATTTCAAAAACTGAAGTAGAGCAACTTAAAAGCCAGGATAAAAAAGTGTTTGCTGGTGTAACAGCACCCTAGCAACTGGGTATAAGGAAAATTATTAGTGGTACCCCAAATTTCATGCTTTGTAGGAAGATCAAAATAGGCTGAGCTAGTGAGCAAAGTGTGGCATCTTCCAGGAAAAGGGAAAGGTAAAAGTGCAAGGCTCAGAGCTACCAAGATGCAGCAATGCAGAACAGGCACGGATGCAAATCCCAAGCCCAAAGAAAAACAGGACAGCACTGAGGCTGCACTACCAACCACTGCAGCGACAGTAGCAACACCCACGAGAGGCTGGAATTGACACCGAAAGGCTGCAAGGGCAGAAACTGCAATGGGAGACTTGTACTGCCTCCACATGAAACACAAAAGCATCACAATAACATGTAAGACAAAAACGACATTTTTAGACACCATCAGCTGCTTCTTGGTGCTGTCAGCCAAGGAATACAAGAGGACATGACCCTTTCTTCAGTTCTCTAACCTGCTCCACAAGAGAGTAACTGAAAAATCACTTTGCTATTACAGTATTAAGCACACAGCTGAATTCAACACTATTTTTAGCTTCCCATGACAGTTGTAATGAGTTTCAGAAAGGGAGAAGGAGGGTGCTTGCAGATAGTAAGAGAGCTATTCAAACATGCCCTTCAATGGTCACATAAAATGCACCAAAATATCAGACAGGGCTGGCAGAGTTACACAGTGAACAAAAGAAGGATTTTAGAAATAAGGGCGTAAATGTTTCCAAAGGGCATGAGAGAAACCAATTGTGCGCCCGAGTTAGAAAAAACTAAACCCAAACAAGTGAAAATGAGACATATGGTGCAGTTTCTGAGAAATGACCTATTAAAAGATTAAAACTCTGAAGACTTTTCTCAAACATCTTGGAGGTATCAGCCTGCTGCCAGAAGGTCTAATAGATCCACAAGATCACAGCAGAAAATCAGGACTACTGGTGCTGGTGTTCAGCAGAAGAGCCACAAAGAAGCTGCCACACCAAGCTCTACCTACACGGGATAAGGCACAAGAAGAGATTAATGTGGAAACTTCTGCAGGGGAAATTACAGCAATCTGCTGGGAACAAGGAGTAACTGATCCCCAGGACTAGACAGCTAGACAGTGCTCAGCCCTTGACGTGGAGCTGTTGGAGCAAGTTCAGAGGAGGCCACAGAGATGCCGCAAGGGCTGGAGCAGCTCTGCTCTGGAGCCCGGCTGAGAAAGCTGGGCTGGGTCAGCCTGGAGAAGAGAAGGCTCCTGAAGGGGAGACCTTAGAGCAGCTCCAGTGCCTGAAGGGGGCTGCAGGAAAGCTGGAGAGGGGCTTTGGACAAGGGCCTGTAGAGACAGGCCAAGGGGAATGGCTTGAACCTGAGGCGTCGGGATGTTTGCAGGAAACTGCAGCCTGCTGGAATCCCCAAGTAGGAGCCCAGCAAGTTGACGGAAACAGAACCAGGCCTGCACCCAGCTCGCTGAGGTTTGTTTCAAGTTTTCTTCCCTAGTTTGCTTGGAAACAAAACATCTGTCTTTAAAGAAGTTGGCTGTGTATTACTGGCCAGGAAGTGAACCACAGATGAATACAAGCTGAACTTTCTGAAGTAGTCAGAGGAATCACATCCCAGAATCCAGCAGCACAGAAAGCCTGACTGCTGTCACAGACATGCAGAGACTGCCCAGGGCAGGGACTTCCAGGGCATGCACTGCAAAACAGAGCAGTTCAGGAAAACAGTTTTCACTTTACATCCATGAAGAACCTGTGTAAATGCCATCAAAGTCATGTTAACAGTCCAAGAGCTACGATGTGGTCAGCAAGGCCAAGTAGGAACTCTTGAGTCATCCCTCAAATCTAGCACTTGCTGCCTGGATTCCTGTTGAAGAGAGAACAGGCAGCAAACTGCAGAATTCCACCAGGACTTCCCCAGGTTTCTCATGGTCTCCACAAGAAACCAGTGACCCAGAACTGGCCAGTCTAGAGGTGATGGGGCTGCTTTACAGCTGAGACAGAGCGAAAAGACTGAGGGATATGAGTTATTTCAAAAAAAAGGCTTAAAGGGAAGGCAGAAATGAAAATGTCAAAGCTTGATAAAATCCTGCTGGCTTAATGCCACCAGCTGCAAAGAATGCAGCAGCGCTTCTCCAAGAGCTCCTGCATTCTTCAGTAGAAGACAGGCTGGAATCACTGACATGCTGATGGGAAAGACCTTCTAGTGATCTCCACTTCAACCTCCTGCTCACAGGGAGCCACCTCTAACACCAGATTATCAGAGACTTGACCTGCTGCAGTGTTGGAGAGCCCTCACCTCTGGTATCTGCCCCAGCACAGCTCTACACTCCTGGGGAATGCATTTTTCCCCTCCCATGTCCACTCTGAACCTCCCAAGCTGCACCTTGTTCAGTTGTCTGCCACTGTCAGCAGTTTCACTCCATCACCTTTGCAAATGCCTTTCCAGCAGCTGCAGGCTGCAAGCAGATCCCCCTTTAGCCTCTTCTGCACCAGACTGACCAAGCCTCACTCGTTCCCAGGACTTCTAAGCATCCCCACAGCCCTCCACTGACCCACCCAGTTTTTCAGCAGAGCTGAATCACTGCCTGACTTCATGAAACCTTTGTGTTTTTAATTTCAAACAATATGAGCATTTTAGAGAGAGTGACTGACCAGAAAGCTGACCCTACAATGGACCCTACAATGACCCTACAATGGACGGTTCCTTCAAGACTCACCAAAGACTTCAAGGATGAATTATGACCACCACATTATAAATTACCCAAGTCAGCGTTTGCAGTTGCTGCTAGCTCTGACAGAATTAGAATGTTCTTGAAGGGACCTAAGATTATCCACTCCCAACCCTCTTCTATGGGTTGGGACACCTTCCACTAGATGTTTGGGCTTTATTCCTTCTTCAATTCCACTGTATGAAAGGCAGAAAGAAGATCTGGCTCATGCTTTGAGGGTCATCAAGGCCAGGATGGAGGATTAGCTGGAGCCTTATTCACCACCTGCTCCGCATAGGGACTGTGGAGAGGAGAAGGTATAGAAAGAAGACAGTGAGGAGAGCCTGGTGGTGAAACACTCACTTGTAATTGTTGTTGATGTCAGAGACGCGCCAGACATTCTGCAAGTCAAAGCCCATCCTCACCAGCTCCATCTCAAACCGGTATTTCACATGGTCTCCTGGAAGAACACAGGACAGCTAAGTAGAACTGAGGAAATCTGCACATCAGTGGCAGCTCCATAGCAGCTCTCACAGGCTGGACAGAAACTGCAGGACAGCTGATGGCAGGGATCTTGCATTGAAAGCCAAAGAGACTTGCCCCTCATGGGGGTTCCTCTGGTTTTAGTTTGAAAGCAAGATCACCTCTCAGTTTCAGGGCACAGAGTGGAATGGAAGCAGCCCTCTCATGTCTATATGGGAGTGTGTGTGGGGGGGTAATTTAATCCACTTTTGCCCTCCTGATAGAGGCAGCTTCCAAATGGACATCAGGAACCCCATGGCAGAGCAGTACTGAGCACCCAGTGTACCTCCTCCTCCCAGACTACGCTCACAGAGGCTGACTCAGGTTTTGCTCTTATGTTTTAGCCCACCTCACAAATTCTGGATACCTTTGTTGAGTATCACATCTTGTTAATAAATAAATACTGCCAAGCTCTTTGCCTCATTCACATCCTGCAGCAACAATTTCCACAGGAAGTTTATTTATACTAGAGAGTAATACTTTCTCTAAATGAATGACAGCAAGTATCTCCCAAATGCCGGTGTTTGGGACATAGCAAGGACATGTAGTCTACCTTTTCTTTATCAGCTTCTCTCAAGTGTCTCCTTCAGCCATACTATTCAACCCTATCCTGCCATCCCAGCCTGTGTTTGGACATTTCATTCTCTCCTCTAGTATCAGCACATTTTTATGTTTAAAACCAGGTTTGTCACTCATTTTAATCCCCTTTCATTCATGAAGAAGCTGCTTAAAGACAAAGCAACTGCAAGTGAACTTTGTGGTTCCAGAGACGGGAAACTCCCGATTCATACAAAGGCACCACCACAGCTCTGGTTTTCTCTTTATGGACTCAGGGATGGCAGCTGTGCCTGTAAGTATGACCCAGACATCTCCACAGAGCTGACCACAGGAATGGCACAGCATTTCTAGGTATTGGAGAAGTGGCTGGACTCATACTCATTATGCTGCCTCAAGGCTAACAACATTTACTATCCAGGGCCAAGCCTGCTTGAGCTCACCAGCATCATGATGAGAGTACTGAAATATGACAGGTTTTCTTCATTCACAACGGGAAAGGGAAAAGCTGCTCATGTGTTGCTGGCTCAGAATGTTCCTTATTGTTATTACTATTATTCTATTATTCTTTTTTTTATTATTATTATTCTTTTATTACTATTATTCTTTTACTGTGCCTGATATCCAGACACATCTGGCCATCAGCTGGATCTCTAGGCCAGGTACAGGATGCCCCTCAGTAAGGTGAACTTGGGCTATGGCTACAGCAGACCTTAAGAGACAGCCAGATATGAGTTTATGAACAAGAGTTCAAAGTGCACTGCAGTTTTTCTGGACAGAAGAGAAAGAAGGGGGCAGGCCAGGAGCCTACCTGGACGGCAGAGATGTGCATGTTGATCCTCCTCATCAACACAGACTCCTAAGCACCATGCATGGTAGGCAAATGCGAAGAGGTCCTCAGGCTTAGCAGGGCGGGCAATGGCTCGAGTCAGCCTCTTCAGCCACTCCTGGCACTGCTTAAAGGTGGAAAAATGGCACCTGCAAACCCAAACGCAAACTCTCCTGAGTAGGTATGTTCATCCAGACAAGGCACACACATCCAGCTCTGCTCCCCTTAACCAGGAAACAGAACAAGCACCAAGTGTCAGCAACCTTGGCCATGAACTGCTCAATTCCAGGAGCAGCACAGGGGAAGACACCAGAGCTGATCATGGCAATTAGCCTGCAGAGACATCTACAACACAGCAATAAAAGAGATACCTGATCACTTTGGAGTCCTTGCAGACAATGTGAAGCTGGAACATATCCCGGCACTCCACACTTTCCATCATCCTCAAAGGCACCTGTAAGGGAGAGATGTAGGGCATAACAACACATACCACATCACATAGACACATCTATTGCAGCCTCCCCTGCAGGCCCATTATGCACAGTCACAGCTCCTTCAACAATCATGAGCTTCTAGCTCAAGCTACAAACCCACTCTGAGGTGTATGAAGCATCATGACTCAGCACAGAGCCTCCTTCAACAATTACTATTCCTATTTCTACTCTGTCCCTAGGTAGTCTCCCACCTGGGGCCAGTTCCTGACTAAATCACACCCAGACAAACGCAGGAACTGAGCCAAACAAAAGCTGCAATAAAAGATGGCAAGTCAAGACAGCGAGAGGAGGCCTCAGGCTCCCACTGTCTGACTCTCGGTTGTTGGTCTCTAGGTAGAAGACTCATTAAAACTGGCTTGTAGGAGACCTTAACAGTCTTAAAACTGCCAAGTTTAATTCTTGAATTTAAAGAGAACAGCAAAGAAAAGACCTACCTATTACCTAAAGGAAAAACCCCTCCACCCATCAAAGTGCAGCAGCAAAACAGCAACTGCATGACCAGCAGTAACTAGAGACAGCATCAGGCTTGGCATCCTTCAAGAAGCACAGTTCCTATGCCACAGACCATGGGAATGGCTTATGCCCCCCTGCAAAATACTGTGAGAGATTCAGCAGGCAGAAAAGCCACGTTCAGACTTACATTGATCACAGAATCTTTGAATTTGATATGAAGCCGGTAGTTGGAGATGGCGATCACTGCGTCGTTTGCATGGCCAAGGTATTCCACTCCCTCACCCTGCAACACAGTGAATGGGACCTGGAAGAGAGACATCATTCCAAGACATGTAGAGTACTTTGCACACCATAAATGCCAAGAGTCCTTTTTCCTACTGCCTCCACAGCGCATCTCCTGCAGGAAACCATTCACAGAAATGTGCTCTTCACGCACTGAGATTAAACAACAGCATGGAACAGTACCGGTACCACCACCCAGTCCCATAAGATGGATCTTCTTCCAAGGATGCCTTATGAGCCACCAATCACCTCCTGATGGATCACATCCTGATAGTATGACAATACATTCTGTGCACACTACCTCTGGGCACCTGGTAACAGGGTCTTTCGTGGGGGCAGAGGGATTTATAGTCTCTGCTTTTGGAGAGAGTAAACTCAGCCCTGGCACAAGTGGCATGATAAAGGACAGGACCTCAGGCACAGTTCAGACACTGGGGAGTGCTCTGCAGAGCTCCAGGTGAAGCCTGAGGCGATTTGCCCCAAGGCAGAGTGTCCCATATGTGACCCTGCTGCCTTTGTCCTCTAAATGAAGGGGGCTTTTAGCAGCGCTGCAAGAACCACTGCTGCCAATCCAGATAAGTAAACGCATTTGCCTAATTTCTGCTAAAAAGGCCCTGAGGGAATTTGTGTGGCTGAGGAAATGACACTGAAGTTACCTGGATTAGAATTAAAAAAAAACACTAAACAAAATCCAGGCAATCAAGTGTCTGGTTTCCCCCTCAGCCTGGACAGGCTGTGGCTGGTTTTCAAAACAGGGAATGCTGGGACATGACAAGTTTGAATTTTGTTTTCTTCTATTTAAAAAAATAGGTAGAACAGACTAAAATTCAGCAAAGTCCTTTGTCCCCAGCCCAGCAGCCTCCTGTGTGCCCTGAATGCCACTAACACCAGGGGATGCTGCTAGCCAGCGATGCAAGAAAAGTCACAAAGATTTCTCCTTCCAGCCAGAGCCCTTTCCCTGCTCCACAGGGCACCTGACAGAACAATTCACTGTAATTAGCACAAGTCAGAACAACTTGTCTTTATTTCTAAGTTGCTTCTATCGCTTGGGTGTATGCTGCCTAAAGACTGAACTTCAGGCTTCATGTGTGACAACTGTACTATTAACTTCTCCCTTAAGTTACTTGTACAAAAAAAAACAACCTTAGACTGGCATCTGTCTGAATACTCTTTAAAAATTATAATTATTTGACATTAAGAGAATATACTCTTTTATTTCTGCAGTTTATTTATACATGCTTGCCAGAGCTGTTTTTAGTTGACATGTGTTTCTTCTGCTTATGTGGCTCTTTCACACAGCAACAGAAGGGAGATAGATTAGAAACAGGATGGCAAAACTGCAAGAACTGACAGAGGGAAATCCTGGAATAAACTGAGAAGTGCCCAAATAGAGCCTCTTATCAAGCCTTTCACACTTCACTTTACCTTAAAGTAACAACTGACTGAAGGCAAGTTACCCTTTGGGAGGGCTGAACTTCACGGTCCTCTAGAGAGAAGACCACAGCAGATTCCATTCTCCAGGTCATCTCAGCTCAGAGTCCTCTCAGTGGCTTCCCCTGCTCAGGGCCGCAGATCTGCAGCCTTGACCCTCTGCAACTCCTCAGTCACATCCACTCCTTCAAGTAAATCATTCCAGTGTTTGCCTTTATCAGCACCATTCACCAAGGTGATGCCAATCACTAAACAAACCCAAATACTGCAGCAGCAGTGGGAACACACAACTGAGCCTGGCTCCAACCACAAGGGGAGGAGGATGAGCACTGGGCACTGTTACAGGAAGGCCCAAACACCAGGAGGCTCCGGCTCCCCCACTCACAATATTGCCTTTCTGCACAGGAGCAGCAGTACTCAGGTCTCCTTCAAGGGCTTTTTGCAGTGGGAGCCTGGCACCATATGGAGATTTCTCTTTCCAACAGCTCTGATGCAGGAAAATGCCATGAGCAACGTGTACTAGGGCCAGCTCAGCCACTGCATTGCACACTAGAGCTGCACCAAGCACAGCCCAGCCCCGATACTCAGCCTGTCCCAGAGAGCATCTACCTGCTGCAGAGCTACACAGGCAGCACCACGGCTCCTGACTGTCAGTGCAGGCGGACAGGGAACACCCAGCGCGGTGCTGGATTGCATCATGCCACTTACAAGAAGCAGAAGAGATGCTGTACGGGTTGCAGTGCCTTGGCAGGGCTGAGAAGGCTGGGCTGGGGCACAGAGAGCTTTCATCAGCAGCCTCCACACATGCACACAGAACGACGTGGCTGGTCCAAATGTGACCCACAGTTCTGCTGGCCCACAGCCTCCAGAACACGTCCTGGGCTGCAGAACTGCCCTTGGGTTTCACACTGCCACAGCTGACCCTGACACAACTGCCACATCCCAAAGCTGTTTTGTGTTTCTTACTTCCTTACCTGCAATGACTCTTCCTCCTTTATGAGCTCTTTTGGTGGGAACAAGTCCTTGGCCTGGATATACTCCAAACTGGGAGGGCCTTCCTCACCCTGCATTACAAACAAAACACACATTGAGACAGGCCCCAGCCAGCACGTGTCATGAAAAGCCCAAAATCAAAGATGCTGGATGCTCTTGGTACCCCAATACCTTGGGGATCCCCTGGGCCTGTGCATGGCAATGGCTGTTCTGCCTCCTGACCACACTCTGCACTGCAGGACCCCAGCAGTTCCTCTGGCTCCTGCAGAAAACCCACAGCACAGTGAAGGGAAGGACTGAGGCAGGTCTCCAAGTCCTGTCTTCCAACTGCATGGCATTTGGAAAGCCAAGCAGATACACCTGGACCATGCACAGGATCTTGAGATAGTGTTGTCACATCAAATGTTACCTCATCACCTTCACTACTGCACCAAAACCGAAACACTGTGACACAAAAGGGTTTTCATCTACAGTCCTACTCTTCCTTCTGTATTGATAAGGACTGCTTACTTTTGGGAGTTTTCATTTTCACTCTTAGCCCAATGGGATCTGGGAAGAACCTGAAGCTTTTTGAGGAGCATACACCAGGGTGAAATGTAACCCTGTAAGAACTGCATCTAAGTACATGCAATTCACAACATGACACTGACTGGTGACAGCACCCAGGATATTCCTCCTTGGGGCAGTCTGACCTTCCCAGAAAGACACCCTGAAAAGCTACAGATGCCTCAGAAGTGGTCTGAGAGGACACAGGGTTCTTAACTGGATTATCTTTAACACCCATTCCAACCCAAATCATTTTACGATTCTGTGATACACAGAACTTTGACACACCACCCTTGGAAAAGTGGAGAGAGTCTCAGTTTGGGGCCTGTGAGTCTTTGATCACTCATGAAGTCTCGGTCCCTGTTTTCACCAACCCTCACCCCATGCTCTGTTGAAGCACTGACTTGCTGTATGAATGAGCAGAGGATGCTCGCTGCTGTGAGCCCAGGATAGTGTTAATTCCACACATATTTGGCATGAGTATGTTTTCTTCAGAATGCCTCTTTGCTCTCTAACTATAGCTCCTCTAGGTTCCAGCATTTACTAGGAAATACTCTATTCTGTAAGCATTAAATAATACTTCTAAATGACATATCTTTCTGGGTAAGTTACCTAAGCCACGACCCCAAATTTTAATCCAAAGAAGCAAGAACCATCCCTTTGGCTCTGTTATGTATAAATGATGCTGAATTCTGTTAAGTCGCTGGCATCCACTCAGGTTTTGGCACCTACAGGCACAGCCTGGCCTGACGCGCTCCCTGGACCTCAGACTGTGGCAGCCAGACTCAGCTCAGCTCCTCTCCAGCTCCAGGACATGGGGTACGGCACCTGGTCCAGCAGCCACCGGTTACCGGGGACTGCAGGGGACTCGGAGGCCTCTCCTGCCAGTGCTGTGAGGCCAAGGCGCTGGCTCAGATGAGCACAAAGGGAAGCTGCATGCCGGCGTGGTTCCGGGGAGCAGAGATCCTCTCCCAACACCACTTTGCAGCTTGCAAAGAAATCCCAGTGAGCAGCAGGAACTGGAACAGGGCAGCCTGAGCCCTCCGCTGGCTGGGGTGTCCTTGCATCCCTCCTTGCCTGCAGCATGGGGACACGGCAGGAGGCTGAGCATCATCTCCTGCCACAGCCCTGTCTCAGGGTACCAGCAGGGCAGTGGGATCAGAACCCTGCTCTCTTCACGAGCCAGCATCCCCTGACACCCTCAGAGCCCATTTGGCCACAAGGCCTTTGGGGCAGCAGGGTGGGGGGCTTTCTGCAAGAAGGGGCATCAACTCTCCTCTGAGCAAGAAAACGCCTTTCCCAGAAGGTATAAGAGATGTCGAGCTCAGGACCCCTCCCCCTACAATATCACCCTGGCAGCACCAGCACGGGAGGAGGACTTGCACAGCACTGCCTGTCACGCCACAGCCACGGTGGGAGCACAGAGCTCCCCTGGGGTTGGCTCCTCTCACAACGTAATTTTCCAGCTCCAGGCAGGGACTGGCTGCAGCCTGCGTGGCGTGGCACGGCACGGCACTGCACACCACCGCACAGCACAGCATGGCACGGCACTGCACTGCACAGTATGGCACCACACAGCATGGCACAGCACTGCACAGCACAGCACGCCATGCCACGCTCGGCAGGGCCTTCCAGCCAACTCAACCCGCCATGCGGACACTGCTGTGCCCTTGGTCCCGGGCACGGCAGCAACACAGCAGTGACAGGGGCCATGGTGTCCTCCAGCTGCACATGGGAGGGAGGAGAAGGGGATACCCTTTTGCGGGGGCAGGGGGCGGCGAGCCAGGCCTGGCAGGAGGATCGACACGCAGCCCGGCCTCAGTCAGCAGGGGAGCTGGATGGGGAAGCTGGATTCCAGCCCTGCCTGCATGGAGGGAAGGAGGGTGGGGGTAAGAAAAGAAGCACTTACGAAGCAGTTGAGCATGGAGCAGGAGACGCGGCCTGGCAGACTCATGTTCATCTCCCGAGGCGGCGGCTGGGCCGGGCACGCTCAAGCAGCATCTCCTTCCTCCGGTGCCCTGCTGCTGCCGGCCCCGCAGCCGCCGCGCCGGGACTGCCACTGCCGCAGCCGCCCCGCTCCGCCGCGCAGGGCAAGCGCATCCATCCCGCTGCCCGCGGCCGGGCAGGTGCCGCCGCTGACAATGGAGGAGGGAGGGCGGAGGACGTCCAGACTCCACCTACCTCCGAAGGCCGCCGAGCACGGCTCTGCCATCCAAGCGTCTCCCCGTGAGGCGAGACAGAAAATGGAGAGACGGTCGCAGGGATCAACCCCTCCCCTCCCCATCCCGTCCTCATCCGCACCCTGCCGATGGTCGGATGGCAGCACCGCAGCCCCCTCCCCGCCGGCCCGTGCGCGGAGCGGGCTGCCGGGAGATGCAGCCCCGGCCGCGGTCCTTCTCCCGCTGGCAGCAGCCTCGTGCGGCAGGAGCGCCGGGAACAATAGCGATGAGGAGGCTTTGTGCCCCAGCACTGAGCGCCGCGCCCGGGTCATGCGCCCGGAGGTCAGTGGGAGCCTCCGCTTGCAAACGGCTGCCTGGGATCCTCCCGCCGGCCCCGGACCCCTGCCCAGGACAAAGGGGCTGCCCTGAGGCTTCCTTACTGCTGCATCATAGAACCACATGTGGTTAGTGTCGGAAGGGACCTTAAAGCTCACCCAGCTCCAACCCCTGCCACGGGCAGGGACCCCTTCCACTAGAGCAGCTTGCTCCAAGCCCCTGTGTCCAACACTGCCAGGGATGGGGCAGCCACAGCTTCTCTGGGCACCCTGTGCCAGCGCCTCAGCACCCTCACAGGGAAGAGCTTCTGCCTAAGAGCTCATCTCAGTCTCCCCTCTGGCAGCTTAAAGCCATGCCCCTTGTCCTGTCCCTATATGCCCTTGCAAAAAAGTCCCTCTCCAGATTTCCTGTCAGCCGCTTTGAGGGGCCCTAATACTCCCAAGACTTTATGCCCTCCTTCCCAGGACCTCCTGTGTGTGCAGGGAGTAAGTGGATGTCTCCGACTCTCACCACCACTCACCTGCCAGAGGGTGGTCTCCAGTGTGGACAAGGTTCTCTGGGCCCAGCCCCTGGACAGTTAAATCCTGCTGGAAGTTTCACCAACTCCGTTTTAGCAATGCTTACAGACCTCTGGGAAACACCTTGGGTGCAGGAAACACTGTGGGATGAACACCCAGCTCCCAGCCCAGCCCCCCAGGAGCTGACTTTTTCTGCCTGTTTGTCAAGTCCAGGAACAAACTGCAAGCTCCCTGGACCACAGCCTGTCACAGAAGCCACAGGACAGCAGCTTCCTGGGCAATGCCATCTCCATTTCCATCATCAGCTGCTGCTCTGCCCTCCACCTCCCATCACTGAGACAGAGTGGCAATCTCATTTTAAGAATACAGAATTAAAACCTAGACCATCATTAATCCTCCAATGCCCAGGCCCAACTATTTTGCTTAAATCACATCAGCTTTTTTTGCTCCTGGACCACCAAAACTGAGCACAACCTGTAGTCATTAAGCTCCTCTTAAGATGTGGTTGCTCCAAAGATACCACCAACAGCTCTACGTAGCCATACCAACGGCACCTTGAAAGGTTTTACTCAGGTCAGATAAAAGATTTGGATATTTAGGGTTAGAGCTGATCAAGGTACAGCTTTGCAACACCCAGACCCACTGCCCACTGCCAGTGTAGGGCAGCAGTGCCCAGCAAAAAAACACTCAATGACCTCCCTCACTGAGAAAATATGCACAGGAAGAACCCCACAGACCATGGTCACACGGGCTTTGCTATTCGGGTTAGAAGCCCTAGAAGGAAACATGACCATGCCTGGAGAGAAGCCACCACCTCAGCTTCATCTCACTCCACCATTCACATGGTGGATGGTGGGCAAACCTCGGGCATTTTCCAGCCTTGGGGGCACCCACAAACCAAAATGAGTTTGTGTCACGTACAGTCAACACAAGTTGAGCAGAGGGCTATGGACAAGGTTACAGATTTGTCTTGGCCAAGACCAAGTGGTAGGAGTAGTGCCCTGCTCCCCATAGGCTCTTCTCTAGGATGAATTCCTGAGGTCTGCTGCAAAACCTGCAAGGAACCTGTTATACTGATCTGTAGCAGGAGAAAAGCACCAAAGCATGTCTGTCACTAACAGCAGACAGAGAGAGAAGTCTTTACACTCAGAGCACACAGCACCTGACCAGTGCTTCTAACACCAACCCATGGAGGAGGTCTCGCTCTGACCCACAGCGAGATCTTTAGGACCAGTGCTCACCTCAGGCCCGGCACAATGACTGTTTCCAGTTCAAGGTGCAGAAGAACCTTTGTACTCCTAAGCTGCAGTTGCATTAAAAGGCTGCTCATCAGAGCATTACTTTGAATCTCCAACCTAAGCTGACCTGAACATCCATAAATAGATCTCTGCTTTCAACAAAATGTTTTTTGCACTTTTAGCATTAGGAAGACTCACACATGGCTCAAACATCTGCCCCAGCGCTGAGCCTCGTGAAGAGCAGAACTAGACCTTGCCCTGAAGTTCAGCAGCATCTCGGAAGCTCCAACAGTTTCAGGAGGAGCTGGACTCAGACTCTACCACTTCCACCTCTTCCTCCAGCCGTTCCCAAAACTCCTGCTCTCATTTCCATCCAGCCAGGCAGACGACAGGAGTGGTGGCAGTGAGCCCACTGGGGCATGCTCATCCCACTGTCTTAGCTGAGGGGATTTCCTGAATGCACCTCAGATGCCTCCTGCCTGAACAGCTCCATCACCACCAACCACCACCAAGCTGGACAAGGTTATTTTCACGACTGGGCTCCTCTGAGTGCCGTGTGTATATGCAGAGAGAGAAACCTCCTTTGTTTTCTCCCAGTCATCACAATCCTAAAGGTGTCAGTACTCTGAGGAAGAGGGGAGCTGAACATAACAGGGGTAGCCTGTTCTTAAGGCCAGTTGGCTGTAATTAATCCTTTCTCCTCTCACCTGCACTGCACTGTTGATGCCCAGAGTGGCTCTCTCCCGAGCTGCTCCTCCCACCCCTCCGTCTGTCTCTGCTTACACAGTGCAGGTAAAGGGCTTGTAACCTCTCTTCAAAGTCACCACAGGGATTTGGAGGTTCTGAGATAGCACAGGGCTTGGCAAAG
This sequence comes from Pezoporus wallicus, assembly GCF_028554395.1. Classification (NCBI taxonomy): domain Eukaryota; kingdom Metazoa; phylum Chordata; class Aves; order Psittaciformes; family Psittacidae; genus Pezoporus; species Pezoporus wallicus. The sequence goes on from NW_026638213.1 coordinate 340,734, forward strand.
ATAGGCCAGGTGCTTAAGGGGCCATCCTGCAACAGTCAAGGGAGATGATATTCCTGACGGAGACTTGCCTGCATGCACCAGGACCCAGCCTGCAGCATGGGGCCTCACAGGATGAGCTGCCCAGGGAACACGTACTGGGAGCACGGGACAACCACAAAGGTGCTGAAATCTCTAGAGCCAGTCAACACCCTGAACCACATCTTTCTGCTAAGGGCTAGCCCAGCTTTCTGCAAGACAGGTAGATGGAAGAGCAGCTACCAGCCACCCTGCCCGGACACCTCTGATTCCTCTTCAGGGGTCTGCAGCTCAATCTCTCCCCTTCAAAAATCACAGTCCACCCAAGTCAAGATCTCCAATGCTTCAAAGAGCTTGAATGACACATAGATGTACGGGAGGAGACCAAACGCCTTGTGAAATACAGGTGCTGGCAGAGTCTATCACTTGTAGAAAGACGGAACCAAGCAGCCAAAGGATAAGAAGAGGAAAACTGGTCCCATCTGCTGCAGGGAGGTTCTACCAGGGGCACACTGGACTCAGGCTTCCCAGTACAGGCATGCCCTTCCCTACCTTGACATACCTTTATCTTTTATTGCTTTTCAGGTACACAAAATTACTGTAAATACTCCTTCAGTAGGCAGAGGGCACTACTTCCATCCCTTCTAAATATTACAGGCAGGCTTTTCACCTATAATATGCAGGTGCAGATGGGGAGGAGGGAAAGCAAGGGGCTATGGCCATGGATGACAGAGATCTGCATCCACAGCCATTGCACAGACTGCCCATGTCTGCATCCAGCTGGAGAAGAATGACAGAAAACCTGGCAGGAAGAGCTGATTGTACTGGGGATGCAGCTCAGGATGTCAGGAGCAAATCGTGGGAGCCAGGACAGCTCTGTCCCACAGCCTGTGGCTCTGGCAGTCACTGAGCCTTCACGGCAGCTGCAGGCTGAGACATTCCCAGCAGCAGAAGTGGTATGAGGGCACTCTAGCTTGTATCTGCCCAGGTCTGAGTATTTTGAATGAATATCAAGGTAGGAACTGGCTATTGAACTTTTTACAAGGAGGGGAAGGGAGAAACTTGTATGCTTTATCTCATCCTAACAGAATTTATCCTTTCTGCTTAGCAGATACCAGATGAACTGTACTCAGACACATACCGCTATTTCTCTCCACTGCCTCGGCAGGAGAACAGCAGGAGATCAACATGAGCTGATGCGGAGAGCTGACTACCTGTGGCCAAAGGGACATCTTGTCCTGCCTCTTCTACTTCTGTTGCACAAAGGGCATCTTTGTTTCACGTCTCCCTATGAAAACAGTTCATCTCCTCAAAGCCTAAGGAGGTCTTTGGGTGAATTGAAAGGCTGCTGAGCTACTGAGGTGACCTCTCAGAAATAAACCCCTAAATCTGTGTGAAGTTATGATTTTATACCCTGTAAATCAGGCCTGGGATGGTGAGTGCCATCTTTTCATCCATACAGGATGACAGAAGAGCTTATAGATCTGTAATGCTACAAGAAATATTTGTTCAGAAAGCTGCCCTGAGGTGAGCAAGCCAGACATATGAAGCAAGAAGCCTTTGAGAAGAGGGATGAAAGGACAGGAGTCGAGGGCTGTTGACTGGGCTACCAACTCCATATGTCAGTAAGAGGGGACAAGGGATTGCAACCTGCAAAACCCACCTAGACTAACAGCCCAGGTCCCCTCAAAGGGGTGTGAACCATCATGGAAACCCAGGTGTCCTCAGTCCCAGTATCCCTGCAGCGAGGGTAGGGAATGCTGCTGTGGGAGATGTTCAGTGAGCCGGAGGTGCTGGCAGAGCAGTGCAGCAGCTTGCACTCACAAGCCAGGTGAGTCTTAGGTAATATATTATGGTGACTGCCATTAGCCAGTTAAGGATTAAACCACCACTAGCACTATCTTGAAGGTCATTTTCATCAGAAGCTACTCATTGGAAAAGAAAGGAGAAAGAAGTCTTACAATCAAAGCAAACAAAGCTCCTAACCAGCACTAGGCCGAGAAAGAAAGAAACCAGCACTTTCTGTAGGAGCAGAAAGGGGAACACAGCTTGAAATCCACATTTGGGGTGCTGCAGGGTAATGCAGAAGCTTTGGGGCATGCCCTTGCTAAGCAGAGGGTATTGTTGCTGGGCAATCTGTGGTGGTCAGGGGGCAGTAACTAAGCACTCCACATGCCTGCAGGGAACGGGTTTTCCAGCCAACCCTCCCAATAGCTGCCTGAAGTCCAGCCCTGAAGCTCAAATTAACCAGCAACAAAACACCCATTAACCAGCAACCCACCTCCATCTTTCCCTGCAGCCCTGCCTCTAACTCCAGCCACAACCTTCCAGGGAGGTCACAAAAGGTCTCAGAGGAGGTTATCAGGACTTCACATCAGCTCCGTACCTTCAGCTGCTGACAGCAGCTCAGGTAAGTAGGAGGAGGTAAATGTTATTTCTACAGCTCACAATTACAAGCTGCTTTCTTACCCTTGGCATGGGAGAAAAAAACCCTACACCCTTCCCAAAACAGTGGGCAAGTGGGGTGGGGTTTTTATTTTGGTTTGTGTTTTGGTTTTGTTTTCCAAAAGGAAAAAATATATATAAAAAAATAATCAAAAGAACATTTTAATAAAATATAACATCCCCATATATCTTTTTCAGAAGGTCTTTTGAAACTGTAAAGTCATCTTCAGGTACTAAATAATAATAAGAAGACTCTCTTGTCTAGAAGAAACCAAACCATCTGTGGTTACAACTAAGGGTGGATCAAGGCCAAGTCAGGATAAGTATCTGTCAATACACTGGGAAGAAGCAGAGTGAAAACAGTAAGAAACCTGGAGAGGGGCTTTGGACAAGGGCCTGTAGGGACAGGCCAAGGGGAATGGCTTTAACCTGCCAGAGGGGAGACTGAGATGAGCTCTTAGGCAGAAGCTCTTCCCTGTGAGGGTGCTGAGGCGCTGGCACAGGGTGCCCAGAGAAGCTGTGGTTGCCCCATCCCTGGCAGTGTTCAAGGCCAGGTTGGACACAGGGGCTTGGAGCAAGCTGCTCCAGTGGAAGGGGTCCCTGCCCGTGGCAGGGGTTGGAGCTCGATGAGATTTAAGGTCCCTTCACACCCAAACCAGTCTGGGATTCCAAGTATCCAGATATAATGATTAAAAAGTGAATTAACACATGGAAAATGCATCAAAAAATCCCTCCAGGTAATGTGGAAAAGGCCTGGCTGGGTCCATCAAAGACAGATACCCAGCCATGAGGGGGCACTGGTGAACGCCGCAAGGAGAGTCTGGGGGGAGCATCTCTGTGGCGTGTGCTCTCACCTGTCAGGATCTGCAGCTCAGGGACCCGGTTAAGTCAGAAACAATTCAATGCTGTTTTATGAGCCCTTGGTAGACCAAGGATGCTCCAAACTCTGTCCGACCTGGCCTTGAACATTGCCAGGGATGGGGCAGCCACAGCTCCTCTGGGCACCCTGTGCCAGCGCCTCACCACCTGCACCACTCTCGTCTCAATGCTATACCAAGAAGTTGTTGGGTTTTTACAATTCCCAGCTGACACCAGAGTAACTCCAACTTGAACTGTATGACACTTTATCAGGTTACAAGGGCATACTTTCACCTCTCTCCCTTAGAGCAAGCTCCTCAACCTGAAGTTGCAAGAAGCTCTTCCAACAGACAGCACACAAGATCTTGAAGTAAAACGAGGCAGTATGAAGATAGGAACCACATCAGAAGTGCTGCAGCATAACTACTAGAGCTGACAGTTCAATTAAAGCAGAGAGCACATTTCCTTTTCTATTCCAGCTCTTAACGGATCCCATGGTGGACAATCCCATGGGAGATGTCTCTATTTCGTGAGGCAGTCTGCCAGCTTCTTTATTTATTTTTTTTTAACATGTTTAACCTAAATTTTCATGCGCTCAATTTGAATTCCCAGCCCTTGGACTGGTCCTGCTGTTCTCCTCTGTGCTCCTTCCAACATAAGGATTTGCTTCTGGCAGGGGTGGCACGACGCTGATGACAAAACCATGTCACTGCAGCGTTGCTCCAGCTCCCTGCCACCCACGGCCCAACATGCAGATCACCCTGTTGCCTTCAAACTCCCTGACAACACTCCAGCACAGCTGCCAACATCGCTGCTCTCAGCTTTCTTCCTCTCATCAGATCACACACATCTGGGGGTATTTCTTGCTGGAGGCATCAGAGGCATTCACCCGAGTTTATCAGCAATCTGGCTGTGTATCAATCTTTCCAGATTCTTTATACCATGTTCTTCTGTGACTAACTATTGTGGTATTTCTGCTACCCTGGCAGCAGCAGAGCACATGATCATCACAGTGTTAAATCTTCACTGAGAGGTGACAGAGGAACAGAATGAGAAACCCAGCACTGAGTTTTAAAGTCAAAATAAATCAGTAAGCCACAAGAACTGGATGACTATATCAGTAGTCCAAGGAGGCAGAAGGGGATATTCTAATAAAAAGTTTAGGGGTAAACTTATGCTGTCAACAGCATCTAGGTGATAGTAATAAAAACTCTATTATTATATATAATGCTCAATACTGTAGCACTCTTCTTTCCCATTCTTGTATTTAGCCTCATACATTTAGCAGCAGAACAAAATTTGGACAAAGAAAGCAGAAAACCACCCACAGAGGCAGACTAGAACATGTACTCACCATCCTCAGACACAGTCTAAAATCTCCTGGTTCAATCACAGCTCAGCCTTTTCTTGTTCTTTCACTAGTCTCACCTGCAGCAAAGAAGAAACAGCCCAGAGCAGAAGTTTAGATCAACAGTCATGATAGTTAGGTATGAACAAAGAGGGAAAAAGTCTCCAAAAATCAAGAGCCCAAGAAGCCAGTACCCTGTACCTCTCCCTGCTAACCTCCATTCAGTGTCTCTTCCAGGAGCTGCTGGAAGTCAGCTCAGTGTCCCAGGGAAGACACCAAGTCCATTTGGTCAGCCGCAACTTAAGGCATGCAGGATCCACCAGCACAGAGCAGGCAGTACCCCTGAGGTACAAACAACACACCTCGAGGGAGCATAAGAGGGAGCTGAAGGAAGAGAGACCTTGGCATTACGGTTCAAGGACCTGGGGAGGATCCTTCACATGAAACTAGAGTGCTGGGAGAAGACTCCTGTGGTCTTAGGAGGAACTCACCTCTAAAATCACATCTTGTCCTACCAAGGAGATAGGGCAGGACACAAGAGCTGCAGCCCCTGCTGCAGCTTCTGCCCCACTAGCAGGGGCACTGGTCACAGGAGGTGTTTCACAGGACAGTAAAAGCCAAGCAGCAAGACTTGTGCAAGGTCCTGCTCTGAGAAGGTCCTTTCAAATAGCACTGGGTGGTCCCCACAGCTGCCCTGGGATTTCCATGGAGGAAGAGACCATTCCTCAAGGTTTTCAGATCTCTCCAGTATGTGATCACTTGATCACCAACATCTCTCTCACCTGTCCACATTCTGCCCTCTGCTCTGCCCTTCCAGCCCCACACCAGGGACTGAGTTACACACCATTAAGCATCACCTTGGGGAATGGGCTGGCAGCCCCAGCGCTACTCACCCGGCTGCACACACAGCCCCTTCACTGTGCACACAAGCAGCATGTGTGTCACAGTATATAAAAGCATTAACAGTGTTTTTGGTGGGGATGCTCAGGATTTCAATGTAGCCTGAAGTTGGCTTAGAGCTCCTCAACTGAACCTGCTTCCTGCCGGTGGCCAGCACACGCCAAAGCTCCAGGAGTGCTCAAGGTCTTTGGGAAGTTTTGCCACCATTTATTTTTAACCTTGTTCCTCCACAGATGAAGTACAAATGTCACAAACGTGGAACTGGAGACTCTCGCGCAACATACCCCAGCTGAGAATCACTCCTCCTGCTGCCACTGAGGAACAGGGCTGCCTATAGAAGAGTTTCTGAATTCCTCCTCAAGGCTTTTTCTTCCACTCAGGAGTTTCTCTCCCAGCCCCGAATTAAGCGAGGTTGGACAACACACGACAGCAGCCAGGCTGAATGCCAGCACTGAGGCATGAAATGTAATCCTCATGGTGAGCAAGCAGCAGACAAGTCCCTCAGCACCCATCCTGCTCCAGCAGCACCCAGGTAGCAATAGTTAGTTACTCTTGTGCTTTCAGGTCATGTCTCATGTCCTGCCATGCAGTCAGTGAGAAAGTACTGGAGAAAAGAATGGGAGTTCAGAAAGATTCATCACTTGTGCACTGTATCACCTTACGTTTAAAAACAGACCACCAAGTTCCAGGAAAACATGAAAAAAACCCACAATGGGAATTAACTTTTTTCCTAGGAAAACAGAAAAAGACAAATACTGCAATATCTCCCTTCAAACCCAGATGCAGCCTCTTTTCCACTATAAAAACCTTTTCCCCACTATTTAGCACAATGACCACGTATCAGGCTTCACAGGGAGGAAACAACCTCGCAGGAGATTAAGATGCCACCAGCAAGAGTCGCTGCCAACTAACTTTCACAAATGAGCTGAAAAGCACAATTAGCAGGGGAAGTAAAACGTTCAGCAAGCTTTGCTCACTGCTCTGGAGCCATCTGAATTATTGATAACCCTAGATGCCACACGAGTATTTTTCCTGCAGTACACTTTGTACTAATTCATTAAATCATTGCTAATGGCTACTTCAGTTTCTCCCTTCCTTCCTCGTAGAAGTCAGTTATCAGTAGCAACTGCAGCTCTCTGCCTACGTCATGTTTGAGGATGTTCCTGCTCACTCCCATCCCCCAAGCTCTTCTGGAAAGCCAGTTGCTCAAGAGGAAGGCAGCAGGGACTCCCGCAGCCGCATTAGCTCATCCCACAGGAATGCTGACCCTCCTCCGCCTCCAAGGGCTTCCTCCTCCTGGTCGGGCAAGGATGAAGCTGAAGGGACTCCTGAGGATTCATGGGGTGAAGGAAGCCAGGAGATACCACAGAAACCCAAGTGCTGCTACTAGGACCGAGGAGAGCCTTGTGTCTCCAGCAGTACTCACATTACACCCGGCCCAGCCCACCTATCTGTGGTCAACTTTCCTCTTGTACTTGCGAAGCTCCATGTGCTCCTCTGCTGCATCCCAAATGCATCCCCCTGATTCAGGACAGGTTATGGTGCTCCTCCTTCCAAAGGCTGACAGCTCTGCTGCTGTAGCTTCCATCCAGTCTCCAGCCCTCAGGAAGAAGGATGGCAGCTGCCCAGTGCACCCAGCACCACTGCCCAAACACCGCACCGGGCTGGCATCTACCACTGCCCCTGCTAAAGTCACCCACGTGCTTCTGCAGCTGCTCAAGGAGCTGTTTCACATGCAGGAAGTTGGAGTCCCCCAAAATCCAGGTCAGAAGCTCCCCTAAAATCTTGGTCACAGGAAACGGGCTAGAGCTGGCCCCCTGCAATGCACAGCCAAGACGGAGGCTGAAGAGGGGACCAGACCTCAGCAAAACAAAAAGGACGAAACTGAAGAGATAAAAGGAGCATGACGCATTTCCACACATGGGTGGCAACCATGGCCCAGGGCCTTGTGCTGTTCTGGGGGGCGTAAACATGGGCAGAACATGGGCCTCGTGCCCCATGGCTGGGGCCCATTGCCAGGCTGGCAGGAGGCACAGGCAGCTCTACCAGTGCTGGGCCATGGGGTGATGCTGCCTGACACAGCTGGGCTGGGGAAGCAAAGGAACAAATCACTTCACTTGAGCATGTTTATACCCTGGATCCTACCCTGGAACTGTTTATCTCAGAGCCAAGCCCTCTCATAATAAGTGTCAGAGTTGAGAATGCTCATAAAACTCGATGTGCTCTCCCATGGCCACTTGTCTGTCTGACTTGGGCATTATCACACACTTTGTTGCACAACCACGTTATTCCCTTCAGGGATCTCTGCCTCTCCCAGTGCTGAACAGACTGGCAGGGACTGAGGCAGAGGCTGTCTTGAATCCTCTGCCCCCAGTTGCTGCAGATGCTGGAAGAGACACAGGGGCTGCGAGAAGAGCCTGGATGGAAGGACTGAGCAGCCTGTGGAGCTGCACCCATCCTCCTCCAGCATGGTCGGCCTCCACCTGAGCATGACACTTCACAGATGACCAGAGACCGTTCTCCATTTTCTGAACTGCAGCTCTGGACTCAAACACCAGTTTGTGTCTCAGCTGCAAGGCCAGCCAGGGTGGGATAAAACTGAGCATGTGCTGGAAAACCTGACTCTCCAAGCAAACATTAGGCTGTGAAAAATCAGAAGAAACACGTCTCACGGAGGTGCCATGGAAGCGCACTGCTGCTTCACCAGCCTGTGCTTACAGCAGCCTCATAGACAAGCTTGTGAAAGGCCTTGAGCACAGTTCGATTAACAACAGCAAGCCAGGAAACACCGAATTACAGGGAACGGCGCGGGTGCTCCCTGCACTCACCTGGGAGGGAGGGAGGGAAGAAGGGACGGCAGGAAGGAGGATGCTCATTAGGGCACGTGGAGCTTTGGGAAGGTGGAAAACGCAGCAAAGGAGGCTTGCAGCTCCAGCCCTGCTGGCTCTGCCGTGACGTGGGTTTCGGTGCGTGCCCCAGGTGAGGTGCGTGGCCCCTCCAGCAGTCCCAGGCTCCATTTTAATTGCTCATAAACCTTTGCCAATTGTGTGCAGTTGGAGGGAGGTTCCCGTGCTCAGCACCCGCCACAGGCGGAGTTTGGTTTAATTTCAGCTCAAATGGTAGCGTTAGTCCTGATGTGCTTCTTGGGGAAAAACACGTCCCAGTATTAAACTGGGGGTGTTAGAAGAAACAATCAGGAACCTGACTAGCCTTAGTTTGACCCCAGATGAAACAGAATAACCATCTCAAGCTTCTCAACTAATTAAAGGCTAAAAATGTAATAGTCAGACCACACAGTTACATGCAAAGCTGATTGTATGGGATGGTCTTTGTTATTTTAAGCACAATTACAGGTCCAAGGGCTGTCTCTAACGAAGGCAGCTACCAGCTGGTCTTCAACAACAACAAAACTTTTACTGCTGAGTAACTATTAACAAGAAAAGATTGGGCTACCAGAGCTTGGGAACGTCACAGCAATACCAGATGATGATGACAAATTGCCAAACTATTCAGACTGCTCTGCAGCACCAAATGATCCTAATGTAACTGCACTGGGGTGCAACCGGGGGCAAGGTGTGAATTCAGAGGTCCAGGATGACCCACAGGTGCTGGAAACGCACCTTGGAAGACCCCACAACCACCTCTGCTGGAGCTGCCGGCCACGGAGCAGGCAAGAAGTCTACTGCAATGAGAGGCAGAAGTAGGGAAGAGCAGAGGTGGTGAATGCTGTCCTCACCATGCTAGGGCCATACCTACAGCTGCCTCCCAGCGGCCAGTGCTAAGACAGCAAGTCTGAAGCACAGAGACAAAACCCACCCGGTGATCCAAGGGAAAACAAGCTCCCATATGCAGTCTAACAAATACATCTATAAATAAAGAGAAGACATGTTCAATATGTTTAAGTATTTATGCAAAGTACAGTCAGCTCTGGGTAACTCTGCTGACAAGGACGTAGCTCAATCCAATTACTGGCAGATGAAGTTTCAGAATTAGATAAATTCCACCAAGCCTATGAAAACAGCCATCCTTTTTACTGCTCAGACCACTTCAGTGGATCAGCACCTGGGGAAATCACCTGGGTGACTTCTTCCTGTCCACGTCTGAACTCATGAATCCCCACACACCCCTGGGCACGCAGAGCTGGTGATGCCCTCAGCACAGCCTACACCTTCCTGAGGAGGTCAGAGACACAGGAGCACAGACCGTATCTCATGTTCAAAGCCAACCTGACTGTGAGGGGCAGGGAGGATACAATAGACGTTCTTCCAGGGGAACATATGCCATGGCACTGCATGTGCACTACCCATCCTGACTACCAAGGCATGGTCTCAGACCAACAAGGAGCAAGACACAGACATCACCCCTCTGAACCCACGATACAGGACCACACACTGCCCGAGAGTGGAGTTACACTGGCTCACCTGCCCTCAGAGTGTTTTCCTTCATATTGGAAAATGACCAAGATCTCTCTGAAGACTGATTAGGCTCTTCTTGTGTTTGAAACAGGAACATCCAGGTTTCAAACATGGGATGGCACTCAAGGGCACGGACTAGGACACAGAAAGCAGCTCTTTGCAGGACTGCAGAACTGCTGTGGCCAGAAACACTCCTGACTATGCAGCACCATACCAGAGGAGAAAGGCCCTCAAAAAAACAGGCTGAGAGAGCTGGGCTGGTTCAGCCTGGAGAAGAGAAGGCTCCTTAAGGGGAGACCTTCGAGCAGCTCCAGTGCCTAAAGGGGCTCCAGGAAAGCTGGAGAGGGACTTTGGACAAGGGTCTGTAGGGACAGGCCAAGGGGAATGGCTTTAACCTGCCAGAGGGGAGACTGAGATGAGCTCTTAGGCAGAAGTTCTTCCCTGTGAGGGTGCTGAGGCGCTGGCACAGGGTGCCCAGAGAAGCTGTGGCTGCCCCATCCCTGGCAGTGCTCAAGGCCAGGTTGGACACAGGGGCTTGGAGCAAGCTGCTCTATGGAAGGTGTCCCTGCCCGTGGCAGGGGTTGGGGCTGGATGAGCTTTAAGGTCCCTTCCAACACAAACCCGTCTGGGATTCTGTGATGTGGCTGGCGCTTTCTCAGAATGTACAGTGAAGATGCCAGAGGCCACATCTAAGCCAGCACCATTATCAGGCCTAGAGTCATGTGGGTAAGATCAGGACAGATCACCCAGCCCTGCTGGGCTGACAGCCTGGCATCAAGGAGGAGGGAAACAGCACACGCATGTGCCAGCTGCAGAGGACTGTGTGCCCAGGTAAGCCTACAGGGAGCTCAGAGCAAAAGGGGGATGGGAACCAGAGCCACATTGGGAGAGCAGATCCCTACGGAAGTGCTGAAGGAGCAGCAGAGGGAGCTCAGGGAAAGCATTTCAGATGCACAGCTGCCTGGAGTCAACCCTCCTGAAGAGTGAAGGGGCTGAGAATAATTGGAGATTTTGCCATGCTCCAGGTATTTGCAGCAGCAGTTCCAGTGCAGTGGGCGAAGCAGGTTGAGAAGATGAAGGACCTCAGTCTGAATGGCCTACGTAGAGGGGACTTACCAGGTGAGTGGCAAAAAAAGCCAGCCACGGGAAGGGAGCAGGAGCAGAGGGAGCTTTGCCTCTACAAGGGAGATACTGCACAGCACAGGGAAGGATTTGGAGTTGGTGAGAATTTGAGAGTAAGGGGGAAGAGGAATGGTGCAACAGTGAGGAAAAAGCAGCATAGGGTAAGGGGCAAGAAAACAAAGCAGAACTTGTGCCTGAAGCAGGGGAAGAAGAGCGCTGGGAGAATCACCGAGGCAGGAGGGGATATCAACATGGTGTTTTGTCTTTTTCCCTCCTCTACAGTGAAAAGTAAGGCAAAAGAAGACTGGAGAAGTCAGAGGTGTGCCCAGAGCAGCCATAGGCTTGATGCTGACAAAAGCTCCTGTTTAGGGAAGACCACAGCAGATCCAACCCAAGCCTTGAGCCTGCAGCACGGCGGCAGGACTGGTCCAGAGCTCTACCATGGAAGCACCACTGCCAAAGCAGGAATGAACCTGAGAAGTCTTGGAAAAGTGAGTATATGACAGGAGAGATGGGCTGGAGAAGGCAAAGCTTGGGAAGAAAAATTCCACCCGAATTTGAAAGATGCCAAACTGGACAGGATGGGCCCGAGATGCACAGGCAGCAACAGCCTAGCACCCACCTCTGCTGCAGGCCCAGGGAAGAGCTTAGCCTGGGGTCACGACCAAAGCAGTCTAAGAACAACCTGGTTTGCAGAAGAATGAAAAACCAGGGAAGTGAGAGACCCTCATGGGGCAACCCAAACTGCAGGACTGCTTTTCCAGCACCATTTCATCTGTCCCATCTTTCCCTCTGCCACACCTCATTCAGCCAGCAGTCAGGAGAGATGGATACGCAGAGGAACCAGAGCACACCATGTGCAAGATGGCAGTGCACAGGCAGGCAGACACTGATGGACTACGACTCCAGCAGTGCCAGCCAGATGTCCCTACATTCTGGAGGATTACGAGGGAAGAGCACAGAGCCCAGGCCCCTCATGCACACTGCTATCCACCACCACAGCTACTGCAAGCATCATGAACTGCAGCAGCCTGCTTGCCTGCCAGCTGGCTCCACTCTGACAGTGAAATCAGAATTTCAAGGGGGAAACTGAAGGAAGCCCCAGGGACTGCAGTGAGGACCACTGATGTGTGTTACTCACGATCACCTCCTTTCTCTTACCAGTGCCGTGGCAGTGGAATACACAGCTCTGAGGGTGAAGCACCCGGGGGCTGGCGGCACCAGGTGGCAGCAGCACCCAGGGATGTTCTTGCCTTCCTCTTCCCTCCAGCACTGGCAGAGAACAGGCCTGGCAAAGGCGCTGCCATCGCTGCTCTGAGTCACTTCCCATCCTGGCCAGCAAGAAGCTGTGGCACCAGCAGAGAGCAAGACAGACCCTCATTCATCTCAATGGCACTGGTGCAACCCTGGACTTAAAGATCTCCCCCTGAACTCCCCCAACCTCCTGGCCTTTCATTCTGAGCTGGCAGAGGAGGGATCAAAGCTGAACTTCGTAACCACTTGACTGAGGGAGCCAGGAAGCACAGCTCTGGCAAACATTTCCAAAGCCCCTGGAACTCCAGCCCAGAGTTCTCCAGATTTGTTTGCTTTCCTTAAAACAAACAAAAAAACAAAACAAAGCAAACAAACAAACAAAAAGAGGCAGTTGGGACACTGGGATTCACAATTAAGCCTTTACTCAAGTACAATCGCCTGGCCCCTACCCAAAGCAGAGCAGAGGGACTGCAGTCCAGGCTCTCGTCTGCTCCCTGGGTCCTCTGCTGGCAGCCTGAGAGATGTGAGTGCTGGGCTCCCTCCCGCTCTGCCACTGCCCCTCTCTAAACCAGATTTTAACTCAGTCTCAGGAAGGAAGCAACAACGGCTTCAAGGAAATGGGGCCTGTGCTACTAAGGTCACATCCCAAGTGTTCAGGCTGGAGCAGCTCTGTCTGAACTGGTCTTTGTGCAAACACTCCTTACCCATCAGGAACGTTTGCCTTTTGATTCTCATCAACTTGTGGAGTCTCTGACAACTGCAGTTTTCTTTGAAAGGCAGACTTTGTGCTTGCAGAAAAGTGTCTCAAATACGTGACCCAAATGCACCAGAAAGCTCAGAAATCAAAAGATAAAGCCCTGAAGCACTGCTCCTGCTCTCCACCCTTCACCACCCCTCCCAGCCTGGCTCAGGGCTCTCCAGAGCACCCACCTGCCTTATGCTTATAATAACCATCTGGGTATTTTAAACAACTTAAACAGCAGCAACACAATTTCAGCCCTGTTGCTATTACAAATATCACTTCTATTATTCTTTTACACAAGAGGGATGTGGAGCTGTTGGACTGAATCCAGTAAGGGCCACAGAGATGCTGCAAGGGCTGGAGCAGCTCTGCTTTGCAGCCAGGCTGAGAGAGCCGGGCTGGTTCAGCCAGGAGCAGAGAAGGCTCCTGAAGGGGAGACCTTAGAGCAGCTCCAGTGCCTAAAGGGGCTACAAGAGAACTGGGGAGTGGCTTTGGACAAGGGCCTGTAGGGACAGGCCATGGGGAATGGCTTTAACCTGCCAGAGGGGAGACTGAGATGAGCTCTTAGGCAGAAGCTCTGCCCTGTGAGGGTGCTGAGGCGCTGGCACAGGGTGCCCAGAGAAGCTGTGGCTGCCCCATCCCTGGCAGTGTTCAAGGCCAGGTTGGACACAGGGGCTTGGAGCAAGCTGCTCTGGTGGAAGGTGTCCCTGCCCGTGGCAGGGGTTGGAGCTGGAGGAGCTTTAAGGTCCCTTTCAACACAAATCAGTCTGTGATGATTCTCTATACAGGTGTCTAAATGTATTCATTTGGTGTTATTCTAGAAGCCTGAGGGTGTCTAAGGCGTCTGCCTGCAGCCGGACAGAGAACATGACCAATGGGGGAACTATATCCCCAGTAAAGGCAGTTGAAGGCTGGGCAGGATGCCTCTGACTTCCCGACACGTACTAGACTAAACTGGTACCTGCCTGCAAGTACCTGAATCCACCCCTGGGACAGACAGTCAATAGAAACAGTGTCTGAAAGAAAAAAAGCTGCTGTTATTGCAGGTGATCACACTCCTCAGGGGTGTGACGGCCCCGCACAGCCACAGCTCCAGCCAGGCCTCCTGCTTTCTCCAAGGGTAGCTTTCTTCCATGGGAATAAAATGAAGCATTTTTCAGCCACCTACATAAACACGTACACGAAAAAGCTACGACCAAAACTAGAGCAGGTCCGAGAGGATAACAAAGTATCAGATTTCTTCTCTTGAATAAGAGCCAAGCCAAGCCCAGTTTCCCTCGCAGCCTCCCCACTACCAGCTTGCACCAACCGAGGAGGATCCTGCACCAGGGTCTGCAGCACTGTCTGCAACATCTGACTGCTTGAAACACGGCTGTGAACACAGGTCTCTGCTCCATGCTCCTGCCTGCTTCTGGAAACCCAGTTTCTCTCTAAAACTGGCAATAAATGCACTATTATCTAGTGAAGCACACAACTCCACCTGCCACGGGAAGAAAGCTCTACAGCAGAGTGATGAACATCTGTTCAGGGTTTCTACCATCAAGTTACAGGAAGACAGGAGTCCACAGCATGAGAGGAAAACCCTCAAGAACTGTTATTAGTAAGTTAAGAGCTCACTTGTGATTAGATGGTGTACTCAAAATCTCGCTGTTTGCTGAGCACAGGCAGCCGCTGGTCGGAGCTGTCAGCTCCTGTGGGAGCACCACGTCCGAGGGGAAGCTTCTCTGCACGGTGCCCAGTGACAACAGCCCGGACGTCCTCCTGCCCTGTGCTACAGCAGACAGGAGCCCTCTCAGGGCTTCATGTTGACACCACTGCTCTTCCCAGCCAGGCACATATAGCAGTGAGCTGGGAAACCTGCCCCTCCTGAGGCTTTTCCTGGGGGTTGTATCCCTCCCAGTAGCAAGCAACACCTAACCTGGCTGTTAACAATTCCCCTTTCCCACCCAACCCCCCAAAACTCTGGTTTAAGAAGGTTAAACTGGAACCTCTGGTCTTTGATCTCTTGGCATCCAGAGCCTTCAAAACTGCTTTGCACTTTAGCAGGGGAAAATCACGTGAAGGGACTGCCTTGCACACTGACCCGCTTTCATTAATCAGCTCACCTCAAGCAACAGGACAGCAAGCTCAGGTGATCTTAACTGCCCTCCACCATGAGCTTAGCTGGTGCTAAAAGCAGTGCTGCACATGACATCCTCTCTAAAGGCACTCTTAGAAAGGGAAATCCCCAGCAATCAATAAAAGGAAAGAGAAGGCAATCAGATATATACAGCATGTGCCCCGCTTATTGAGCAGCGAGAGCTGCACAAACCCACATGTGCTGTCCCTTCCCTGCTGGCAGCTTCCACCAGGACAGGATATGAAGACAGGCACGTGACTAAAAGGACCCTGAAGATTTATACTCATCTGCTGCCATTCACAGAAACTTGTTCAGTGCCAGGAGCACAGCCTGGGACTTCTTACCTCTAATGACTGTATTAAAACTCATTAAGGATCAAATCCCTGCCTCTGAAATATTTAGGAAAAACTGAAATGCATCTGACGTACCGTATCTAAACCCAAGGACAAATCTCAGGGAGCAAGGTGCTTCTACTCAAGGAATTTCCAGAAGGGCAGATGCAATAGAGGCGGGGGAGGGGGGGATAAGAATGGTGGGACAGTGGGAAGAAGGGGGTTTCACTTCTCATCAAGCCTGTGTTTTATTATAAACCAAAACTGCTAGCCCACTTCACAGGATGAAAACTCTTTTGCTTCCTCTTTTGCCCCATTTAGCAATGGCAGTGGAAGCTCTGCACAGTTTCCTAATGAGGCAGTTAGATCTGCACAGAACGCCCGCATTCATTTATATTATATATATATATATTTTATATTAAACTAAAATCTCACTCTCCTTGCTGAACAAACAGGCTCTGTCTAAGATCATCTTATCCAGCATCCAAAAGTGCTTGGCTGCCCTCTTCCCGCTCAAGTGCAGGGCAGGCAGCAGGAAGGTATCCGTCTGTTGGCTGCCATGGTCAGGGGTGGCTTTCCCTAGGCAGGGGTATGAGCAAACTTAATACATTCACTTTTAAAGTTCCAGAAAGGGGAAAGAGCAAAGAACACAGGAGGCACGAAGCAATTTTATGCCAGTCCAAGAAGTGCAAAGGACAGGAGCAAAGGCTATGACTCACTTGCTGGTACGTCCCAGCCCTGGCATCCACTCCCCCTGTGGGTCTGCATCAGCCCATGCTGGCTGCCTGCCGGTAACACGACATTCCCCCTGTAGCTGCCCACAGTATGTCTCCAGGCTGCCCTAGATGCAGCACAGTGTCTTGGATGCTAGAGGCTACCAGCTCTTCTAATGGGAACAGCCAATGGAGCGAGTCAGCCACAGGCACAAGAAAGGACATGACCAATTCTTCAGACAAAACCATGCTAGTCCATTAATTTCTTCTGATCATTTACTCATCTTTTAAGATAAGGGGCTTCCCTGCCGGCCCTGTTCCTCTTTAAGTCCATCAGATCTAAGCCTGAAGCAACTCCATTAATCATCACTTCTTCCCCCAAGTCTCATCCCTCACCTTCAGCCAGCAGAAAAGCTCCAACATGGCTCTTCATGCTACCAACCAGCTGTGCTGCAAAAAGAACGCGTCTGCTCTTCTAGGGTTGGCACCCTGGTAATACCTGGTATCACACTATTCAGGAACAGAGCCAACAGCATCACTTAACGTTTAAGGTGAAGATTACTTTTGCCCAGGTCACCTCTCTACGAGATGCTGACCCCAGCTCCCACCAGTGTTCCCTCCAGGCACTGCAGATGCCCACTTGAAGGATCACGACTGCTCGGCTGGGGAACAGGAACAAAGCTATCACAGCCACCAGAAGGATCAGAGCAAAGCTGCTGCAGTAGCTTTTCTGAAGGTCCCGTGTCCACTCCAGACAGAGGAGCACTTAACACTGCCCCATAAAATGGTGCAATCTGGCAAAGCTACAGGGAAAGTCTGGGACTTGCTCCTGGGTCCCTTCGGGGTTTCCTGCACAAACCTCCAATACCTGGGAGCCTCCCACACGGCCTCTGCCCTCACCACAGGACTTCTAACAAAAAGATTGTCTAGTCTTGTTATGTGCCCTTTAGTAACAACTGCCACTGTGACAAGGCACTATGGGCTCAAAATCCCCTGGAAAATAGGGACTTCACAACTTGAACAAGCACTTCTCTATTGAAATCAAGGAAATTTCTCTTCCCACAGGCAATTAACTCCAAACATGAAAGCCCAGCATACAATAACAGACATTCAGAGCCCAATACGCATTTCACCTGCCTAAGAGATAACAAGGCCCTGGGCAAGGCATCAGTGCGGGCGCTGGAGCAGGAACAGGACGGACATACAGCAGTGGTTTATCCTGGCAGAACTCCCTAAATCTGGTAATAGAACTACTTTATAAAGGCACTGTACTGCACGAGCTCTAGTACCAACCTGAGCCTAGGAGTGCCAGAGCGGGCAGCAGTACCAAAATTCAGTCATTTGGTTAACAGTCCATCAGTTCAGTGAGGCTACCACTTCCCTGCAAAGAGCCACTGCTGACCTCAGCTCTGTCCCCTTCCCTGGACACAGTGTTATTCCCGCTTCCTGCAAAACGGGAAGAGGCAGCACACACAGCTCCTTTTGGAAACCAGGTCCAGACAGAGAGGTTTCTCTGCTACAATCAAGATGCGATTTCCCTTTGCTCAGGCTCCCTCAGTATCCACAGCTGCCTGCTGGGTTTGCACACACATCCACAGGCAGGGTTACCTCTGGGTAACAACAGGTCGCCAAGTGTGCAGAAACTGGGGGCACTGGGAGCTTTCCTTTCCTAGAGCAGTTGCTTCTTGTCAGCTGCTTGGGAAGGATGTGGCTATGAAAAACACAAGCCAGTAGCTCCACTGACTGTTAGGCACTGGCACTTTCCAGAAGCAGATTTCTCCCCCATACCGGGCAGGTGGTGAACAGCCTCAGGCAGGTGAGAGATCTGTTTGCAGAGGACTGAGAAGAACCAAGCACACTGTGTAGAGGCACAGAAGATCTGAATACACAGAAAGTAAAGCTGATACCCCAGGAAGAGAAGGCAGAGTTAATCCCCCTGCAGGGATTCCAGCCATTTGCTGTCTAACCCATTGGGACTGCAGGGAAATGGCTGCCCAGGAGCACAGCAGATAGAGGCAGGCAGATCCTCCCCACACCAGACCTCAGCTGCAGCTCCCCAAGTCACGAGGGCCTCAGCTTTAAAAATAATAGTAAAAGCATCAAAGGAAATAGCTCCCACATACAGATGTTAAAGTATCAGGCCGTGATAAACCCTGGAGTCCCACCACTTGTCACACTGGAGGAGCACTGCAGAGGGAATGAGGAGCTGACAAGGGCCCAGACCTCCCCAGGGATGCAGGAGAGTTGACAACAGGACTCCGAAACATGAGCTGTACTTCAGCACAGCCAGAGGGAAAATTTAACACCGCACATCACCGGCAACACACAGCAGACACAGCATCATCGGTGGTATGCAAAGCGATTTAAAAAGCACCTCTGATGCTTCCAGAGGAGCTCACCAAATCCCACTTCACTGTGCATCTTCCCACCCACCCCCCCAATACGTTACAGCTGTATTTCGCCCATCTGATTTCTGCCCCACCACACACTGGCTGCTCCACTTCACATCAGCCTCCCCAAGCCTTGGGGCTGAAGAGACTCCCTTCCACTCACCCAGGTCTGACCTTCAGGGCAGCACAGGTTTCTTGGTTTGCAGCCAGATGCCACGGGCTTGCTCCAGTTTTCAGTAAGAACTTCAGCACTTCAGCCATTGGGAAATCCAGTCTATCATTAGGGAAGAAACGCAGAAGTGCCTCTGGCACTGGGGCGGCTGCAGCCCTGACCTGGTGGGAGGCAGGAGGGGCTCTGCAGCCTGGCTGGAAAGCAGAAGTACAAGGCCGAACGACGCTGACTGGGGTGAGAGCCTCTGGCACTGGGGCAGCTGCAGCCCTGACCTGGATGGAGGCAGGAGGGGGCTCTGCAGCCTGGCCCAGAAAGCATAAGTACAAGGCCAAATGATGCTGACTGGGGTGAGAAGCAATGGCTCCAGGGCTCCTCACATTCTCCTAACCCTGCACATGAACAGCCCAGGTCACCAGGAGCCCATCAGGTGAGGAAGTGCAGACACTGACCCAAGCTCGGAGCTGGCAGCCAAGTACCCTCATGCAATGTTCTCAACCCAGGTACAGGGGCCTCATCCATGAAACCCTGAAAGAACAGCTTCCCAGGCTCATTTTAAAACAGCAAGACAGAGTTCCACCTGGCTCTGCCCCACTGCGTGCTGTGGCACCGAGAGCTATGTGCCAGCCATGCTCCAGCCACAGAGTGCACTTCCACAAGAGACTTTAAAAGGTTTAAAGAGAAATTTATTGTGAATCCAGGCAGCACAATTGAAATAACAGAGGCAACTGAACAGATTTATGTTGGATCGCCACAAGGCACTCATCCACTCGGGGAAAGCTGGCTACTTCAACAAGTTTCTAGAACAAAACAAAACCCCTTCTGAAGCTTCCAGAAAGAACAATGCAAACTGCACCCCCTGCTCTGAGCAGTGCTCACTTGCAACAGAGATGTTCAGAGAAAGACTGGCAGGCTAAGCAGTTGAACTGACTGTGAAGTAGAAATGCTTTGAGGGTCCTTACCATAAAGCTGTCACTCACAAACAGTACCATGTCCAAGCACGTTCTGCCAGAGAGAACAATCCCACAGTCTCATTTTGCAACGAAGAACTGGTCAGGTTGCAAAACGAACAATGACTCCGTTTTCCAGTCAGTGCTGTCTGAGCCATGAAATGGAAGAACGCTGAGCTCTAGAGAGTACCCTGCCATGAATGTGGGCTTAAGTTCAGATAGAAGACTTTGCCCCTGAGCAGATAACTTGTGATCTGTGGCTACCTCTGCCTCTGCTGCCAGGATGGACTCCTCCAGAGGGGTGGAGCTGATGCAGAAGTAGCCCCTGCAAAAGTCAGCAGGCTCAGCTTCTTGCTAGGTCTCAGCCAGAGGTCCCCAATATACAGCCTGTACTTTGCTATCCAAACAGTCCCATGTGCCTCATCTCTCTCTAACTCCCTTCCCAAGGCTCAGGTAAACCACATCCCTCCTGTGAATGCTGTGCCCGTCCTCCCCAGTGTGATGAGACCTACATCCTTGCAGGAGGCAGCGTGGTATCTCCACCCCCACGAAAACACTTGTTGGGAAAAGCAACACTCTGTCATGTACGCCCCGGAGAGCCGACCTCAATGGGTCTGTAGCGCCTGAGATCAGCTGTATCCAACACACTGTTGAGCAAACACTCCACCTAGAAGATAAGCAATACGATGAAAGAGGGAAGGAAGGTTGGTATTGCTCTGTATCAGACACTAAAAGGAACAGGCACTACAAAAACACACAATGTAAAAGGAAGCCTCTGCAGTCAGAAGCTTGATATGTGCTTAAACAGAATATAGAGACATGTAATGCTCCTCCCCTGGGACAGATGCTGGGCAGGCTGCTCCTGCTTGAAGAAGAAATTTGAGGGCATCTCTCAACTGAACAAGAGCAACAGAGTCAAAACAAGTAACAACAAAGTCATTACCACTGCTAAGAGCAGGAACCATCTGTTTGGTTTGTTGCTGCTATGGCCCATTAATGTTATCTCCTCTAGGGAAGGCAAGACACTGCTTTAAACTCCACCATCTCAGGTCTCTGAAAGATGCTGCAAAACCAATCCTGTGCAGAACCATTCCCACAATTCAATCCCATCCCCAGCGAAGCACAGGGCCCTGGAGAAAGGGAAGGAGCAGCTCCAGCTCAGAGGCAAACCAAGAAATCTCAGAGTAAACGGAGGCACTGCATCAAAACCTCAGGGTGAGGGAGGCTGAGCACAAACACAGTGGGAGAACTGTGACAGAGCTGCATTGGAAGGAGTCTGAACAGACCCTAAACATCCACAGGCATCAAAGCCTCTGAGCAGCCATGAGACTGACCAACCCAGAGATAAGTGAAGCAGAGATGGAGGGAAATGAATGGAGGTAAGAGGGTGTGTGTGTGTGTGCACAGCCCAAAAATGGCTCCGAGAGTTCAGGCTTCAGGAGGAGGCTTCCTGTTACCAGTACATGCTCCCTGGCAGGAAAACTGCGTGCTGGGCTGCACCCCCAGAGCGTGAGCAGCAGGTCGGGGGCAGGGATCCTGCCCCTCTGCTGCCCCCTGGGGATACCCCCCTGCAGTCCTGATCCAGCCCTGGGGCAACACCACAAGAGGGATGTGGAGCTGTTGGAGTGAGTCCAGAGGAGACCACGGAGCTGCTGCAAGGGCTGGAGCAGCTCTGCTCTGGAGCCAGGCTGAGAGAGTTGGGCTGGATCAGCCTGGAGAAGAGAAGGCTCCTCAAGAGGAGACCTCAGAGCAGCTCCAGTGCCTGAAGGGGCTACAGGAAAGCTGGAAAGGGGCCTTGGACAAGGGCCTGTAGGGACAGGACAAGGGGAAATGACTTTAACCTGCCAGAGGGGAGACTGAGATGAGCTCTTAGGCAGAAGCTCTTCCCTGTGACAATGCTGAGGCGCTGGCACAGGGGGCCCAGAGAAGCTGTGGCTGCCCCATCCCTGGCAGTGTTCAAGGCCAGGTTGGACACAGGGGCTTGGAGCAAGCTGCTCTAGTGGAAGGTGTCCCTGCCCGTGGCAGGGGTTGGAGCTGGATGATCTTTAAAAAGGTCCCTTCTAACCCAAACTATTCTATGATTCTACATAAACAGGCTTATTTCAAATGGGATTTAACCACTGAATGTGATTCAGTTTCATTTCTGCTCACATTCCCAGTTAAAAGATTTTCCTGCGCAGACAGAGAACCAGGCATGGCTCCAGCACACACAGCAGCACAGTGTGTTACAGCTGCTGGAGCTGTGCAAATCCATTGCAAGGTCTGAAGCTCTGGCTCCAGAGCTGCAGCACCTTGCACCAGGGCGCTTCCTTCCTCACAAAAATTCCCCCTCTCTGGTGGGAAACACACGATTTCCTTGGATTGGGTTCTGGGCTGCGAGGTGCAGGTGCAGTTGTACTTGTTGCAAATGCAGAGAGCAAGACGGCAACCAAGCAGAGCAACCGACCAACATGTACTCAGAAGTAGGCCTGAAGAAGCTTTTACTATTTATAAGCCAATCATCTGATCCCTCCCAAGGGAAATCCTATCCTTTTGTAACTGCAGTCTCTGCAGGACTGTGAGGGAGGAACAGAAGGGAAGCAATTACATCGACGAGGAGCTTACCCAAAGCACTGGGACAAAATTCCTCCCTGCTCTGTAGCAGTGCAGGCATCTTCCTGGAGAGCAAGCCAGGGATTACGAGCAGGGATTAATCTGTTATGGTAATTTGCCAAGAGCAAAGTAATTTTTTAAACAGCTCTCTTCTCCATTCATCACTCTCTAAAAAGGGCTCCAGTCTACTTCTGCAAATGTTGGCATTCTCCTGCGAGCAGCAATAGGGAGTCTCACGATAAAAAGCTGGCATACAGATCCAGGAACACATCAACCAGCAGAGAACCACAGTTGGATGGAGCTGCCTTGGGGAGTGGGCAAGCAAGGATGGAAGAGAAATTGCTTCCATAATTGCTTGCTAGTTATTAATTCCTGAGGGAACATTCCTGTCCTGGGAAGCTGAGCATGACGTGCAGGTATGCATCACTGATTTTTTTTTTTCCTCCTGTTCACATTTTGTCCTGATATAAATAATTGGGGTTAGATTATATAGCTTTATTTGCCTGTAAAACAAAGCTCAGTCCTTTCCAACGCAACCACACAATCCCCAAGAAACAATCTCATTTTCTCTCCAGCCTCCTGTGAAAAAACTCTCTCCTGCAGATGACAGTGGTCTCCAAAGCCAAGCTGAGGATACAGAGCAGGAGTAGCAATAGCTGTGTCCCCACCAGCACAGACTAAAGCAACATCTCGAGGAGGTGGCCCAGCTCCTGGCACAATCTTCACAAGCGTGAGGGAGGCCTCGTGCTGCCTCCAGGTGAGCAAAGCTCAGCCAGCTGCAGGCCATGGGAGGGGGAACCAGTGCACCCACCACCTCTGCTCCCACCAGAGCCAGGACAAGGATGGCTCTGAAAAATCCACATGAACCAAAGCCAAAAGCAAGGCAGTACATCTCCTGGTAGATTCAGATAGAGCAACAGCTGCACAGCAGCATTCTCCAAAGCTGCTGTACCATGGTAAGATACAGCCCCAAAGCTTCCCTTGAGTTTGGATTTTTGCTTTGGCTTTTTTTCCTTTTAGCTTGCTCCAGACAGGTCCAAGTGACTCTGCTGGCCAGACACCCCAGTGAGGCCCAGAAGGGCACTGCCACAAAGCCAACGGCAATGATACCTCCGAGGCTCACTCAGCTATCTGTCACCGCCAGCATGAACAGCCTCATGTGAATGCAGCGAAGGGAAGAGGGATCCGTGTGCTCCTAGAAATTAACAGCTATAAATGTTAAAGTTTTACTTATTTCCTAGTCCCCATTTCCTGGCATATTCCTCTTCCAGTGAGCATCCTGAAAGGTGCCATGGTACCCTACAAGCTCCCAAGCTGTTCCCACACAACTCCTCTAGCTGGCAGCCGAGCAGCAGCACTTGCCCTTGCTTTTACTGAAAAAAGAAAAGCATTGAGACTTCATGTTAAAGTTGGCAGCTAATGCAGAGTCAAGGCTGACTCGGGGAGGTTTGTTCTCATGCTTGAATCGTTATCACTCCAAATACAGGCTCTGGTTTTGAGGTGCACACTTGCACACCACCACCCACTGCATGAGTGCCCACAGTGCAGCCTCTGCCCTCCCCAAGTACATGCAGACTGACAAATCCCCTCTAGGCTTCCCGCGGGATGGAGTTCTCCTCACCGCAAGGCAGCTTTTTGCACCTTTAATCCCACCCTCGTACAATGCCTCTGAACTCCGCCCAGCTTTCCACCAACCTTCACATCACACAGAGGCACCAGCCCTGGGCACTGCTGCCTTTGCACCACTGTGGGAGCTGAGCTAACTGGTACCTCCTCCTCCTCAGGGAAGTACCAGAGACCACCTTCTCCTGCTTGCTTCCAGCCATGCTTCTTCTGTTCAACATATTCATGAAGCCAGGCAAAACCCACCTAGGAGAGACTTCACACCCTTCTTCCTTGTTTCTCTGTTCACATAATGGACTGCTCCTGAGCAGTTCACTTCCTCTGGTAGATGTGTGGCCTCACCAGAAGTACAAGGCCAAACTAACCAGACCACTGTATCGCAGCCTCATCTCCAGTGTTCTGCACAGCACTCTGAGCTGCTTGTGCACTTCATCAACTTCTAGCTGCAAACTTTCTCTGGGTCATTGACAAGATCAATGGTAAGATCTTTGTGAGACCATTAACATCATGTCCCCCACAATATCCTGGGAGCTACCAATATGACATGGGTTATCTTGAGCTCATCTCCCTTCACAACTCAGCAGGAAAAGCCAAAGGCATTGTAGCTGCTGCTTTAGGGAACCGGTGTGCACAGCACGTGGGTGCCAAAGCTTATTGTAAATAAACGTCAAAGCTGCAACACAGACTCCATACACCAACCACAGACCCCCAGCCACCTGCAGTTTCTAGGTGCCGCAGGGATGACTCTGAGCCCCAGCGCAGGGGAGGCACCCTCCCCGGAGTCACCGGTGCCTGGCCTAGGGCGGGGGCACGGGCACAGGCGGGAGGCTCTGGTAGTACCCGGCGGGGTCTCCGCGGCCCAGCCAAGGTGGCCCTTGGCAGAAGGGGTGTGCGCGCCGCCGCAGCTCCTCTCCCCCGGCCGAGAGAGGCGAACCGGGCCCGCAGCTCCGCGCCCGCGGCCGGGCGTCCCGCCGGCGGGCACGGTTTACCGGGCCCAGGGGACGCCCACTGCAGTTCCCGGTACAGCGGGGGAAGGCCCAGCGGACAGGCTGCCTCAGCTCCGGCCTGGCCGGCGGAAGCTCCGAGGCCCGTTCCTTTTCTTTAACGCGATCCAGCCCGTACCCGAGGAAACACCTCGGGGCCGCCCCCGGCCACCCCGCTCCGCAGCGGGCGGCAGCGCAGGCCGGCGAGGGCCCTGAGCCACCGCCCGCGCAACCGGGCCGAGGCTGCGGGCTACGGCCGCCGCCTGAGCGGTGCCGCCACCGGGCCGGCAGCCGCCCCACGCACACAGGCCCCGGGAGGCCCCGCTCACCGCGCGGCGACGGGAAGGAGCGGGGCCCAGCCCGGCCGGCTGGCGGGAGAAGCCTAAGGGGCGCAGGCAGGGTCGGGCAGGGGCAGAAGCGGCGCTCGGGGCCGGGGACCGGAAGGGCGGACCGGCGGGGGGGGGCAGGGGGTGGGGCGGACGGGAGGGGGCACCGGCAGGGTCTCACCTGGCTCCGGCCGCG